>NW_025963791.1:41957058-42519558 GCF_023055435.1 Haliotis rufescens
CAGGATATTAAAAAAATCCTCGTCCCCAAATACAGTCAATTACATAAGCACAACATGCCATCATTTCCACAAAACGTAGCGTTAACACTGTGACGCATGTTTACCCTCCTTCACTGTTTTATGGATTGATGTGTATTTATCGGTGCAAGTATGCCCCGAGATGAACCTCATATCATGCGCTACACAACGGTTGCGTGATCAGAATACGTATTGCGCATGGTCCCTACAATGCTGACATGCATGGACGCGAGATGAGTACAAGCACGTAGACAAGGTCCACCTTGTGTGTGATCTGTCAGATTCAGAGTTGTGAGTGAGTGACGGTTGTTTTATGCCGTACTACATACGGTCTTGATATAACAGATGGATTCGCATGAACAACACTCTACATACTCGGGGAAGGACGGCGCCTTTAACGACAAGGTCACACACTGAGTGAGTGAGTGGGTTATAATTGTACATCGCATCGGGAATATTGCAACCATATCACGATGAGAACAAATTAGTTATTTTTATACTCCTGTTGACAGTCACACATTGAGACGACCCCGTCCGGCAGTCGACCCAAGGACACTGGGAACCTAATCAGCCAGGAACAAAACCATTTGTTCCATACAGACTCGATTCGACTATTATCAAATACTCCCTGGTCAAATCTGTGGTCAATACATAGACGTAAACATCTGGTCATGTGCCATTATTAATTTCTCAATTCAAGGCCACATTGTGAACGATTGATGCCAGTGATAAATACTATAAAATCATGGATATTACTTTTATAAATATTCAACAAACCTCAGTAAAGACTTAAAATGTCTCCATATGATTTACGTCTCCTGAATCTGGTAGAACACATCCCTCACCAGACACCGACAAGAAACAGCCATGTCTCCAACCTGCACTTCAAAGCTTCGACCCGTTGCTAACAATCAGTGGCCTTGACTTGTGGAAGTGGTGTTATGTGTGAGTGTTTTACCGACTCCCTCCCGGAGATCAGAACCCACTTAGCTGCAGTCAACAATTTAAGAGACTACTAGGACACACACTGGGTCACCCAAAGGTCTTAATATATTGAGGAGCCTGTTATAGCCGTACCTTAAGCCATGCAGATCTGATGTTTACACAGTGAATCAAGAGCCATGGAAGACAAACAACAATGTCATATGAAACCAGAATCAGATAGGTCGATAACTATTTTCAAACGTATTTACTGGTTGTGATTTGGCAATAGCTTGTCCGCTCCAAACTATGCGAGTTTGTATGATGATATATGGCCGCATGATCCTTATATTCCAGCGAAGGGACAGTGTGTGGGTGCACAGGCGTGAGGCGGCATTTATTATATCAACTTCAGTGTTAAAGACTGAGCTTTCTGACTGAGTTGAGAAAAGTGATATTTTCATTGCAGTGAACATAGCACTTGATATTTCACTGCCGTGAACATAACACTTTGACGGAACTATTGTCATACAAGAGTGACTTCCCCTCAAATTGTCTCCCTTTATCGTAGTGTCAAGCCCGAACACAAGATTTTGCCTCCCTTTTTACGTGAGTTCCACACTTGCAAGACAAAATAATGACAGACATTGATGTCGCTTCTTGAAAATATTTCGTTATAAACTGTGAATTTCTCAATTAACTCGTCAATCGAGACTGTTCGTTTCGCAAAGTGCCATTTTGTACATAATCATATCTAAATATATGGTAGAGAATTTTCACGACACTAAATATGTTTAGTTACTTTTGCTTATATTTCTTAAGGTTTTGCAAACACAAAATTACTTTTTAAGTCGTAAATGCAAGAGGTGGTGTACCGTCCCTGTGTGTTAGGTAGGGAGAATTTACGTTTCAAGGTTTTACATTTGTAATGAAATAATTTAATTTTCCGGTAGACAGCTAGAAACAAAGTATATAAAAAAATAAGATATTCCATGTGTCTCGTGAAATATCATGTTTCTCTCATTTCGTGACGGGGAAAAAGGAGATGTGCCACTCGTGAAAATATCTCCTTCCCCCGTCACACGATGAAAGAAACACGATATTTCACTCGGCACATGAACTATCCTCTATGTATTTCAACATAACATGCAACATACCTGACTCGTCGTCGGGTGAGGCAAGAACCGCACCAATCATAGCATTGTACACACACCTGGTAAACAACAGACATACCCCAGGACGAACCACTAGGAGGACATAGGTAATGTCACAATGGGAGGGAAGGACATCGGTGAAATTAGTTTGAGTATTCTCACTGATCATTTGAATTGTTTTCCTGCTGATTGTCTAGTCTACTCTAATTGGTCCAATGTTTCTTATATCATTTCAACACATTGTAAATAATTAATTGTTCATTAAGTCACAGGCGAAATTACGTGACGTCGTGCACACAACATGAACCTTTTTCCACATTTCTATCAGTAAAAAAGGTATAAAAGATGTTTGTGAAATACAAAATAACTCCGTCAAAACTCGGAGGCCAATTTTATCCATTTTCAGAAAATACTTAGTCACGTTCATGCCCTCAGAAATATGTTGTCTGGGAAGAATTGTATATAGTATAAATCCTTCCTAGTTTGGCTGAGAACTTTCCAGCGGCGCTCGACACCACCTGGGGGTAGCCTTCTACACCAGTGGGATCCAGGCACTCCACCATCGTTGGCAGAAATGTGTGGACCTTGGATTGGAGTATGTTGAAAATCGATTAGCAACAAACGTCATCAACGGGTGTGCTCCCATCAGTCAGACATCTTCAAACCTCAAACTACATGGCTCATTGAACAGATAATCCACTAGCTGTTACCTATATTAAATTGGTTTGGTCCAACAGTTCTATAATGTGATTTGGCACATTAAATAGACTACAATTTGAGAAAATGTTCCTGTCGTTAATACATTAAGAAATGTACTTATAATATGTGTATAGTGTACATTTCATGGGTTATAATTATTGTTAAGAAAAGGTAAATTTCATACGTCATTTAATAAGTTTCTTAAACCAACTTTAGCAACTGTCCCACAGTATGAAGGTAGTTGCAGGTGGGCTTTGAGGTTTACTGGTCTGTTCTCGATTTCCCAGCACACCCACTTCCTGCGCGGAGAAGCTGCGCCAAAGTCCCTTTGCAGACGTTTTGCAAGGACCTTTCTAATTACTTCCACAAGGGCTTAATCTCAGGATGCCGACTGTGAAAGCATTCGCAGTTGTTTTCTGACGTGGTCCTTCCGGTTCATGGTGGATGTCTGGCATCAAAGTCCATCCAGTTGTGGCCGTCATGGAAGTTGACAGTTCTGCTAACCCCCGAGAACTTATCCATGTGTCTTGGACAATGTCTTGGGGTGGAAGCTGGGTGTATGTATTGTGCAAAATTGGGTGGCGAGATGAATTCCCAAGCTGTCAAATGTATCAACTAAGTCCACTTTGTGATGCTCCCATTTAGATATGGGTGTTACCCATATTAGGCCAACCTCCACTGTCTGACTGATGGGACTAAACCCATCCACGCAGTCCGTCATTATTAGACTCAGAACCGCTCGGCCAAACCTCGTGTAAACAATACCGCCCTGAGATGTGGAGGTGGACTGACGGCTAATGTTCTTTAAGGGGTTTTACATACAATTTAGACACTTGAAGAAGCATTTAACATATCAGGCCACGAAGAGACACATATTTGCTTTAAATCACGTTCCTTCAATTACAGACTACTTTCAGAAATATTACACCTCGAAACGTAATCTGCTCTGTTTACTTCCAAGGTAATTTAGTTTTGGCGGAGGTTTGGGCTACTGCAGGATTGTACTGTAACAGCTGCACACATGATATTACAACTATTGTACTGTAACAGCTGCACACATTATATTACAACTATTGTACTGTAACAGCTGCACACATTATATTACAAATATTGTACTGTAACAGCTGCACACATGATATTACAAATGTTGTACTGTAACAGTTGCACACATGATAATACAACTATTGTACTGTAACAACTGCACACATATAACAAATAGTGTACTGTTACAGCTGCACACATGATATTACAACTATTGTACTGTAACAGCTGCACACATTATATTACAAATATTGTACTGTAACAGTTGCACACATGATATTGCAAATATTGTACTGTAACAACTGCACACATACAACAAATAGTGTACTGTTACAGCTGCACACATGATATTACAAATACTGCACTGTAACAGCTGCACACATGATATTGCAAATATTGTACTGTAACAGTTGCACACATGATATTACAAATACTGCACTGTAACAGCTGCACACATGACATTACAAATAGTGTACTGTAACAGCTGCACACATGATATTACAAATATTGTACTGTAACAGATGCATACATGATATTACAAATACTGCACTGTAACAGCTGCACACATGATATTACAAATAGTGTACTGTAACAGCTGCACACATGATATTACAAATATTGTACTGTAACAGCTGCATACATGATATTGCAAATATTGTACTGTAACAGCTTCACACATGATATTACAAATAGTGTACTGTAACAACTGCATACATATTACAAATAGTGTACTGTAACAGTTGCACACATGATATTACAAATAGTGTACTGTAACAACTGCATACATATTACAAATAGTGTACTGTAACAGCTTCACACATGATATTACAAATAGTGTACTGTAACAGCTTCACACATGATATTACAACTATTGTACTGTAACAGCTGCACACATTATATTACAAATATTGTACTGTAACAGCTGCACACATGATATTACAAATGTTGTACTGTAACAGTTGCACACATGATAATACAACTATTGTACTGTAACAACTGCACACATATAACAAATAGTGTACTGTTACAGCTGCACACATGATATTACAACTATTGTACTGTAACAGCTGCACACATTATATTACAAATATTGTACTGTAACAGTTGCACACATGATATTGCAAATATTGTACTGTAACAACTGCACACATACAACAAATAGTGTACTGTTACAGCTGCACACATGATATTACAAATACTGCACTGTAACAGCTGCACACATGATATTGCAAATATTGTACTGTAACAGTTGCACACATGATATTACAAATACTGCACTGTAACAGCTGCACACATGACATTACAAATAGTGTACTGTAACAGCTGCACACATGATATTACAAATATTGTACTGTAACAGATGCATACATGATATTACAAATACTGCACTGTAACAGCTGCACACATGATATTGCAAATATTGTACTGTAACAGCTTCACACATGATATTACAAATAGTGTACTGTAACAACTGCATACATATTACAAATAGTGTACTGTAACAGTTGCACACATGATATTACAAATAGTGTACTGTAACAACTGCATACATATTACAAATAGTGTACTGTAACAGCTTCACACATGATATTACAAATAGTGTACTGTAACAGCTTCACACATGATATTACAAATAGTGTACTGTAACAGTTGCACACGTGATATTACAAATATTGTACTGTAACAGCTGCATACATATTACAAATAGTGTACTGTAACAGTTGCACACATGATATTACAAATATTGTACTGTAACAGCTGCACACATGATAATACAAATATTGTACTGTAACAGCTGCACACATGATAATACAAATATTGTACTGTAACAGTTGCACACGTGATATTACAAATATTGTACTGTAACAGCTGCACACGTGATATTACAAATAGTGTACTGTAACAGCTGCACACGTGATAATACAAATATTGTACTGTAACAGCTGCACACATGATATTACAAATAGTGTACTGTAACAGTTGCACACATGATATTACAAATATTGTACTGTAACAGCTGCATACATATTACAAATAGTGTACTGTAACAGTTGCACACATGATATTACAAATATTGTACTGTAACAGTTGCACACGTGATATTACAAATATTGTACTGTAACAGTTGCACACATGATATTACAAATAGTGTACTGTAACAGTTGCACACATGATATTACAAATATTGTACTGTAACAGTTGCACACATGATATTACAAATAGTGTACTGTAACAGCTGCACACATGATATTACAAATATTGTACTGTAACAGTTGCACACGTGATATTACAAATAGTGTACTGTAACAGTTGCACACATGATATTACAAATATTGTACTGTAACAGTTGCACACATGATATTACAAATAGTGTACTGTAACAGTTGCACACATGATATTACAAATATTGTACTGTAACAGTTGCACACGTGATATTACAAATAGTGTACTGTAACAGTTGCACACATGATATTACAAATATTGTACTGTAACAGTTGCACACGTGATATTACAAATAGTGTACTGTAACAGCTGCACACATTGTATTTATATAACTATTGTACTATGTTACAGTCACAGACAAACACTGGGTATTGGTAAGCCAGGGTCTATTTGGTATGACTGGAAATAGCAATAATCATATAAATAACCCTTTCTAGACAATACAGTTTATGAGATTGCCTCAACACGCTCACACACCTAGGGGTGTTCTTCTCTAATAGACTGTCCTGGTCAAAGTGTACAGACACATTGAATATCAAAGATAACAAAGCTTTATTTCATATTTTAAAAAGTACAATTTAAAGTCTCACACATACCAGTAAATATTGTATTTAAACTGTTTGACAATAAAAAGCCTGTTATCCTGTATGGGGAAGAGGTATGGGGTCTTGAGCAATACCCATCATTAGAATCGTTTTATTTTTGTGGAAGAAGCCATCTATAAGTAGATTATAATTTTAAATGTATTAAGTATTGGATGATAGTGGATATCCTAGACAGTGTTGTCTTTTCATGAAACAACTGGATGGTGCCGGTAGGAAAACATGGGCTAGTGGGGGTAGATATGTAGCATCAGGCTTCGAGTCGGTGACATATGGCCGTCCCCGAACATTGGTGATCTAAATATGTTCTAGTAGTATTCCAGAAACGGTTGCGCGAGTGTAATTTCCAGATTATTTTTGATAAAAGGAATTCAGCTACCAGGTTACGGAATCATGTGCCAGTTACAACAATGTTAAATACTGAGTATCATGGTCTGACTATAAGAGATAGGAACTGCAGAAGGGTTTCGATGTTTATTGAGGTTAGAGGAGTTGCCTATTCAAACAACGACTGGGCGAAGGCAGGGTGTTGACGAATCTCTTCTTGTTTGCCAAGTTTATAATCTCAGTGAACATGAAAATGTTATACATTTTCTGTTTGTCTGCCCGACATATATTACAATAAGAAACAAGTAAATACCAGTTTACCACTATGAAAGTCAAATATTCTACTCCTTTAAGAAAATTAGTAGGCAGCAATTCCCGTCATATTCATGAATTTAGCAAAATCTGCCAAGGATTGTTGCCTATGCTTACATTTGTAATGCGTCCCTGAAATATGTAATGTTTATGTCTGAAACGTACATGGGCCTATGACCCAATTACCGCAATAAACAACTACACATCACACCCACACATTGAGCACAAGCAGACAGAATGATGTGTGTTTACTTTCAATACATGAATGTTTATTCACCTGTCAGGCGGTGGGGATAGCCTAGTGGCTAGCGCTGTCGCTTATCACACAAAAGACCCGGGTTCGACTCCCGTCATGGGTACAATGTGTGAAACCCATTTCTCGTGTACCCCGACGTGATATTGCTGGAATATTGCTAAAGGCGGCGTTAAACCATACTCGCTCACTAACTTATTCATCTGTCAATAGAAGAATATGACTACCGGTTTGTTCACATTGTCTAAAGGAAGAGTGTCAGTGTGTAGGAACGGGCCAAAGAAGTGCTACAATTGATGAAAACTGTCCTTTATATTCTCAGAATGGAAGTTCAAATCTGTTTATACTTTGATTAAACAAACCAATACCAGTTCTTTGACTAAATCCAACTTGCAATATTAATGCAGCGCGGTCGAAGGTTTTTCTTTGCTAATGGTTCAATAAAGCATAACTTCCATGGATTTCGTGGTACAACAAAAGCATACCTGCTGTTAAATACGAGAATCCCCAGCCAATTATCAACATGTAACGACTCGATAATATCCCCGTTAGCGTCTGCTGCAGTCACCACGACGTCGGGAGATAAGGTGGTCACAGTGTCGGGGCTGGGAAGCAGGGCACTATGACCTTTAACAACGGTTGATAAATATTACTTATCTTTCGTTTTGTAATGTTTCGGTGCTTAGAGTTATATGTTTTGACCAAATACCACTTGAATATGTGCATGGTTTGTTCTTTGCACCTGTAATCAAAAGAAGCTAGAACGCTAAACGGCGACCCTGGGTACCACGTCTTCACATCAACGTCTGCTTCACGATATCTGTCGCATACACGAGCGTGTGTGTCTGAACGGATATAGGCTCTCTCTCTCTCTCACACACAAATATACACAAACACGCACAAACGCACACACATAAACATACGCAAATATACGCAAATATACACAAACACACACAGAAACATATATACATACATACATACATACATGCATGCGTGCGTGCGTGCGTGCGTGCGTGCGTGCGTGCGTACGTACGTACATACATACATACATACATACATACACACACAAACACACACACACAAATATAAACAAACACATGTACATACATATACAAACACACACACACAAACATACACACATACATACAAACAAACATATACAAACACACACAAATACACACACATGTACACACATATACAGTCAAACACACATACACAAATATGCACAAACACACACAAATACACACACGTGTACACACACATACACATACATGCAAACACACACATAAACATACACAAATATACACAAACACACACAGAAACATACATACATACACACACATACAAATGTACACAAATATATACAAACACATGTACATACATACACAAACACACACACAAACATACACAAACACATACACACAAACATACATTCACACATACATACACACATATAAACACAAACATACACACACACACTCCCCTCTCCATTTTCGTAAACAGATGTATAAAATATCCTAGCAATCAGATTACTGAAGGGAACACCACACCTTCAATTACACCTGTGTTAAAATGTTAGCAGAAATTGACACCCCTGCTGTTTGCGTGCCATTGCCTATAACAGCTAACACAAACTATTGACCACGCTACTCTGAGATACATGAACTGATTGACCAGAGGCTCCTAGTCTTGTCCATGTTTCAAATTGCTTAGAGTAGACATAGGTTATAGCAATTATGTATGTGGAATTATGCATGTAATGGTACCTACCATCCGACGTAGTCGTCATATCTGGAGATGTCGGTCAGTATTCCAATGTATAATCATCCGATATATTGTAGAGGCCTCCTGTTCTGGGTGTAGGTACACCGTGACGTGTCTGGGTAGCCTGTCAGAGACTCATCTACTCATCCGTGCAATGGTCCTATTGCTATAACGGATCTGGGCATGTCAGGGCTTAAAGCCAATCGCTGTCTCCGGTCCAGGAGCAGGTGGCTGCCAGTGTTCGTAATTGCAGGTATTCACACAGCTACACACAGCTACACACAGGCACACACGGGTACACACAGGTACACCAATCAGCTCTACATACTATAAAGTATACACTGAACGCTAAAACATGGTGTGTTCTGTTTTTGAACCCAATTAATATCAGAAACAAGTTTCATCGATAATTTGAAAGAGTTCAATAGCTTCTTGTTTCATGGTTGTCGCCGCACTCAGCGATGTTCCAGCTGTATAGCGGACGTCGACAAATACGTGAGTCTGGACCAGACAACCGTGTGACTGACATCATGGGCATCGACCCAAGCAAATAGGAAATGATGACATCCAATGAAACAATCAACGAACTGACCATCGGTCCTACTCTCTGACCTGAATAAAGACGGACTGAACTTGCGTATAGTTTTGAAGGTAGTATCATTTCAAATCTGCGATATTCATCTAACTGGACAAAGGCATCGTTAGCATATGCGCGGAATATCCGAGTCATTTTGTTAAAGTTATAATAAAGTATTAAAGTGAAAAGGCTTTGAAAGTATTCTCCACTGTACTGTAAATAGGTGTTCATCGTTGTAATTGCCATACTTCTGGATAGTTGCCATTGTGTATGAGCTGTTTGTTTCAATAGTCAAGTGAAGCACATCACTGTCTTCTGTGCAGCGTGACCTTGAGTTCATACTTGTTCCTAGTGTATATACCTGAAACCCACACTATGTTAATCCATGTATTGTCGGGGTCTAGTTAGTGGTGTCAAAGCCCTGGCCACGCTGGGGGACACACGCCCTCGTATCAGTGACAGACTATTTACCTGGTACCATGACAACCAGAGGATAAGGTGGTCCTGTCACGGAAAAAACAATATAAAGAATTTTCCTGTACAATGTTTGGAAAATTCTCAATTAAGATTATGCACACACAAAAATTCGGCTTTATATTTATGTGCTGAATGCTAAAAAAAAAGCTTAAGTGTGGTAACTGATAGTCAGTCGGACCATCGTTAATGTGTTATGGCCTTGCTTACTGCATTTCGTAACTAAGCTACTGCTCACTGTCATGGGTGGGACTGACACTGATGACGTGGATAGGTTGTCATCGGCCAAAAAAACGCTTAACTCTTTGTAATGTTGTACCCGCAAATCATACGATCTCAAAGGCACACTCACTCACTCAACGATCTGGACGAAACTACCTAGATCTTGGCTCAACGAGTTAGTAAAAATACAATTTTCTCTCATTATTAAAACCAACGTTCGTGAGACCAACCTGTTTTAAGCATATGTGTTTGGTTGTTTTGTTGTTGACTGGAGTTACCGTTTCCGAAACTGAACTTACACATTCCTTTTCTGCCTAACAGTGAATGCAAAATATACGAACTAAAATATTTGTCCTACTAACGTTATAGTCGCCCTATAACTTGAAGTACAGTAAACTACGGTTATAACGAACTCAAAGGGACCCCTTATTTTAGTTCGTAATAATCGTAGTTCGTTATAAGCATATATACAGCATATATACAAAAAATGGCCGGGACTAAAAAATAAGTTCGTTATATCAGTCAGTTCGTTATAAGCGTGTTCGTTATAACCGTAGTTTACTGTATGTGTCCAGTCATAGGTGGTGAGGTGAAATGAGATTTAACGTTGCGTTCAGGATTATTGCCCGTGCATGCATATGTGTGTGGCTGTTTGTACCAGTCCTGATGAATGCCGGTATTTTTATACTGTTAGCCCCTGAGATACCATTCCGTAGTTGAACATGGATGTTCCACTCACACGTTATTCCCCGAGACGACCAGCCTTTGGCGCCAGGAAGGGTAACAACAAGTACCATCTATTAACGTAGTTTGCCATGACGTGGCTATGGAATCCAACCACCGACCTTTAGCATACTAGGCAGACGCTCTTTCCACTAGACTACGGAGGCTGTCGAAATACAGCTGAACCAGAATTAGCATGATCATATATTCAGGCCTCCCCTGAACGGTATCTTGGCCTCCCTTAGTTGTATAAACATTGCAATGATCTAAATGGCGCTTTCCCCAACATTTCCTGTTTATTTTTCAAAATTAAAATCGCCCAAAAAGGAGTCGAAACAACGCTGACATATCTGCCAAAATGGCTTGACGTTGATGCACACCGTGGTTATGGTAAGCGAAGTTACACAAGTAAATAAAGATAATTAACATTGCAAAATATATACACAACTATCTATGTGGGAAATATAAACAGATCTAAGTGTCTATGAAAACTGTGTTGACAGCTAATCAATACAAGTTGTTGTCGTACCGTCTTATGTTTGCATGCCTCTGAAAGAAAAATTCCTACTCGAGCCTATATGCAGCTTTATAATGATGATAGTCCACTTATAAAGCGCTTAACTCCACAAGCAATGTATGCTCGAAGCGCACAAGAACGGTTTCATTTCAGTCAATGAAGGCGAGCCTGAAAAGGCGACTCTTTAATCGACGCTAAAAGAACAGTTGGAGAAACTTTAAGTTCGAGTGGTAGAGCAGCAATGAAAAATGCCGAGGGCTGACAGTCTTTACTTGTGGTGCACAGAGGACAAGTGACATTCAGAGGGCACGTGCTGGGGAGTAGATCTTCAGTAGATCGCGTTAGTAGAGTGGCTCATCACCTATCATCACTGGTTGGTGAGGCAAAGAATTTTGAAATGATTATGTAACGCACAGAAAGCTAGTGTAAGCTCGAGAACACTTGTGTGATGTGATCGACTTGTGACTCAGGGGCACTATCTGCAGCAGTATTTTGAAGTCACAGAACAATGCTTGTCAAATACATACACGTATAAGGTATAATATTTCACGTTCTTGCGTAAGAATAGGTCATATATAGATCCATGCCAGAAAGCAGCGTTATTCATTGTACAAATACATAATTATGTATTAGTTTTTTATGCATTAACTAGTTACTATCATTAGCATTTATTCGTTTCTCTTTATAATCAGTAGAATCTTGCACAACTGAGGGACGCAACGCTACATGAGGGAAACGTTCGTTGACGGCAGTATCAGTACACATGTATACTTAAGGCCTTCTGTAGTAACGGAAAAAGGAAGTGTGTTTCATTCAAGTTCAGTCACTAATTTTTTTCGCATATTAAATACTAGTAATGCATCTTTCAATACATATTAATAAAGACATCTTCTCGGCTTTTAAGGTTGTAATTCACAATGTGAATGTTGATGTACTGTTGACAATAAGGATGTTTGCTGGGAGCATGACACTCACACACGTGGTTTTCTAATGTGAATAACACTCAATGATTGCTTAGCTATCAGGTGCTCGTAAAAACACTTTTGTTTTACCGTAAATAACGCTTACGCAAAAGCTTCGAATTTCTGAATATCAGTATATATTCTCTATATATTCACTCTGTGGTAAATCTGCATCTTTACTCTGTCATTCTTTCAACACATACCCGTTGGCTCATGTTTCTTTTTGTTTTGTTTTGTTGTCTGTTTCTTTTTGGTGAGGTAAGGATCCATTATATCAATATATATTACACTGGATGATAATATATCAATATATTGCTACGCGTACATGTATATCAATATATTGCTACGTCTATATGATGATTATATAATCTTAGTGTTTGTTTTCGAAAAGGGAGTTTATTGAGAATAACATGCGTTAAAATATCAATTTACATTTGTTCCATACCGAACTACCCGTGATAAATGTATTTCAATTAGATACTTATTACAAACAGATTTACTTATTACTAAGACAGCCTTGTTGGGTGATCCCAATAACTGTCAGGCCTCGGTTTGGGGAATTAGCTATTGCGAGCGAGCCTTGAAACAAGAGAGAAGAGAGCTGTGAGGTCCTTAGGGTTTATTCAAGCAAGTGTCATATCATTCAAGTTACATCAATTAATATATAATAGTGACGTACAATCATAATAATGATAATAATATGCTAACACATTGTCCATCTAATGAAGGCATAATAATAAAGGCAATGTATTTTATATTGGAGTATGTACGGTAACATTATACAACAGATGCAGTATTTACTAGAATAATAACGGTCATGCTAAATAACATTCCTTAACAGCTAAATTGAGTGGTCGTAACATTTTAATAGAGCATGTACGGTAGACTGCGCAAACTGCTTAGATGAGGAACATGACATTCACTTATGAAAAGACATTAATATTTGTAAATACTTGATCCAAATAAAAATACGAATGTACGCGGTAGAAGATATAGCTCGGTTTTAGTTAGTGTAATTATAAGTTTTAGTGGTGATTACTTTGGTGACTACGGTAATGAATCACGGCGGCTATGTTGCTATTGACTACGCGCATTTCCTACATATATACGGAGCTATACAATAACAGCTCATGGGGTGAATACGGTAATTGTATACTTGAACGGTGCGCGTTTGAATGTACGTCATTATGAAGTATAAGAGATTACTTTAACAGTATTTAAATGACTACGGTAATGAAATTGTGGTATAGGCTGTGTTGCAGCGTATGCAACTTTATGAGGGACGGGACTCTTTACAATATATTCAAATACTTACTTGATGAAGATAAAACCTAAGAAATATGGAATGCGTTGTTATAGCCTATTCTGTAAGCGAACACGGAAGGTAAAGCTGCACATATAACCTTTGATCGGTGGACTGTCGGAAAATATGGAATAACCGACCTACGTATAGAATAAATCTTGCTTGAAACAGTTGTGTTAACTCTAGGAACCGTTTTGTGACTAAGCTACATGGACGCTACGCTACTGCACGGAAATACAAACTGTATATGCATCTGGCATTTTGAACAGATGATGTTAGACATGGAAGGGGAATAAATAACCGACCTACGTTTAGTGTGGTGAAATATTAGGATATAGGTGGCAAAGGGGTGCTTAAAGAGTTTGTGTAACGTGCGGGAAGTGAGACACCAAAAGGAGGTTGGATGTGCAAATAGGAAGGACACAGAGTGAGTGGAAGAATTGGAATTGTGGCACACTCAAGTCTTGGAGAAGACAGTTGAGATTTTGAGACAAGGATGAGAAATGCTGCTCAAGGAACAGCCAAGATTCCTAACAGAATGGAGACATTGTAGACCGTTAAGGTGTTGATGACAACGAGAGATTAACGGTAGTTGACGTGTAAGTATTATATTTAGGGATTGAAGGCAAAACAAGTTCACTCAGGACAGGAGGCACGAATATCAGCCGAACTCAAGGATAGTGGCTCTCCATGATGGACCAAAGACAAAAAGAAACCAAAGTACAAGTCAGATGGGATGACCATTGATGCAGGAAAGTTGTGGCCACAACATTTCACTGCGTAGCACTTATAAAACACGAGGCAATTTGATTACCTGTAGGGGGTGGTCAGAGCTCATCTACCTTGACTAATGATGACTTGTTGCCAGGAGGAATAGCATGGAAGGTCACGACCTACGATTTTGCAAAATATCTGTGTTTCCGTTTCCGTCTGTGACCAGATCCTGTTCTAAATGTATGGTAATCACTTATCATTTCCGCACTAAGGTTGGAGGCAGGTTCCCAGGTGCGTTGGGGGTAGCCTTCCCATTCAATTAGGTAATGAGTTACTCCTGACTTCTTTTTAGCTTTGTGTATGCGTTTTACAGCATAAAGTTGATCATCTGGTTGGGCAGATGATGTGGGACTCTGTGGAATAGTGTCAGAGTTATCAGACGAGTGAGGTAGCATAATGGGATGCTCTACGGAAGTGTGCTGTGTTGTGGTAGGATTGTCAGGATGGGAGGATGTTGACTGAGTTGGAGTTGATTGATGCTGGGCTGTTTGTGAGGCTTCTCTACGAGGATTGTCGGGCTGGGAGGCCGTCGACTGAGTGGGTGTTGCTAGATGCTGAGCTGGTTGTGCAGGTTGTCTTCGAGGGGTTGGAGGTGTATAAGTCTGTTGGCATGAATGAAGGATTTATGTTCTATGTTTGTGTTAGTGTTCAGTAGTTTGAATGTATGGTTTAGACCGATGCGAATGATTCTGTAAGGTCCTATCCATTTCTTTGACAGTTTGGGGGAAAGGCCAGTTTTGACAGTTGGATCAGTCATGAGAACCTGATCACCAACTACAAATGAAAGTTCCTTGGCTCTGATATCCTGAAGATTCTTGCTTTTATCCTGAGCAGCAGACATGTTGTCCTTTGCAAGGGATTTTGCCACATTCAGATTTTTCAAGAGATCTTGAAGATGACCCTGTGCATCTTTGCCAAGGGTAGATTTAGGCAGCAAGGTTGTGTCAAAAGGAAGATTCCTTTCCTTTCCAAACAGAAGGTAGTGTGGTGAATACCCTGTGGATTGACAAGGTACATTGCGCATGGCCATCATAACACATGGAATGAGTTTGGCCCAGTTGATCTGATCAGGGTCAGCATATGTTCGGAGAGCCTGCTCTATGACACTGTTCCTCCTTTCACACATCCCATTAGTCTGGGGGTGGTAGGACGAAGTGTAGTAGTGCTTGATATCAAGGAGTTCACAGAGAGCATTTACTAGCTTGGAAGTGAACTGCCTACCTCTATCAGTAAGAAGTGTACGAGGAGCACCAAACCGTGAGAAGACCTCAGTGAACAGGATTGATGCAACCTCAGAGGCTTCTTGAGTGCGCATAGGGAAACCTTCTGTCCAGCGTCAGAAGGAATCAACTGCAAGGAGAACATACTTATAACCTTCCTTAGTCTCAGGCAATGGCCCGAGGATGTCAACATTGAGACGAGAGAATGTGTCCTCAATAGGCATGGGCACCATTGGTGCTGGCTTGGAATTTGTCCTTCTTTTGAGGCGTTGGCAGTCATCACAGGACTTGACATAATTCTCAATATCCTGGTATAAGCCTGGCCAGTAATACTTTGTGAGTATTGTCTGACGAGTGGCATCTCGTCCAAAGTGGCAACCACCAGCTTTGGAATCATGGTAAGCAAAAAGAAGCTCTTTGCGACAGCAGACAGGGACAGCTAGCTGTGTTACCATAGGAGGGCGATTGTTTTTCTGACCTCGATGCTTTGCATGATAGAAGTTGTACAGAATACCATCACGTATGTCATACTCTTGAGCAAGGCCAGTTAGGCCCTTGACCTGAACATCTGTATAGGTGGAAGGAATTTCACCTTTTTCAATGTAGTCCATGATTGGACGAAGGTCAAGGGATTTACGTTGCTTTTCTGCCAAGTCTTGATCATCAAGATCAGTTCCTATAACAAAGACCATAGGGCCTGAAGGAGGATCGGGAGGACCCGACTTGTAGACAAAGTCTACAGATATAGAGGATGTTATGTCATCTCTACTGATATCTTCTGATGAGACACTGTGTGAGTCAAGAGTGTCATTGTCAATGTTTGTATGCTTTGGAAAGTTGTTTTGTGGGGATGAGCATGATTTGGTTGAAGTGGAAGAAGACCTCAGTTGGCTGGAGGGACGAGACATGAATGGTAGTTTGGTGTGGACACTGTTGTTGGAGGATTTTGCAGCAGTGGTGGCCGACTTGTTTGTCTTCTTGTCAGTAGGTGGCATGGGACTTGGATGAGCACGGCTGGCTGGTTTGTGAGATAAGGCTGTTGAGGGTGTAGACCTCATATTGCCTGCTTTTGAATAAGCATATTGGCGAGTGAAGGAAGTCGAAGGTGTAGACCTCTTGTTGGCTGAGTGAGAATTAGCATGTTGGAGAGAAGAGGCAGTCGAGGGTGTAGGCCTCATGTTGCCTGCATTGGGATTGGCATAATGGCAAGAATGAGCAGTCGAGGGTGTAGACCTCTTGTTGTCTGTATTGGGATTGGCATAATGGGAAGAATGGGCAGTCGAGGGTGTAGACCTCTTGTTGCCTGTATTGGCATTGGCATAATGGTGAGAAGTGGCAGTCGAGGGTGTAGACCTCTTGTTGCCTGTATTGGGTTTGGCATAATGGAGAGAAGAGGCAGTCGAGGGTGTAGACCTCATGTTGCCTGCATTGGGATTTGCATAATGGCGAGAAGTGGCAGTCGAGGGTGTAGACCTCATGTTGCCTGTATTGGGATTGGCATAATGGTGAGAAGTGGCAGTCGAGGGAGTAGGCCTCATGTTGCCTTGGTGATGAGGGAATGACACTTTGGGGCTGCTTGATGGTGACATCGAATGTAAAGTTGGAGTGGGTAAGAGTGGAGATGAAGCAGTGGCAGCTACTTGTGCATATGTGCGGGTTGATGAGATGGGTTCTGTTGAAATGGGTGGGGAGGGTATATCATCAGTGTTAGGTTGATGTACTTGCTCTGCATGAGGAATGCAAGATAAGGCATCTGCATTTGTGTTGGCTTTGCCTGGCCTGTGTATGATCTCAAAATCATACTCTTGCAGCATTAGGGACCATCTACTAAGGCGACCAGAGTCATGTTTGGTTTTCTTAAGCCAAGTCAGAGCTTTGTGGTCTGTGTAAACAGAAAATGATCCATTTGCAAGGTACACCCTGAAGTTTTTAATACCTTCTAGGATGGCCAGGCAAGTTTGCTACAAATTTCCGATAATATGATGCCAAACCTAGGAAATGGCGCACGTCATGGACATTTTTAGGAGGTGGAATCTGTGTGACTGAATCTATTTTGGAAGGATCAACATGGATGCCATCCTTGCTGAAGATATGCCCTAAGTAGGTAACTTGTTTTGTCGCGAATTTACATTTGCTGGGTTTTAGAGTGAGGCCTGCTTCACTGATCTTTTGGAATACTGCCTTGAGGTGATTCAGATGTTCAGAAAAGGTTTTAGAAATTATTATTATGTCATCGACATATATCAATATGTAACGCCAATTCATCTCTTTTAGTGCCTCTGAAATGGTTTGCTGAAACGCCTAGGAGCATTTTTGAGGCCGAAAGGAAGGCGATTCCATTCAAAAACACCATCAGGCGTAATGAAGGCGGACTTGTGTTTTGTATCTGGTAGGAGTGGTATTTGCCAAAAGCCACTAGCACAATCAAGGACACTAACGATTTTGGCATGGCTGTCACCTACAGCATCAATGACATCTTCAAAACGTGGCAGAGGAAAAAAATATAGGCGTAGTAACTGCATTGAGGCGTCTATAATCTACGGCAAAGCGGTAAGAGCTGTCACGTTTCTTAACCATTACAACAGGTGAGTGCCACTCAGAAGAACTAGGTTGAATGATATTGGCATCTAACATTTCTTTCACCTGTCTTGAACATTCTTTTCTAATGGCTGCGTTTTGCCTGTAAAAAGGGAGTCTAATCGATCTGGCATCACCTGTTTCTATTCTGTGTTGATGTAAGTGGGTGTGTCCTAATTCTGACCAATCTGAGGCAAAAACTGACCTTTGTGATTGGAGGAATGCACGTAAATGTGTTTGTTGTTCATGTGTGAGGTCTGCATCACTAAGATCAAAGTCAGTGTCCTGTGAATGTGTTGTGTTAGCACTTGTAGTAGTAGGAGGATCAGAATCAGAAGTGTCAGGAAGGTCAAGGACAGATGTGGGGTCAATCTCTGAGGCTACAGCAACCACTGTTTTTGAATATAAAGTGACATGGCTGTCACTAGCATTAAGCAATCTCATGCAAGCTGATTTTGGATTGTTGGTTATAAGGCACTTAGCACCTTTGAGCTGCATGTCATTTAATGCCGGAACTGGTTCAAGGAGAAAAACTTGACCTTGTTGACAATGAGAAATTTTGATGGGAATGTCAGCTTGAGAGTGTGGAGGAATAATTACCGACTTGCATGGTCTTGCGTAGCCTCCATTGATGCCAGAGAAACTGAAACAAGACCTTCGTGTATGTGAAGGCATTTTGAGGGCAGGTCTATAGTGACTTTGTTTAATTCAAGGAAGTCAATGCCTAAGATGAGAGAGTGATGTAAGTTGTGAAAGACATGAAAGATTTGGGAGAGGTAGATATGCCCTATGTTAATGTCAAGAGAGACAGAACCTAGCACAGAATGTTTTTCACCACCTACACCTATGATTTCAGTTAGGTGAGATGGGCGTAAATGAGAGGGTTTGATGCCAACTTTATTTAAGTAGCCCATGCTGACACAGCTAACTGAAGCACCTGTGTCAACAAGAGCTGTAGTTCTCACTTGTTTCACCTTGACATGAACAGTGTTCTTTGTCAAGGGAGCCACAAGTGATACAAAGGCTGATTCTTGCCTGACCCCAGAACGCTGAGTATCAGGTATGAGTCCCTGTCGATATTGTGCATAATATGCGCGCATGCATACCTTTGCATGGTGACCTATGTGTGAGCAATAATTACAGGCTGTATTTCTATGAGGGCAATTGTGAGGGAACCGAAAAAACTCACCACATCCGCGACATCTGCCTCGAAGGTGCTGTGGAATTGGCAGACGTTGACTGTTGCTGGAGCTGTACTGGTAGAAGGATGGCGTCTGTTGTTGTTGCTGTGCTGTGTGGTGGGGCTGAGCTGGTGGGACTGGATACTCCTTCTGTGGTGGCTGATAGTGCTGTGGTGATGGTTGGTATTGTTCCTGTGGTGGTTGATGTTGTTCCTACAGTATCTGGTATTGATGTTGTAGTGGTTGGTACTGCTGTGGTGGTGGTTGGTATTGTTCCTGTGGTGACTGGTATGGTTCCTGTGGTGGTTGGTATGGATCCTTTGGTGGTTGGTACTGCTGTGGTGACTGGTATGGATCCTGTTTGTAGTGATCAGCATGGTCACCAAGTTCGTTAATTGCTCAACTTGTTGGACCATGCTGACCTCTTCCTTGCTTGGGGCCTGCGATAATACAGCCAGTTGGGCATGGTGACGAACCTCATCCAGGGTCAGTGGCTCCTTCATGTACACCCATTGCTTAATCTGTGGGAGTAGCCCATTGATTGCAATGGCTACTATCACAGATTGTGGTAAGCAGGAGTGTAACGCGGATGCTTGGACCCTGGTGATGAAGTCTTCAACGCCTTCCTGCTGCTTCTGTGTCATGTCAAGAAGACTCAAATTGAAAGCTGATGAACTTCGGAATTGTTGCTGAAAGGCTGCTTTCAGCAAGTGGATGTCCAGCTGTGTGTGCACAGGCAGGTCCCTGAACCATACTTTAGCAGCTCCGTCTAGAAAGAAGGGTAGAATTCTACAGGATTGGGTGTCTGTGTGACCATGGAGGAAGTTGAAATTGTAGAAATCTGCCCACCAACTTTCAGCATCCTGCTGACCTGTGTATTTGGGGAGATGTATCTGTGCCACTGTGACTGACTGTGTTGTTGCTTCTGTAGGGGACGATGGTGTCAGCAGGCATAGTGTGGTGTCAAGCCATGGAGGTGGTGGTGGTAGTGGTGGTAGTGGTGGTAGTGTGGAGTCAGGTACAGGTAACGTCACAGTCTCAACTTGTAGTTCACAAGGCTGGCTCCAGGCACCGAGGATCGAACGTCTCCACCAATTAAGACAGCCTTGTTGGGTGATCCCAATAACTGTCAGGCCACCTGTGGGAGTAGCCCACGACGCATTACACTTCAAACAACACTGGAAAGTGCCTGAGTATTAAACGGTAAATAATATATAATGAACATTCATTTAGAACTTGTACACAGCAGATTGAGAGTAACAATATGGCAGTACTGATTCAACTTAACTATAACATTTTCTAGACCATAATAACAATGAAATAAGAAGTTTAGTCATAACATCGGAATATTTAAATGTTTCTTACCTTGAAACAAGAGAGAAGAGAGCTGTGAGGTCCTTAGGGTTTATTCAAGCAAGTGTGCTGAGGACCAACACCCAAGGAGTTATATACCCCCACAGCTCTACTCTTATCACATTAACAATTATTTTGAAGTTATAATTTCGGTCTCTGTTATCTGCCCTGGGCTGTCAAAGTTGACTACACAAAAGCAGGTGGTAATAGAATGGTATCAGTATTGCCTAAGAAGAGTTTATTTTAATTACAGTTTAAGATGGTGGTCAAAACCTGCGCCAGCTGGTAACAAAACATTTATCAAGAGAACAAGGGCCGGGGCGGACGAACGCGCCGACTTTATCTATGATTACGTAATTTACTGTTTACGTGAATGAGCTTGCCAAGGAGCAGCCGTCATCGTCGACCAGTGGCGATAAAAACGAGAAATACTGCTCTAAGGACTTTCGAATTTTAGAATTTCCCAGTTTAAGTTTAATTTGTTAAAAATATAAAAAGTGTAATGAAATATATGCACTGTAACATTACAAACAGAATGATATGCTAACATTGAGCATACATGTTCAGTTATTTCACCCAAATATCACTAATTACATGGAGCATTGATATAACACTCAACTCAGCTAATTAGTGTTTTAAGTGAATGTAAGGCGCTTCTAACTGTCCGTCGTGGTCTTGTAGTGTTGTCAGGGGCACCACACTTATACTTTGCGGTTCATTCCCCTTTTTATATATTGAGAATTAACGACAACGTTAACGAGACGTCATTAGCCATGAGTACCTGTCATTGTGGAACTTATACTGCGTACATAACCTCAGCTCAGCGGGGTTCTTTATTTATAAAGATAACCAAAACATTTAACAACAAACATATTTGAATCGTCTTTTTCCGCCCTTTATCTGTCACATTTGTAATAAACAGTCCATGGACGCTGTTTACATGGACACCTCGCTCGTTGACCCGTGTCCCGAGTAGTCTAAGTACATATAACCGAAGTTGTGTTTTAGCCTTGACTTGAATGGTGCCACGTTTTGCAGGCTTCTGTTAGAGGGTAGAATCCACCACAAATTGGGACCAGCTTTAACAAAGGAACGACAAGAGTGCTTGAGCACTGACGACATTATCAGGCGATGCTGATCTCTCGATCTCGGTGCTCTCTTTGGTTGATATGCACGGATGAGTTCCTCAAGGTACTTCGGTCTTGACACCGTGCTAGGAATACAAGAAATCCACGCCGTCAGTGTACGTTGGTACGCAATCAAAAAAGTCATGGAGCCTGACCACCTGATCCTTTCGATCGCCTCTGAGGATAATCATAGGTCGCTGGGGACTACATTCTTACCTGGAATCCCCAAGGTAATATTGACCAGAGTTCCTTCTTTAAAATACCCATACATCAACAATCAAATAAAGTGTATCATTGTTAGACTTTAAAGATAAAGATTCAGAGCGACAACACACTCTCCACAAGACTGTATGATCAGAGGGATGACTTTACCTTTCCATTAGTCAACTCTCCCTTCATGTTGAGCAATATTCCAGCAGCTCCAGCCTTTGATGTTTACATTTCACAACTTTTGAGATACAATCGAGCATCCTCTGTCTACCAAGATATCATAGTGCGTCAGAAGTTGTTATATCAAGGTTACAACATTCAAGGCCTCAGCAAAGTTTTCAAAATGTATTTATGGTAGACATATAGAGGACATTTCCAAAGTTGACGTATCAGTGACAAAAATGATGTCCGATGCAATTTCCCATTTTGACTTGTACCATATGTTTCCGTGTTTTTTCCAAACAATTGACTTGCCTTTGCATGTGTTTGTGACGGTTGCCACCGGTGTGGCCGAATACGTTCACCTTTTCATGAACACCTGGTATCATCACTATTTGATAGTTATCCATAAACACATGCTCACGATATAGTCGGAATCGTACAAGCAATCGACTCTGCTTTATGAAGGGATTTCTACTGGATATTGAAAGGACTTTGTCACTTCTACACATTTATCAATATTTTGATAACTTTACATGTTTCTTCAAATTGGAATAACCTGTTCAAGAACCCCGTGGGATTATGGACAGGAGGATTTTGCCTGTACCATTGTTTGTCTGGACCAGCCTCCATTATTTGATAGATGTCGTGAAGTGAAAGATAACATACACTCCTTTAACATACATACGCCTTATTGGTGGAAGGTGAGGTTGCTGCCGTAGCGTCTACTAAATGATATTCGTGTCAGACATGGATGATAGGTTCATCAAATGTACATTTCCCTTAAGTCGGAGAAATCTGCGTGATAATGCTTCCACATTACTGGCGTCTGTAGTCGATTCCGAAGTACGATAATGCTTCCACATTCCTGGCGTCTGTAGTCGATTCCGAAATACGATAATGCTTCCACATCCCTGGCGTCTGTAGTCGATTCCGAAGTACGATAATGCTTCCACATTCCTGGCGTCTGTAGTCGATTCCGAAATACGATAATGCTTCCACATTCCTGGCGTCTGTAGTCGATTCCGAAGTACGATAAAGCTTCAACCTTCCTGGCGTCTGTATTCGATTCCAAAGTACGATAATGCTTCAATATTCCTGGCGTCTGTAGTCGATTCCAAAGTACCATACTGCTTCATTCACATGCAAGCATCTTCCCACGTGAGCAGTAATACTCAGGTGAGTATATTTACTTGTGGTAACTAAAGTAGTCATGTGAACAGATTTGCATACGTGTGCAGATATACTCAGTATGCAAATTTGCATGAAGTAAAGAGGTCATGCAAAAGAAAAAGAAAACAGCTTTAGGCACAGAAATGACAGGATTTGCTGAAAGTAATAATAAGTTTGAGACAACATTGTTAGGTATAGAAAGGCAAAAGTCTGATGCTGAATCCAAAAGAATAGAACTGAAGAAGCACAAACTAGAAATTGAAGAGAGACAGAAAAGAGAAGAACGTGACCCCCGAGTCCGAATAATGCAGATGAAGATTAGCAGAATGAGTACCATCCTCCTCCTTCGGTAATCTGTAGACCTCTACTCAACACTACAGTGCTTCACAGAGTCGACCACCCACCCAGTCCATTGTGTCCCATGGTGAGTTATCCTATTATGATATGTAACCATCTCCAAACAGGCACACTCTATTTTGTATTGCCGAATGGCCTTTGCAAGTTTCATAACTACGTTTGATGACCAACAGCTGTTAAATTTTGGGTATTGCTGAACGTCCCAGTGACAAGAAAAGTCAAACTATATTATTTATCACTGACATGTTGTCATGAACGTAAACGTTAGTTTGATCTGTGATATTGAGAAGTTACAGTAAAGGACTTACTGGATACCTTGACCAAGAGCTAAGTGCTTGTCTCTGCATTAACTTTGTGATCATGTTTTGAACATTCATTTTAACAGTATATTCTGTTATGCTGTCCCGTCATAGCAAAGGAACTGGACTTTATATCAAACAACACTATTTACATGACGTTCCGAAACTGCTCCCCATACCTCCAGGTATTATGTCGCTATACACAATGATTTATAGTAGTAAGGTGTATACAGTCATATCATACTGCTTATGTTCGATCGCCACTAATGACAATCATAGGTCGCCTGGGACGTACAATCCACCCGGAGTTCCCACGGTAATTGACTAGAGTTGCCTGTATATCAAACACATCATGTATAGACACTTATATCTGCTAATGTTTGAGGATGTCACACTCGGGGGACAAAACTTTCAAAAATAAGGAAACCTTTGCAAACTACATTGTTTTCTCTTTTATTCATATGAAGCATGATTAGTTACAATACAAAATGGTTAGTGTAGATGTAGATATTACGGAAATGAAGTGTTATTTGAGTCAAACTGTCACAGGAGCATCCACTAGGAACCAGCGAAACTAAAGTGTTCAGTCAAAAGAGTTCACGCAGTCGCAAAGAAGGTTGCCAGATCATTTCTCAAAACTGTAGTACTTGCTGAAGGTTCTTCTCCTCCTCTATAGTCCACACCCTCGTGCTCCTGCTGGTGTACAAGACCCACACACCTCTCATGGCGCATTTCTCACAGGTTGTGGAGGATCACACACGATGTGACAACCTTGTAAACTCAACATTCACATCCAATCATGTCTGCAGACGTCGTCACCTGCCCTTCAAACATCCAAAACAATTCCCTGTTGTCATTCTAGCCACACTGGGCTTATAATTGAACATCTGTGAAGCAGACAAGTTATTTCGCTTGTCTCCCTTTTTCTGAATTTTCATACACCCTAGTATCGTGCACCTCCTCTGTCAGTGGAGGGTAATAGCCACTTTGAGATCCAGATCCTGGGGACCCCGCACTGGAGGAACAGAACTGGTCTGACTTGGTCGGAGTTCTTCTCACTGGATATAGGAAGCCTCTTTTGTCTTTGTTTCCTATCCATTGATCAACTTCAGTCGACCACGCACGAGGCTGTTCCTTGAGCCTCATTGTCATGTCCTGGGAGAGTGCAATGACAAGACCCGCACATTAGTAATCCTGAAAATCTCTTCTCTTTGAAAAAAGTAGTCTATACGAAATAAGTGACAGTTCATAGTTGTGTCTGCAGGAAAACTGCATTAATGCCAGCATGTGTGCAAATACCAGTTTACACCATTGTTATTTTTCTCAGGTGAACACGAAGTAAATATACCCCTGCTTACATGTTAATTTATACATTATATACACATTTACTTTGTATATGTAAATGCCTGCCTGTGTATGGGGCTAAAGTGTCGTCTCTCTCCGGCAGTTTCTGTCTTTCCATTCTTGCCTGGTGTGTGTTCATGTCGTGCCCCGACACTGCACAATCCGCGGATTACGTAACGCCGTACCTAAGCCAAGTATTTACCTAACGATTGCTGCACACCAAATGGGATCACAGCTATCTCACCCTAGCAAACCCTTGTGGTGAGCCCTGACACATGAACGATTCTTGTATGACTAACGTTACACACGTTAGCGCACCTGTCTTGAAAGTCCATGTGAGTATATATCGTCGCAAGTCTTCTTGGCACACCAACCAAGCATCTTGTCCAGGATCTTGTGTGCATGTTGCTCTGTAGGTGCGAGGAGCACAACTCTGTCTGCATGGAGTAAGAGGCTGATGTTAATGTCACCAACATCTCTACCACAGTTTAAATTCTTGGTACCCAGTGCGAGATCATCCGTATATATTGCACGGTCGGCGACATTGAGCATCCTTGCTTTACTTCATTAGGTACTTTAAACCCTAGCGTAAATAAACAGTTACCATTTACAGCACATGTTTGTGGAGACTGCAGATTAACATCGATAAGCCGCAGTTCGTACATTGGAGACCCCTTGATACAGATTGCTCTGATTTCAAGTTTTAATATGGCGATAAAAGAAATTGGACTTTGGATAGATGATTACTTGGACTTTAAACTGGCTATACACTTGCTTAGTCAACCAACTGCGCACTTAGTGTGTTATGATACGGGTGGTTTGACGCACGTTGTGTACAGAGCCTTATGTATTTTGATTGTCCGATCCATACCGTCATACGGTGTAGGCATATGGGTCTTACATGAACAAATAGTGATAAATACAGTTTTAAAAAAAGCTTGTAGGTTTTACCTCGGCGCTAGTGCATATACCTCGAAGATTCCCACTGGAGGAGACATGGGCTGGACCTCAAGCGTCACGAAACAAAGAATGGAAGTAAACAGACTTTGGCTGAGACTACCTAGTGTACCGGAAACTCCCTTATGAAGCATTCCAGCTGAGAAACAACATTTAAATGCAAAACTATGTATGTCCGTCGTCGCCACCCGATACATATAGTAATATGATGTATGACCAGAGGCCAACCTGTTTGTCTGTCTGTCTCTCTGTCCGTCCTTACATAATCCATACGTGGTCATCGACGCACACACGGTCACTGGGTTTGGCAGAGCTTATTGATAAAGAAAGCGAAGCCCATGCTTGAGATCCTCAAGTAAATATGATGCACTTGAGATGAACAAAAATGGTTAGCAGACATGTGGAATGGCAAGAGTAACCTCGTGAATGGCAATAAGCTGCGCGCCTGGAATCATATGTGACCAGAGTTATGTCTGGGCATCAAAACCTTAACCAGATAGCGTGCATGCAGCCTACCTATAGCCTGTGAGGTTGGGCGACATTTCGAGCTGCCTATTCGTCTTCAAAAAAGACTCTGCCCTTCTTGTCGGTCATCATTTTATTATTGATTCATCTATTCAAACTTAGCTTTTCACATGTTCACCTATTCCAGTCTACAGGTTATTCAATGCGTGTTTAGTGAAAAATATATCTTTTGTATACAAAACCACAGACGTTTAAGGTTTCTGCAGTGTGTAAGGGATAACCATGTTTGTGTTTTGATGTTTAAATGTGTTATATTTATATGCTTATGTATGTGTTAAATGTGTGTTTGTTCGTGTCGTGGCACAAATATACCGACTGCCAAAAGGCACTTTACCATATTTTTTCATCGCTCTGGTATAAGAACCACAAAAGATAGCTTCATGAAGTGAAACGTGTTGAAAAGATCAAAATCTCAACGAAATCATCATTGAAAATGACAGTCATATAACACCCGATATAGGCACGACAGTTGCCAGAATTGAGGCAGGTCGCAAAAAAAAGCTTTCCGTGTAATGGAGAAAGGGCAAACGCATGCACGTCACATTAATAGTTGTGACCACCCTTTCCTGCAAGACACACAAAACTGTCCGGCGCACAGAAAAAGCCAGTCAATCTGATGACATCACTTGGGATACGTCGCGAAGCTTCTTGGGGCACCTGGATCAGTTCTTGTCGGTTAGCTAGAGGATGTGGTCGCTGACGACACGACGATCCATGCCATTCCAGAGGTTTTCTACGGAGGACATGTACGGGGAGCGTGCAGGCCACGACGTTGTTGCCTGCAATGAAGTTCTGTACGTTTCGGGGTGCATGGGGTCTGGCGTTGTCATGGTGATAAAAATAGAAATGGTACGACAATCGGACGAAGAATGGCATCAATGTAACGCTGAGCTGTCAAATTTCCACTAACAATGACCAGTGGTGTTCTCTCTTGCCCACAAATTCCTCCCCACATCATAACACCCCCTCCACCATACGGCACGACCTCCTGAACACAACAAGCCGCCGTTCGTTCTCCCCTTCAGTTGTAAACACGCTGTCTTCAGGCAGAACCGGCTGTCATGAGTGAAGATGACCCTGTGCCAACTCCGTCACTGCCAACGACGTACAGTTCGACCCCATCTCAATCTCTGACGAGGATGTTGCTCTGTCAATAACTGTCCTCTGTAAGGTATGTGGCCTGTCTGATGTGTGCCCGGTCCTACTGTAGCGTTGCGTCAGGTTAGTTACAGCAACACGGAGCAGCCAAAGGTTCTCGCAATGTGGGCATGGGTGGCTCCCAACTGTATCATACCAAGGGCCCGCTCGCGTTGTTCGGGTGTCAGTCGTGGTATTTTTGTGTTGGTTGTTTATCAGTTTGAGTGTGGCTTCGTATCGTTTTCATACCCTTATTTCACGTGTAGTTTTTCACTTTTTCGTCTTTGCAACAAACAAACGTGCCGAGGATGTGCATCACTTTCTGCATAGAGCACTGTTGTGTTTGGGTGATGTGTTTTGCATTGATTTAGTTTGAACTTGTGTTTTTAAATTTTCCAATTTCATTTTGAAAGTGGTAAAGTTTCTTCTGACCGTCAGTTTTGACCGTCATACATACATACATACATACATACATACATACATACATACATACATACATACATACATACATACATACATACATACATACATACATACATACATACATACAGATAGATTGTCTTTATTTCCTCCAGTACTGAAGATACATTATATAAGATAAATTGTAGATACATGAATTAGATTAAAACTAAACAAAGTAGTTACATGTCATGGTGAAGGGGGTATGAACAAGTGTTGCCACTTGTTAACATAATGAGAGACTGGTAACATAGTTTCGCCCCATATCTCAAGCTCAAGGTCTTTCATGCAATCAGGCAGTCCACCTAAGAGGAAAGACATGATAACATCATCATCATTTGACCAAAGGTCAACAAAGGAATTCGCATCTGTGATATCAAAGATATTTTCGAACATTTCATTTCTTTCTTGCATATTTATAGTACATGACATAAAAATGTGTTTGACTATGTCATGGGCTACAGTTCCACAATGACATTCTTGCGATTCTATCTTGGAGCATCCTATTTTGACCATATTAGACAGAACATAAAACTTTGAAGGAAATCGTAATGAAAGTTGCCAAATCCTGTGTTGACCTTCTGATCTGATACCAGTATATCTTAACAGGTCCTTTCGGTCACACATTTGTTTCAATAGCCTTACAGAATCTACATTTCTTATCTTTTCATTCACAAGACTAGTCCATTTACATTTACTGGGAACATTACAATTATCTATGTAATCATTCAAGACATGGAAAAGATCGTATTTATGTACAAGGCGCAGCATGTTAAAACAGGGAGATTTATAACATCTTTTGTCAAAGTCTGGTTGACATTTGTATTGCCCAAGTCTGCCAATAAACAGTTGTTTGAAATAGAAGTCGCAGCTAGATCGACACAGTTTACCAAATAAGAGCAGAGCTTGTTTATCAATGTATGCCTGAATGGTAATAAGATCTAGACTATCCAATACAACTTCGCTTGGTGTAAGTCTTGGTAGACCCTGTACTTTTTTACTGAAGTAGCGCTGTGGTATTTCCAGCAATTCATACTCTCTACCAGTAAGTTGCCCCCATACATTGCATCCATATAAGGCACATGGCAAGATAACTCTCTGTAGTATTCGCACAGCTGCAATTGGGTTCAACCCACCGAAATACAAGCCATTGTTATGATTTACATTAATAAGTCTTTTCAGTTTTTCACATGCAATACGCGAGCGTTCGAGTGTTGAGATTCTGTCACTAAGGCATACACCAGCATACGTAACAAAATGTGTGTGTGGCAATTCTATCTTTCCACAGGAAACATGAGGGTCGGGTACATTATATTTACAATGCGAAAATACTACGACTGCACTTTTATTCACATTATAAACCAGACGCCATCTACACGCATAGTTGTGAGCAATATCTAGCAGGTTTTGCAGTGCTGATGGAGAGCTACTGACAATGGTTGTATCGTCTGCTAGCAGTTGACCTGGATAGTGACCCCAAGGTAAGCGGAGGCCGTAGCCAGAGCAATCAAGCTTGCAAATGAGATCATTGATATACACTGTGAAGAGCCAGGCGGATAATACACGTCCTTGACCAACACCTTGATAGATAGAAAATACATCTGAGTTGTAGCCTGCGTATGTAACATATGATTGCATGGACGAGTAGGCATTACGCAAAAGACGCCATGTTTTACCAGTTATACCCATGTCATATAACTTAACGAATAAGCCATCAAGCCATACTCTATCAAATGCCTTTGCGTTATCAAGAAATGCACAATAAACAACTGATTTTCTTTCCGTATAGTATGCAATGTTTTCGAGGAGGCTGAAGCAGGCTGTTTCAGCCCCTGCATTTTTGCGAAATCCGAATTGTAACGGGTGCGGAAAAACACACTTTCTGTTTACCCACTTTTCAATTCTGAAGAGCAGGAGGCGTTCAAAAAGCTTACTGAGGACAGATGTTAAGGTAATCCCTCTGTAATTGTTTGGGTCAGCCTTGCTCTTACCATGACCTTTGTGAATTGGTAAGATCTTGCCTACGTGATAAGAAGATGGTATATGTTCATATTTAATTATAGCATTGAACATTGTAGTTAAATTGCCAAATAATGATCTACCTGCACGTTTAAGGTGTTCATTAGTTAGGCAGTCTGGACCAGGGGATTTTCCCATTTTCAAGGACTTGACAGTACACCAAACCTCTTGGGAGGTAAAAGGATCGGATAGCGGTGAATTAAGCTTTTCCACATCAGGATTTTTATAGATCCTTTCGATTAATTCTACTCTTTCCGTTACATGAGAAGCAAAAGATTCATCAAAACAATCAGATATTACAGGTGTAGCTAAATCAGCAAAATACATGCCAAACGCTGAGCATATGTCCTCTGGCGTCGTTGAAGAAATCCCATTAACAGTTAATTTTGACATTTGTCCATTCTGTCTCGATAAGCGTTTGGTCACTTTCACATATTCGTTAATGTCCACTTCAGCAGCTTTCGATATTTCGCAGAGTTTATCGTCAAGACTGCGTTGTTTTGATCTGCGATGGCGTTTTCGAAATTCACGTTTAGCGTCTTTGTACTTTCTATAGTGTTCATCGTCTATATTACACACACACAAACATACATACATACATACATACATACATACATACATACATACATACATACATACATACATACAAGCACGCACACACACACACGCACACACATACATACATACATACATACATACATACATACATACATACATACATACATACATACATACATACATACATACATACATACAAACATACATACATACATACATACAAGCACGCACACACACACACACACACACACACACACACACACACACACACACACACACATACATACATACATACATACATACATACATACAAGCACGCACACACACACACACACACACACATACATACATACATACATACATACATACATACATACATACATACATACATACATACATACATACATACATACATACATACATGCATACATACATACATACAAGCACGCACACACACATACATACATACATACAATATTGTCCCAAATAGGAGGGGGGGGGGGGTATCTGTTCGTGTGTATATGTGATTCTGTGTGTCTGTGTGTCTGTGCAAACGTGCGTGTGTAAATAGATAGTTGTAACTATATATGCTATTGAATGTTTAGGGCTGGGTAGGGTGGAGGTCGATGTGTAACGTAATGTACGGGTTATATGTGTGTATACCATAGTTAAGTGGTATATGTAAAGTATGCAATGAACAAGCGTGTGTATGATAGCAGTTAACTATCTCATCGTATATGATTAAAATGTAACTAGGTATTCTACATCTACGGTTTCCTGTCACCCACAGGGAGGCAGGCTCCTGTGCATGTTGATATGATTTGGATTTCTCTGTATTTGGCATCGTTCTTCAGCACGTGAGACATTAATAAACTATATTCCCTCAACATCTCCCCAGAAACCACTAGAGCAATGTAGCTGAAACGTCACATACTTGTTCTCCCCAATGATGACATCTGAATGTGTTCCAGTGATTTTCAGAATTGCTGTCATGTGAGATTTTGAAAAATCTATGTATGGCCATTATTCTACCATTTCTGCCTTTTTAGTTAGTTATGGTTGCACTTTTTGAAATTTAGAAATTGTTTTGACCATGACCATTCCCTAAAAATGCATATTTTGACTCTGTTGACTGCTTCTCCCTCGAACATGCTCAAAGAGTCAGCCCGAGGGAGTTGAGCCTTGGCATACTTTAGTTTTCTTGTGGTGACATTATGTTTTGTTCAAATCACTTTAGTGTTAGTTTGTGGTCTTCGGTATTTATGCAGACAATATTGGAACATCAATACGGACTGCAAGTTTTGTTTACTGGCTGTCCTTATATAAACTAACCTACATTCAAGACGACACCATCAAGGTGGTGTCAGTCATTTGGAGTTTCAAGTTCACTGGCAGAATATTTTCTTAAAGTTTTCTCAAAGGAAAGGAGCACGCTGGTTTATTGTCCATGAGAATATGTCCCAAGGAAAAAGGATCGCGCGGTCAGGGGCTCGGAGACTTATCTGATTGCGTGTCAACGTAGTCCGACGACGTAGATCCGCATGCACGCACGCACGCACTCCAAGAAAGGTTTTTGTCATCGCCAATGGCATTAATCCCAATTTGACTGTTCAGACACCACTGGTCGTTCCGATGGGTTTTGTTGTTGTTGTTGTTGTTTTTCTGAGGATATTAACATTGTCCCAAAAAATTATATTTTGAAAATGTGTGAAAATATGCATGTCGTTGCATGGGTGAACAGCGTATATCTTCATCTTAATTCCCCACATGGGTACAATGTGTGAAGCCCGTATCTTGTGTTCCAAGCCGTGTTATTGCTGGAATATTGCTAAAAGCGGCGTAAAACCATACTCACTCACCAATGAAAACAAGCTATCCTGATAGATAAACGTATATTCCAAGAATCTACATTCTCATACCATACACCCAGAGAGATGCCACTTCCCCTAGACTGATAAGTTCGCAATCACATTTTCAAAATACCGATCTTACAGTTGTATTAATCAACGAGGTAGAATGAATTTAGTTGGACATTGAATTGTTTCTTGTCGTCTTTTATTTCAATATGAATTATGACTATCCAGAGGTAACTGTTCGATGAATGGATGTACCTATGTTAGAATAAAACATCAAGAGCCCTGCAGGTATTGTACAGGTGTTGCCCTGTGTCTACCTGTGCGCAGTCTAATCGTTTACATATTCACTGAATGTTAAATAATAGCAAAATGGTGGAAAAAACTATCCGCCCGTTCTCTCTAGAACGCTACTGTGTTTATCTTGGGTGAAGAATGATTAACGTTGAAGAACAACAAGGACAAACACAAAAACAAAATTATTAACGACACCTTTTCTGTCACGGCACAATGTGATGTGATGAAAGTGAAATTGAAATTGAAACACGTACATTTCAGTTAAACATTTGTTTATTGACATGCAGATCCAGGAAACATGCATAAAACATCTTTTAAAACAGGCTGAAAAACTCCTTAACTCTGAGACTTCATTGTTCACAAGGTATGACCTGAAGAAAATCGCATTGAAAATGTAACAATTTATGTATTTAAAAAACGAAAATTCTCCAATTATGCTGGGAAAATATTTTATATGACATATCGGTGATATTCCAATGTACATCGTCTCCGTGTGGTCTATGATTAGTATGCATTTAGTCATATGTCTCGTTGTGCATGGACGTTTACCTTGCGCTCTATCAAAGGCTTGGAGGTGTTTCAGCAACAGCAAGTTTTGCAAAGTCTAAATTCACCAGTGCAGCAACATTGCAGACGACCCAACCTTTTAAATTAAATATAAAGACCGACAACAACAAACGGCGGTGTTTTTTGAAGCAACAGTTTTTCAATTCCTGAACAAGTTTGAGTTTAAAATTCGAGCCTTGAAACCTTCGGAGTAATTTGATACTCAAACTCCGTGAACTACGAACACACAAAGACCTGGTTATCAAACACATGTCGTCACAAATACATTGTCAACAGGTCAGTGACGGCCATGTTTGAGACGTCAAGGAACGGCCGTGGAGGTGTGGGGATTGTATTCTCGACAAACCTGTCAATATTTTCAGAAGGTGGTTTTGCAAATGAAAATACTACCTGGAATCCTGACGGTGTAGACTTGATGATGCTTCCTTAAACAGAGTTGAAGACTTGGCCAGTTGCGGGAGATGTACTTTGAAAGTGGTCATCGATTAACGCCGATTTTGCAATATTTCATCGATATCAAGGCGGGGGGTCTCAGAATGGACCATACACTATGCACCCATGAGGGGAATCGATACAAAAAGTCTATTGAACACCCATAGCATCAACTAAAAATCGGTCGGGCGGTTCAGAAATAACAGATGTTCAATAGACTTTTTTTTATCGATTCGGTTTCTTTTTATGTAATTGTTTCATAGCATGCGACAGTGTAAGTGTTCGAATAACCTTGAGTATGGACGTTTTAGTGATAGTGACTTGCTGGGCGCTGCTGTGTCGGTAACTGAGAGTCAATCAATTCGTTGTTTCCATGTTTACCATCGTCACCTCTCCAGCATCTTATCGATAAGGTGGCCAAGTCAAAATGTTGGCTTTTTACGCCGTAAACCTGAGTTCGATTCCACTTATGGGTACACAATATGAACCCCCTTCTTGATCCTCCCTCACGACATGGATGTAATAATACCAAACTCATTATACAACCAGCCTCACTCATTCACTCACCACTGTCAACAGCATCACCAGCTTGCCATCGTCATTGTCATCCTATTGGGCAGATTGTTTCTACTTGAGACATTTCTTTTGTAAAACATTACAAACAAAATCGATTTAGGTTCCTGGAATGAATATGATGGTATAATAATGTACATCTATACATGACCCTTTTTATGGATACCAACGTTTATTCTTTGCCACGACGTTTCAGAGCTTCTTCTTGTCCGGTCAGCGGGTGAATACGGACGGGAATAATGTTCTTGGAAGGGAAGACTACAGCAAGTCTACACTGCCGTCCACACAGTCCGGGCAAAGGTTGCTTATATTAAATGGGACACAGCCCTCGTCCATATGTCCTGTGACACCTGGGGTTCCATGCCCGCCAGGTGCTCTCACAGAACCTCAAACCAGCGCCTGGACGTGCGACGGTAACCCCATCAAGGACATTTAACTCTCCGGGGCCTGACGCCTAAAGGTTTGTAAAGTCAGTTGGCATTGGCTTGAATAATTCATTATTCAACTTTACATTTTCTACTCTCTTCAAATGATGCTGCTGTCACATTACACCTGCTATATATGTTTAAAATGCAATTGATCTCAGAACGAATTGTTTAAACACTAGGATGTATCCGAATATGTAAAACTACCTATATGTAACTCATTTGTAGATGGGCTCTAGGCCTTAAATACAATAAATATCTTTGACTTGACAATAAATTAAATCCACGAATTTGCGGTAAATATAGGTTTTACTGCAAACTAAAGCATTCATTTTTTTTTTCAATCTCATGTGCAAACGTTTATTATTTTTGTGTTTTCTCCTCGGCTGTTATTAAGGTAGTTGAAGATACTGCATTCGAATAGAAATCTCCGCAGCAAATACTATGCGTTTACCCAATGACCTTTACATTCGTCCATGATCTTACTCACCCATCGTAATGCATACGCCGCTATAGTCAATACACACCTTGCTCTCTTCAGTTAAGCTGACGATTGAGTATTTGGATGTGTACCGCCGGTGGGATTCGAACCCGGTAGTTCCATGTCACAGGTTAACGAATGTTATGTTCTGCCACGGCAACTGTCGGGAGAAACTGAGTGAAAATACTTACATCAACACAAAAAAGTCAACCTGCTTGTGAATGAAAATATGTAAACGTGTTATAATTTGGTTTATTTTGGAACATATTGAAATGACGTATTCTTGATCTTGAGCAGTGATATGTTTTCTAGGTAATATTGAAGTGAGGTAATATTGAAGTGTTTGTTTGTTTGTTTGTTTGTTGTTTAACGCCGCACTCAGCAATATTCCAGCTATATGACGGCGGTCTGTAAAATAATCGAGTGTGGACCAGACAATCCAGTGATTGACATCATGAGCATCGATCCACGTAATTGGGATCGATGACATGTATCAACCAAGTCAGCGAGCCTGACCACCCGATCCCGTTAGTCGCCTTTTACGACAAGCATAGTCGCCTTTTACGGCAAGTATGGGTTGCTGAAGACCTATTCTACCCCGGAATCTTCACGGGTCTAATATTGAAGTGAGGTAATATTGAAGTGAGGTAATATTGAAGTGAGGTAATATTGAAGTGAGGTAATATTGAAGTGATTGATAAACATGCTTGGGTTGCTCCCATTGGAGGTGTATCCTTTCCCTGGGACAAACAATCCCGGATCTAAGTCGTTGCATGTGTTAAAGGATCGGGGTGAGTGAGTGAGTATGGTTTGATGCCTCTTTTAGCAATATTCCAGCAATATCGCCAGAAATGGGCTTCACACATTGTACCCCACCAACCGTGAAAGGCTCCGGGAATATGCTTCACATGAATCACACAGGGCCCATACAGTGCTCTCACTGACAAGCACAGAGTTCTGTATGGTGCCAGTATAATTACGATGATCAAACCAACCTCGTGTTTAAATATTTTCGGTGCTTAATTAGTTCAATCAATATTACCCATGGTAACATCCGTCATAGCCCAGGTAATCAAAAGTCGAGAACTGTTTCAATGATTAAAACGGGTCCTTCAGTGCTCTAACCTATACGCATACATGTCTGTGACAATCCACACCTCGACTGCCGTGGATTAGAGACGCTCCAGTTGCGGAGTATCAACGCTAGTTAGGGGCTGTCATTCATGGCGTTGCCACCTGTTACTTGTCTGAATGGACGCAGTATATAAACATATTGACTTGCACAGCCTTGCGTGTCGCACCAACATTGCAGCACAGGCCATTGCAGGGCTGCATAAGGAAATAAAAATCTAATACGGTTTAAATTCAGGGGAATGTTGTAGGTTTTATCACGTCCATTTGAAGTTCTGATTAAAATAATTTACATTGGATGCCTTTTAACCAACAAAACACCCCTGTTTGATAGTCAAAAGGCATACGATTTCGTTATTTTAATTAGAACTATATAGGTTCTTGCGATTTTATAAAAGTCATTCGGAAATTTCAATGTTTACATGTAATGAAAGAGGTGTTTGTGTGTGTGTGTGTGGGGGGGGGGGGGGGGGGGGGGGGGCAATTGGTCAAGACAAGTAGTGGATGTTGGTTTATATAATTAGGCTTCGAATTGACAGTCATATCAGAGACCAGTTAAAATCTAGTATTGAATCAACTTTTCGCAGTGGTGATCGGCCAGTGAAGTAGTGTTTTTTTAGAGTCAGTGTGTCTGGATTAACTTCAGTTTAAATAGTACCTCATATGTATATGTAGCAGGGCATGGAGTCATCCCACAGATGACATCCTAACCTTGTCAGCTTGCTGACGGGGTTAACCTCTTTGGTCATGTGGACAAGGCGTCCGAACTGTGATCAGAAGGTCGGTGGTTCGAATCCCATCACGGGACTCGGAAATTTTATGGCCGCTACTTATATATCATAGCGTTTCAGTTAGATGTGGGAGGAAAGTAATGTAGGTCATAGATGTTTACCACTTCGGTGGACCCCGCGAGCACGGGTATGTGCTGGCTAACCTACACACAATATCGGGCGAGTCTAGGCCTGGAACCCACTATCGTAGGTTTCTGACACACCGAAGGGCGCATCGGAATCGTGGCACCTCACAGAACTGGGTAATAACACACGTGTCCCCTAGTAGTAACGTAATAGCTTGTTTGTGGTTTAACGCTGCAGTCAGCAATATTCCAGCTATATGAAAGCGGCCTGTCATCATCTGAACTAGACAATCCAGTGATTACCATTATGCGCACCGCTCCGCGCAGTGGGATAAAATAACGCCGAGTCAACCAGGTCAGTGAGCCTGACCACCCGATCTAGTCAATCCTCCCTTACAACAAGCATGTTCTACTGGGGTCCTAGATTCTTACCCGGAATTCCCTCGGGTCTGTAATGGTATCGATCGCAGTAGTTGTAGTAGTAGTAGTAGTAGTAGTAGTGGTGGTGGTGGTGTTTTGTTTTTATATAGTGAGGGGGGCTTGATAGTATATATCAAATAAGGTATAACTTTAACAGTCATAATCAGGACTTCGGGTTCACTTATCGTCCATGTGTGTCCTGGTAAGTATAAGATCTAGACTACTGAGAACGGACTTAATTCATGATGCTTGCATAACTATCTCCCCTGAACGGGTACTCGAGTCCTGAAAATTGAACTCGAGTCCTTAGCTACCCGACCCGTTATCGGGTACTCGAGTACCCGTCGCAACCCTAGATGACACATGTAACATTACACCAGTAAACTCGTCGTACACAAACAAACAACGTGGCACAAGCTAGGAGATAGATTCGTGGTCGTGATGTCTTATAGGTGATCAGCGTTATAGCTGATATAGCAGGGGAGACACATCGGCGTGTCTCTATGAGGTTCGGTATAAGATGAGTGACATCGTCTCATGCCTGTATTCATAAGAACACCACCTTAACTGGGGCGCCTCGTCATTCGTCACCACTCGCCCCTTACGTCACCTGCAACAAGATCGTTTATCGGCTTGACCCGGAATGACACGATTAGTGACGAATGTTTAGTACCGTGCACATTATAGGTCGCGTGTATGTGGGTGCATCCAAGTTAGGGTCGCGATCGTGACGCTTGGGATTAGCTGCACCCGGGTTCCGGGGACAGGTATTGACACGGGCGGGTCGCGGCTGTCGATTTCACAACCAGGAAGTTTAAAGTACTCTACAGCAATCAAGTAGTGAGTAACAGACAGCTCTCTGCCTCCCTCTCCCTCTGGAACAATAATCACATATTTACCTCGCCCTATAGAAATCGAAACAAACTCTCTCTCTACCTCTCTGTCTCTCTCTCTCTCACACACACACACACACACACATTCTCTCTCTCTTATCCTCTCTCACACACTCGCCCCCCCCCCCCCCCCCCCCTCTCTCATTTTCCTCTCTTCTGCACTCTCTGTCTGTCTCTCGCTTCCTTTCTCTGTCTGTCTCTTGTCTGAACTCTCACTTTCTGTCTTCCGCTCTCTGTGTGTCTCTCTCTGTGTGTCTCTCTCTCTGTGTCTGGCTTTCTCTCTCTCTCTCTCTCTCTGTCTGGCTTTCTCTCTCTCTCTCTCTCTCTCTCTCTGTCTGGCTTTCTCTCTCTCTCTCTCTATGTCTGTCTGTCAGTCTCTCTCTCTCTCTGTCTGGCTTTCTCTCTCTCTCTCTCTCTCTCTATGTCTGTCTGTCAGTCTCTCTCTCGATAGTTTTGATAATCATAACCACCACGATCATAAGTCTCTATTTCTTGCTTCTTTCGTTGGACCATATATCACTGAAACAGGAGGACAAATTGTATATTGGAAACTGGTTCCATCCAAGATATCCACCACGAACTATGCTTGTATTAGCTATGAGACAAGTGGGTGTATTTAGACATGTATCTATTTATTTGTGTCCGGGCGTGCAAGTAGCATCAGAAGAAAGACAGTAACTGGTGTCAACAGTAGGAGAATGTGGGTCACGTTGAAATAACAACTCCATGTAACCGATGGCTTTGATGGCCTGGGTTCCACGCCAACACAAACCCCCACTTATGTTAAGACAGCTGTAAGTACAAATGTAAAGGTTGGGGTGTGGTCTTAAGGTTTAAGATAGTAATCTCAAAGTGAAAAGCTAAGCTACAAATCGAACGGACAGTCTAAAAACAACTTTTTTGGCAAGATAAATTGTTTTTGTTTACTTTTGAATTGAGTTTGAATTTATGTTGTGAGAATGAATCACGTTATTTACCTCATCCTATAGAAATGGAAACAAACTGTCCTACGGGTAAAATGTAAGGACATGGGTGTTATTGTTTGGAAAGAGATGTGGTTTTATACGTGAACATATAGGACTCAAACCTGAAAGTCTGAAATAGAAGAGTCAGATGAAATAGCATCCTACACAGAATGACTTAATCCAGAAACTATCTTGTACACTGATCCATTGACAGGGGTAATAATGTAGCGATTAGGGCATGCTATTATTACATGGAAATGCTCAGTTGATGAAACATCATCTCACTGATGAAACGCTTGGTTCCAATATTGACTTCTCATTGGCGGCAAACATGGTTCTCTCTCTCTCTCTCTTTCTCTCTCTCTCTCTCTCTCTCTCTCTCTCCAGAAAAACACACATACATATATATAATTGTATAATTGATGATGATTGGACGAAAGCAGTTATTAACTCTATTCATAAATACGCGGACTTTACCAGATAACTACCATTGTCTCTCGCGTCTCAGCGTCTCAGGGAAAGTCTACACCAGTGTACTATGTAAACGACTAACGCTCTGGTCAAACATCAGGGATAGAACGCCAGAAACTCAGGCAGGGTACAGACAGGGTGACTCAGCTACTGAATGTTTAAACAAAAAGAAATGCAAACTTTATGTGGCTTCTGTAAATTTGTAGAAAGGTTTTGATTTAGTAATCGGGATAAGTTATAAAATTATGGCTTCTTTTAAAACCTTATGGTCTGAAGAGTACAATGCTGAACGCTTTATTGATTATTTACAAATATGTTAAATCTTGTGTAGGAGAAAAGGTAAATGTAATACACTATTTTGATTATCCAAATGACAGCGCCAATGAATTACAGACGCCATTGAATATGTTTGGAACTCATTTCGATAAAGGTAATTTTGGATAAAACGAAAATTGTTGTATTTAGACGGGGAGGTCCTGTTTCGAAAATGGATATTATAAACGAAAACTCATGAAGTTGTACCCTGCTACAAATATATTGATTAACTCTTTACTTCTTCGGGAAATTTCAGCAGTAGTTTACCAGACCTAGCCATTTAGGAGAAAAGATCACTCCTTGAATTAAGGATAACTTTAAGTAAAATTGACATTTTTTCAACTACGGCATATTATACGCAAATACACTGTCAGCAAATTCTACAAACGATTCTGAGGTGTGGGGATTCCAGCAATATGTCGAACTGAAAACATCCATCTGCTAGCCTGTAAGACGTTTCTTAATGTCGGATTACAAACCCCAAAGGATATACTATATGGAGAAATAGTCCGTTTTCCGATTTAAATAAATTCTCTCATTAGAATGACAAAATATTGGCTTAAAGTTTTTTCATATGCACGAAGACAGATTAACTAAAAAGGCACGTACTCGTAACATATTAGTGTTTTCAGATAATGTTTGGTTGCCACACATGGCCTTTAACATCCGTTGATTACTGTTTTTCTCATGGTTTTGAATTTGTTTAGACATTTCAAACGGTTGGCAATCAACAGTCTTTTGTACATATAATAAAGGATACATGTATCAATATTTTTCTTTTTCAATCACTTTTTAATTGAAGTTACTATTCACATAGAGAACTTAAGAGACTGTATATTAGATCCAGAACAATATCTCTCAATCTTATCTGTTTACAAACTTTCTAACATTTAGCGCGTCTTTTTTATAAAATTGAAAATCAGTGGAGGGAGATATTTATCTATTGATAGATCACTAAGAATATGTCCAATTTGCAATTACGGCAGAGAGGACAAATCACGCTTTCTATTTATTTGTTTATATTATGAAAAAATATAATCTCCCGGACAACTTTTGGAAATATGTTATGTTATGCACTAGAGTCAGTTTGGGGAACTAACAATGAACGTTTATTACAAGAGCTATCGCATTACTTAGGACATGCACATGAAAGAAGAACATTGGTTGTGATGAACTGCCACGGTCCTTGTGTGTTTTTAGTTATGTAGTGTGGCACTCATGTATGGCGTAGTGTCCGTCCTTGCTGTGCGTTCCTGGTTTTGTACGTGGTCCCGAGGCCTTCATGCAAATGTACTTATACTATATGTGACCAGATTCAGGGAGGCTTTATTAGACTTGTATAGACTCCCTGACAGGATAATGGCAACGTATGACATGCCATGGTTGTAGGTTGTATATATACCAGACACTGAATACACAGTATCGATTTACTCTTTATGATAACGTTTACTTTCACTGGCCCGATCGATGGCTTGGCAGTTAGTCCGTTTACAATTGTTACCTGAGTTTCTGATGAACGATCTATTATAAAATTTCAAACTAGGTAAGGTCACACTACTTTGGATTTCGTGAGTGTTTTATAATTCACAACATTCACAAATATACCCAGCGATGCAGATCCATCACACGTAAGGAAACATGTGAATGGATGATCTAATACAACATTGCAAACCGGTTATTTTCGCTCCTTAAGTGACCTGACCCGGATATGCTTTATCAACCAATCAGCTCGCTCTTAATACCAAAACATCCCAAACACTCCGTCGATCTCGGCATTACTCGGGGAGAAAACTACACACACCAAATAGTACAGGTGTTTAAGTGTGACACGTCTGCTGTTAGTAATTACATATACGGTAAGTGTTAGATACGTATATCGGAGGACAACGGAGTAAAACGCTGTCGTGATCAACAACACGGAAGTGGGAGAGGTTCCCTTGAAACTTTCAATAACCAGTACTGTCTGTCAGTGTCAACACTGCTATCGATCTCATCGACCGAAACGGTCGCCACACATACCGCTACAACTTTGTGTCTGCTCACGACAACTTTTTATAAGAACATTTATAGACCTTTTCAAATTCGGAAATTCTGGTATGTTCTGTAAATATTTATGAACAGTTTAATTCGTTATTGGAACGGTAAACGGACGGAGAAGCGGCCTTCCCCTTTACTTGTCACGATTTTGACTTTGAATGCTATTTAAAGTCGCGGTAATAACTTTCTAGGGATATATTATGATTCTTAGAATATGTATGTTCATTGCATTACCAATAGGTTTGTTCAGAATGTTCACCATTACAATGACTAACTTCCGTTACCGATTTTGGTGGATGGTCCAGCAGGATATATTTTCGTTATAACACGCTGGTGACGTAATTATTTGTGATGACGTAATTTTTTGTGATTACGTCGCCACTACATAATGTTTAACATATTGTCACATTATTGACTCATCAGAGTAATATTTCGACTCTTGAACAATATAAAATTATATTGTTACATAAATGTTTATGAGTGCCTTCAGTGGCAAATGTTAATCATAATGACATGTAAGTGTTATATGCTATAAAATAAACACACAAATGTGTTTTCCTAATGATCAGGTTGTGTCCATGGAGTAGCTTTGCATTTACATTCTCTTTATCGAGACAACGAAAACTATTACCTTCCTTAACTTGTATCTTGTGTTTTGTTTGTTGTTTAACTCTGCACTCAACATTATTCCAATTATATCCCGGCGGTCGGTAAATAATCAAGTCTGGATCAGACAACCCAGTGACTGCTATCATGAGCATCGATCTATGCATTTGGGATACAATGGCATGCATCAACCAAGTCAGCGAGTCTGATCACCCAATACTGTTAGTCACAAAGATTAATGATGGTATGTGTCCTTCAATATTAGCACCAATGGCATCCACAGAAACTATATACCAAGGTAGTGTCTGATTGGAGGAATGTTGTCTGATATCACTTCTTTAATCAATCTTACCATTCATGGGAATGAAGACATTGTTAGCAGAAATTGAAGTTTAAGTATTCTTTGTTGTGGAGAGTAGTAATACACCTAGATGCTAGGGTTGCTGGGATACAGATGTGATACCCCATATGATACGTATCTCAATATACTGGTCACAACATGATATGTATATCAATATGCCAGAAATAGGTATACAAAGTTTATGAATAAAGAAGTGTATTTTTGCTTTAAAGAACAAAATAAAGTCACATTCATGAGGGTCACTGCAGTCATCACTTGTAAGAGCAACTGATGAGACCTTTTCAATCCTTTCTAGTGTCTCAAGTTTGTGCACAGCACACAACCAGTACAACAAGAGGATTATTCTACAATAGCAGAAAATAGGTACAGTTGAACACGGATATAACGAACTACTAGGGACTAGAGAAATCAGTTCGTTATATCCGTTGCTTGTTATACACGTTTTCGCTCGGAAACGTCCCCCATCTTGGATAAGACAAAACACAATACACACGTAACTGCAGCATTGATTTGTATTAGCAGTGATCATTCAACTGATATCAATTTACAACATTCATTTAGTAACATTAAATTCATAACATTTTCTGAAGATTGTAATCAAATACATGTACAAAATTTAAACATATTTATCATTTTTCGATTTACATACGAAATGTGTAGTCTGTGATTTTACTTTGGCCTCGTTTCGCTGACTGCATTCTTGAAACGGCATCGTTCAGATCCGCCAAACTGTCAAAAACTGTTTGTTTTACAGACAAGATTACATGTACAGGTAAGATTAACACAATGCAAATTTAACAAAGTTGATCCGTCACCACTGATTGTATTGATACGCGGCCATTGTTTTGATTCGCCGCTGATTGCATACAGCCAATTGTCAGTGACACTTAACACTGAGTGAGATTTCTCAGTTCGCTATACACGTCGCTAATAAGTGATAAATGGGCTTGTCGGTGATCAGGTATCAGTTCGCTGTATCTGTTAGTTCGCTATAGAGAGTTCGTTATATACGTAAATTTTATATGATATTATATAGGAGATAAATCGCGATTTTTTAACAGTTCGTTGTATCCGTTTGTTCGCTATATCCGTGTTCGTTATATCCGTGTTCTACTGTATTTTGTATCACTATACAGAGCTGTATGTTTCATGTATCATATCTAAGACTGCATATCACGGTGCATCAGAGTTTGGGTGTGTTGTTTCACCTTGCTAGATGCAGTACTGGTGACAAGATGAGACGCTGTGCAGGTTGTTGTCTGGTTGCAGGTGCTGGACGTGGTAGTGTTGACATCCTCTCAGATCAGACACTGACCATGAAGACATTGTAGAAGTGAGGCATCGTTGGAACAAAACCTTGACTATGGATCGTCAGACAGCCTATTACGTGGAGAACATGGACCCTCGTGGTGGCCAGGGGAGCCAATATGACCAAAATGGGTATGCAGGCCCCTACGACATCCCCATGGAAACATGTGAGTCTCATTAATTTGAACTGTTATGTTATCAAGTTACCATGGTTACAAGTTATTTGTCTGACATTTTCACATCATAATCTGTATGAGAGTAGAATGTGTAGACATGATATAGGACTAAGAGACTACCGACAGCCACATGGGGATTGGGCAGTCAAACTGCTTCACTGTAGCCATGATAACCTGTCTGAATTAGTGTGTCATCGTACCCTGGCGTTGTGGGTTGTTATTCACACTGTTGACCACGCAGTGCCAACCTTGTCAGTTCATGTTGCCCACTTTCACTATGTTCACTCTCTATGGTTGGAGATAGTTCGAGAGAAAAATCGTTAACCAATTATATGTTTCAAAAACAGTCTAAAGTTGGATTTGAAGCCCAGACATGTTCTGAATTTTGAAGAGTGACATCAAGCTTGCTTGCATCTGTTCAAGTAACTGTGAAAAGAGAATTGTGCAGACAATTAAATAATACCTGTTTTGTTGACAATATGTAATGCATTGTCTTACAATGCTAGGACATTCAGCTTTTATAACATCATGCCATATTCCATGCATTTGATAGTCATTGTCACACACAGCTCAGACAACACATCATGGTAATCATACTCGTCATCCAGGGAAGTAAGTCTCCATTCTATTAAGATAAGTTACCTGGACCTTCATTTTGGTCCACGACGACTGTCATGAACACATTTCGCTATAATTATGACAATCATGATAATGGGGGTAGCCATTGGTTCATTTGTCACTCTGAAGACTGGGATCAATTCCCTTACAAGGGTACAATATCCTGTTTATATGAAACATCAATTAACATATTTCAGCTTTGACAGCATACTGGGTTGTAAACTGGTGGTTCCGTCTACTCATGCTCATGTTACAGTGCACCAAGCAACAGTTGTGTGTCATAGCATCAGAATCAATAAGATCACAGACTGCAGCTCAAACCAAGGTCCATCGCTAGTCCTCAGTAGTATCAATCTTCCCAGAGTGTGATTGAAAATATTCTCACCTTGTTTGTAGTCAACTGGCCTGTATTAAAAGTGTTAACCTTTTTCTCTTCTTTAGTAATAGTTTTGTTATCTTGGTTATCGTGTTGTGTGTAGTCATGAATCACTTTGTAAGGGAGGCAGATTGTGGGCACAGTGTTTTCTTCTTGTTATGATTGCTGTTCAACTCAACTCGGGCTGTAGATAGTCAAGTGGTTAAAGTGTTCTCTCATCACGCTGATGGCCTGGGTTTGATTCCCCGATATCTGGTGTCACTCAATACTCACTCTCTCTCACTCACTCACTCTGCATTAAGCACTATTCCAGCAAATATTCTGTACCAGACAAATCAGTGATTGACACTACGAGCTCCGCCCTATGCCCTCTGTGTAGACATGCAATAAACTTAAGCCCCGAACCTAACCACCCGATCTGCTTGGCTCCTTTCAAGTGAATCTAGGGACCTATTCTAACCCATAATCGCCACAGAGCTAGTGTTCCATGGCCGAGATATTATTTGCCATGATACAAAATACACACACTCCTATACATATATAGGGACATAACGTCAAAAGTCTTTCGAGGGATATATATTATAAGCACAGCAGTAGATGGGGACAACTGAAGCCTGTTGATGCTTTGTTTGTCTGTGCACAGATGCCAATGATGGTCAGATGGAGCACAGAGACAGCAGATGGAACCAGTTTGGGGACAACCAGCCTGCTGACCCCCGCCCCTCTAACCGCCGCCCACGTTCCGAGGGGTTCTACGACCAGGCCCAAGGCTCCGCACGGCGCCATGACTACCAGGACACTGCGGAACTACTGGAGTGCTTGCCCAGCAGGCAGTTAGGTACAGAGTCAGTTGTTGAATGAAGTGATTCTTTTGACATTGACAGATGTCTGGTGATTCTTGAGTTGTGGAGCTTGCATTGCTTATCACTGATGAATATTTAACATAGCTCACAGGTATTTTAGACAAAGCTATAATTTCACATATTGTAGGGTTGGGACATTCCTATGAGTTTTGTACACGTTAATCCTGTGGATATATTTTATTCTTGAGAGGCTGAACAGCATTGATACATTAACATTGAACCAGTATATATTGTGTGTTTATTGTAGTAGATGACATAAATGAGGATTGAATGTCAATGTGGCTGCAGACTAGATGATTGTCACTGTTTGTGTTTTTTCTCATTTGAAACATCACAGACTGCATTAAGTTTTATGATGTATGGCATTGACACAATTTTAGTGACTAACTTGGTTACCATGGTTAGAGCCTGGTATAAACATTGTCAGACATTATTTGGCCTGTAAACTTGCACAAGTCTTCAAGGCAATAATTTTTAGTTTAAATCATAATTTCTAGATTATGTAAATCATAAAAACAAGATGTCCCTGTAAGAGACTTGCCTATTAGGAGGATAGAATTACTACACATCCATGGACTTATCTTTCAGTACAGCCTTGGAGCAAGGCCATTTGCCCCGATGAATGCTTAAGATATTGTCTAGGATGCATACAATAGGTAGTGCTGATTTAACTGTAAACCTGACTCAGTGGCCTGGGGGGCTGTCGGGTAGCCTAGTGGTTAAAGCGTTCGCTTGCCACGCCGAAGACCCGGGTTCGATTCCCGACATGGGTACAATGTGTGAAGCCTATTTCTGGTGTCCCCCGCCGTGATATTGCTGGAATATTGCTAAAAGCGGCGTAAAACCTTACTCACTCACTCACTCAGTGGCCTGGACATGAAAAGTCCTGCTTAGATTTGGTATGCAGCAGCTTGTCATAATGCTTGTTACTCCTTTGTATTCCACAACAGAGAATAAGGTGTCCAATGCCAAGCACACACTACGTCATCGCAGAAACAAGTCTTACCACGGCACGGTGAGACTTGGCGGGGGGAACGCCCTGGAGCAGATCAGTCGAACTCTGAGTGACGGGGAGGAGTTTGAACATGGGGAGGAGTTGGAGGGGATGATCCGGGGGATGACCACAACAACGTTGGCTGGCAAGAGGGAGATTAGGTACTGTGTCACCGATGTTCACACAAGATGTAGTAGTGCAATGGGGTAGTCAAGTGGTTGATGTGTTTGTGGTCCTTGCAGAAGAACTGGGTTCAAATATTAGCATGGGTGGATATTGAGGCTTAATCATGGATTTCCTTTTGGTTTGTGATCATGGTAATATTGTGGAATATTGCTAATAGCAGGGCGGCATTATAATCATGATAATTGAGGTGTGATAGTATGATTATATAGTTTACTTTGTAATGTGGTATTGGGCAGTATTAAATTTAGATTTTATGACTGCTTCAAATAATTCTTCCACCACTCTCAGCCAGCTGTGCACTTGACAGCGCCATGACATGGGCCAAGCTGGGGGTACAGGTTCCCTGTGGGATGGTTTGTATCTATTGAATGGCATGTCTGTGTTTGCAGGAGGCGCCTCAGTTCAAAGAAAGCCAAGAAGCGGCCAGGACGATGTACTCAGCTGAAATATTCAATTGGAATGGTGAGTTTTTTGTCTCAGTTTTACGTATCAGAATTCTTTGTAGGTTTATTAGCACTGCACCCAACGCTCTTCTTTTCGAAACCGAGCATATCAGTATCATATTCCATCATGGAAGGAAGCAAGATCAAAGATGCTTCCTATGATTTATTAGACAAGAGATAGTGTTGTACGTTGCCGCGTGAACCACCCCCCTTGGTAGGGGCAGGCACAGTTTCTCAGTGGTCAGACTAAGTGAATCCAGGCTACTGAGGTATTTGTATTAATAATGTTGGAATAATCTCCATCACTGGCCAGAAATATCGTCAAAGTTTTGGGACGTTCTACAATGCCAGGGGCCATTGATCTCCCAGACCTCGTCTCATCTTCCGTATCACAATGACAGCCTAACTTTGTGTTTCTGTCACTTTGCTGCCTCAGGAATACATATGCTGCATTGTGCTACAAATGCTGCATTGTGCTACATATGCTGCATGGTGCTACATATGCTGCATTGTGCTACAAATGCTGCATGGTGCTACATATGCTGCATTGCGCTACATATGCTGCTTGTGCTACATATGCTGCATTGTGCTACAAATGCTGCATTGTGCTACAAATGCTGCATTGTGCTGCATATGCTTTATTGTGCTACATATGCTGCATTGTGCTACATATGCTGCATTGTGCTACATATGCTGCATTGTGCTACATATGCTGCATTTGCTGCATTTGCTACATATGCTGCATTGCGCTACATATGCTGCATTGCGCTACAAATGCTGCATTGTGCTGCATTGTGCTACATATGCTGCATTGTGCTACATATGCTGCCTTTGCTACATATGCTGCATTGTGCTACATATGCGACATTGTGCTACATATGCTGCATTGTGCTGCATGGTGACACATCTGCTGAATGGTGCTACATACATTTCATGCTGCAACTGTTTGAGGAATCGTTACATCCCACATCCACCTCAATGATGTCAGAGTGAGTGAGTGTGTGAGTTGGGTTTACCACCGCTTTGAACAGTATTACAGTTATATCATGGCGTGTCAGCTTGATGTGGGATGAAAGCCTAAGTGATGCAGCTCACAGACGTTTACCACTTTGGTGAAACCTACGAGCACGGGTATGGTGCTGACAAACCTAGAAACATGTTGGGGAGAACAGGGATTTGAACTCACAATCATAGGTTTCTGGCATGCTTAAGGGACCCAACTCTGCACAGCGAATTGCGGCACCTTAGACGACTGGGCCACTGTTGGCCCATCAGTGATGTCAGAAATGAAGGGGAATAACTCTTACAGTGACTGTGACCATGCTTCAGCCTTTTGAGCTGGGACAATTTGGGGCCTTACCCTAACCCCACCCCCAACCCTTACCCCAACCCTAACCAACATTGATAGGCAACAGATGAGGCCTGGACACATTCTATTTCTTGACTAGTACGGTATATGCTATTTATCCCAAGCTGCAATAGAGTAGTGATTGTATTTTGATCATTCCAAATCGCCTTCATACATGCCAAAATCATCTTTGTAAAAGTTACGCATATTGTTTTGATTTCTTTCCCAAAAAATGTCAATAAATGTATAGAGATAGGGGACATGTTATGTTCAAGTGGAAGTTATGCATCAAGCCTTGAATCAAATCCTGGTCTACAGCTTCATACTTGACAGGTTCGATGCACAAATGAACATACTATTATTTTGTGTGAACCGATGCTCAAGAACGCATCACATGTGACATCATTGACCCATGAATTGAAATGCACCGTTTGTCTCGTGCAGAATTTGCGTGTAAAGTTTGGAAATCATGTGCAGCATATTGTGATAAGAATAAAGACTCACTATGATAACACTTGACCGATTGTTAGTTTTGTCATGAATTGGTACACATTGAAAACATGTCTTCTTAACGTACATTCTTCTCTATATGTTTCTGTGGTTCGTGTTTCTGTTGGCGGTGAGTATATTTACACATGTACTGTTTGTTTTCCTTCAGGGGTGGCAGCACTTCAAGTACCAGCTTGCCGAGGTGATGTACTCGCTGGAGCTCTGGCGCTCACACCTCAAGAAGATCGAGGGACATTTCGGCACGGGTGTGACATCTTACTTCCTCTTCCTGAAATGGCTCTTCTTCATCAACCTCCCAATCTTCCTCCTGACGTTCGGCTTTGTGGTGCTGCCGGTGGTGCTGCAGCGCTGGTACCTTCCGCAGACTGCCACCCCACAGCTGAGACCAATAGCAAACGTCTACCCGGAGCGGAATGGCACGTCCTTCACCGGGGAAGAACTCCTGACAGGAGCGGTAAGACCATGCTCCACTGGGATGTTGGAATGAATGACACTTGTATTCTTTCAGTAGAGGTAGTTGTCTAGGATTCTAAACTATGTATGTTTTGAATAAACAATGCCATTTAGAAAGTGGTCAAATGTAACAAATGTTATATTTGGGATAACACTTTCTTAGTAAAGTACAGATTCTCGTACTTTTTTTAGGGTTGAGTCCCAATTTACACTTGTCAGAGGGGTACTCCAAGTACGTGATCTTGACAACCAGTCATTTTTGTGGAAGCTTCGGTGGCTGTGTGGGTTAGATCACTGACTTTGTGTGCTGGCGATTAGTTGCCTCACTCTGGCAAGTGTGGGTTTCGAATTCCCAGACGGGACGCAACCCCCAAAAAGTACTAGAATCTGTACTTTACTAAGAACGTGTTATCCCAAATATAACATTTGTTATATGTACGTTTGACAGGCAAATAGGGAAAAAATAATTATTTTCTTCAAAGTTTTTGTTTTCCTCAATTCTAGGGTATTTTGACACTGCTTTAAGGAACTTGGTGCCGATGTGTGCACTGTAGTCAGTCTGCACAATTGATGTAAGGTGTGCGTGTTGGCTCTGTTGGATGTTGGCATGTTCCTTGATGTAATTGCATCAATCACAATGGCAGTATGTGAAATGATTTAAAAGTTAAAATTTTGGTGAGTGTGGGTTTGTGGGCATTATCGTATATTTAAAATTGTCGAGTCATCAGTGGAATTTTATACTTTGGATACTTGGACTCCAAAATGAGTTTGAGAGAACTGGAAATTGGACACATCCAGTTTGACAGATCTAAGCATAAATGAATATAGAAGGAATTTACGGGGACTGTAAGGTGAGTTGAGACATCAAAGTTCGACCCATCGAGGTTTTACTGTCACCATATCAACATAAATTTGGGAAGTTGTATCTGCTCCAGACTTAGGGACAACTATCAATAAGAGCAGGTCTATATAAAGCCCTTATATCTGTTAATAATTATGTCATAGATTTCAGAATTGATTTGCGAATGATGTATGGTGTGTCTGATGCCAACAGGGCTGGTTCCATGACACGGAGATGTACTACGGCTTCTACAAGGGAATCACTATACAACTGTTCTCAGGCGTGGAGTACAAGATGATCTATGCCTACGTCTTCACCTGTGGAGGCTACTACCTACTTTGTTTGCTTATATTGGCTCAGAGGTGAGAACACACTTTCTAACTTTCACTCAACTCGTCAACTGTGTAATTTTCAAATTGACATTACCTTGGAACATCTCTGTCAGTAAATCAGACAGGACCTCAGACTAATGGTTGTGTTTTGTTGACAGCAGAACATGGGAGCCTTACACATGTAAATAAACTTACATTCAATATGTTGCCATGGTTACTTGACCTCACGCCTCTGTTGTGTTTGTGTGGCAGCATATTACAGTCCTACAGGAAGTACTACATCGAGGGCAGCTCCGAGTTCAACTTCTTCTTTGTCAGCAAAGTGTTTTGTGGATGGGATTATGGTGTGACATCCAAGGAAGCTGCTAGACTCAAGCATAAGAGTGTCTACAATGAGTTGTTGGTGAGTCTGAGAGTATAAGAGCATCTACAATAAGTTGTTGGTGAGTCTGAAAGTATAAGAGCATCTACAATGAGTTGTTGGTGAGTCTGAGAGTATAAGAGCATCTACAATGAGTTGTTGGTGAGTCTGAGAGTGTAAGAGCATCTACAATGAGTTGTTGGTGAGTCTGAGAGTATAAGAGCATCTACAATAAGTTGTTTGTGAGTCTGAGAGTATAAGAGCACCTACAGTAAGTTGTTGGTGAGTCTGAGAGTATAAGAGCATCTTCAATGAGTTGTTTGAGAGTCTGAAAGTATAAGAGCATCTACAATGAGTTGTTGGTGAGTCTGAGAGTATAAGAGCATCTACAATGAGTTGTTGGTGAGTCTGAGAGTGTAAGAGCATCTACAATGAGTTGTTGGTGAGTCTGAGAGTGTAAGAGCATCTACAATGAGTTGTTGGTGAGTCTCAGAGTATAAGAGCATCTACAATGAGTTGTTGGTGAGTCTGAGAGTATAAGAGCATCTACAATTAGTTGTTGGTGAGTCTGAGAGTGTAAGAGCATTATAATTAGTTGTTGGTGAGTCTGAGAGAGTAAGAGCATCTACAATGAGTTGTTGGTGAGTCTGAGAGTGTAAGAGCATCTACAATGAGTTGTTGGTGAGTCTGAAAGTATAAGAGCATCTACAATGAGTTGTTGGTGAGTCTGAGAGTGTAAGAGCATCTACAATGAGTTGTTGGTGAGTCTGAGAGTATAAGAGCATCTACAATGAGTTGTTGGTGAGTCTGAAAGTATAAGAGCATCTACAATGAGTTGTTGGTGAATCTGAGAGTATAAGAGCATCTACAATGAGTTGTTGGTGAGTCTGAGAGTGTAAGAGCATCTACAGTGAGTTGTTGGTGAGTCTGAAAGTATAAGAGCATCTACAATGAGTTGTTGGTGAGTCTGAAAGTATAAGAGCATCTACAATGAGTTGTTGGTGAGTCTGAGAGTATAAGAGCATCTACAATGAGTTGTTGGTGAGTCTGAAAGTATAAGAGCATCTACAATGAGTTGTTGGTGAGTCTGAGAGTGTAAGAGCATCTACAATGAGTTGTTGGTGAATCTGAGAGTATAAGAGCATCTACAATGAGTTGTTGGTGAATCTGAGAGTATAAGAGCATCTACAATGAGTTGTTGGTGAGTCTGAGAGAGTAAGAGCATCTACAATGAGTTGTTGGTGAATCTGAGAGTATAAGAGCATCTACAATGAGTTGTTGGTGAGTCTGAGAGAGTAAGAGCATCTACAATGAGTTGTTGGTGAATCTGAGAGTATAAGAGCATCTACAATGAGTTGTTGGTGAATCTGAGAGTGTGAGAGTTTTGGTCAACTAAAATGTAAGGGTTGTATTTGTATTGGTTATTTACCATATAAACGTAAGTCTACATGGACAATATCATGTAAATCCCTCTTTCTGCAGGAATATTTGTCAGGGAAGAAGAAAGAGCAGGCGAAGACCACCGGGGAGAAATGTCAGATCTTCTGGATACGAGTGGCCCTGAACCTCATCGTTATTGGACTCCTTGGTGGGGCGGGCTACTTGGTGTACTGGATCTCCTCTACGGAGTCTGTCAAGGTGGGTTTCCCTTGCTCCACACTCAGTCTACCTTGGGGCTTGGTGTGGAAGGGTGGGGTGGAGTGGGTGTCTTGTAGGGGCAGGCTGGTGGATGTTCTGGATCTCCTCTTCGTAGTCTGTCAAGGTAGGTTTCTCTTACCCTTTACTCTACCTTTGGGTGGGGCAGGGTGGGGTGGAATGGGTCTGTTGTAGGGGCAGGCTACTTATACTGGGCCTCTTCTACAGAGTCTGCACACATTTTTGACATTTTAGTCTCATTTGTTTAGATGTGTTTCATTGGCTTTGAACACTCTAATCACAAGGGTTGTGATAAAAAGATTTAGTATGGCTCATTCAACATGGCAGAATACCTTTTGATGGAGGGGCATGGGTGGCCCAGTTGTCTAAGGCCCCGCTATTCGCTGTGCAGAGTTGCATCCCTTGGGCATGCCAGAAACCTATGATTTTGGGTTTGAATCCCGGTTTGCCCCGATTATGTTTCTAGGTTTGTCAGCACCATACCCGTGTCCTCCAACATTAAGCTGACATGCCGCGATATAACTGGAATACTGTTAAAAGTGGCGTTAAACCCAACTCACTCACTCACCTTTTAATGTCTTTCGGCAACAAATCTCTTGTATAAAACTACTAAAGGTAGATCAGATTGTACCACAGACACTCTCAGATGTCTTGATTTAGATTAGAACCCTATCCTTTTCCCCATCTCTTCAACATGTTCACCCTCTACCTGAGAAGGAGTGTTTAGTGCTTGGACTTACTGAGAACCTGGCCTCACTGATTTAGTAAAAGATCCCTCTTGAAAACCGTTAGATAGATGATTAATGTGACTTTCTGCGAATGGCTGTACAGGATTGTGTCCCTTGTGGTCATTTCAGGATCTGCTGGTCATAGGTTCTAATTCCAGCCAATAGAATCCTTTCACTGTCAGCACTGGACCCATGTGCCCAGGTTTCAGCAAAGACCTACAGCTCTTTTCTCCTCCCACAATAAGCTGACTCCCCATGGTATTACTGCAATACGTTTCAAAATGGCGTTAAGTCCAATTCAGTCCCCCACTGTGGCTGCATGTAAGCACCTCCTAGAACCTGTGGCCCTCCTCCGTGGTCTAGTGGTAGAGCTTCCGCCCTGAGATAGATGTTAAAAGATGGTACTTATTGTTACCCTGTCTGACGCTCGGCATTAAGGGGATGTAACAAGGATTGGTTGGCTCGGAGTCAGTATACTGTGTCTGAGTGGGGTATTCATGTTAAATCGTTTCAGATGTAGTTCTCATGACCTTCTAATAGAAAAAGGTAGACATTTAGCGAAACCAAGGGAAAACAGATTGTGTAAAAATTGTAATTGCCAAGAGATAGAAGATGAATACCATTTTTTGCTAGTCTGTCCATTGTATGCAAATATCAGAAAAGAATACATACATACATATTTTTATCTGGTTAAAAACCGTGGTATGGTATCTCAGTGGCCTAGCACTATAAATCGGCATCAGTCCAGACTAGTATAAGCAGCCACATACACACACATGTGCATGCATGTCCCTATATAAGTGCAATAATATTGGATGTGACATTAAACCCCATTTCACCTCACCTGCTAGACCCTGTGTCCTGTTCATGGATGTATGCTGTATATTTCAGAACAAGATTCCTGTGTTGAGTGAGCTGGCCCTGCCCCTGGTTATTACATCGCTGAACATGATCACGCCGACCGTCTTCTCACTCGTGGGATATCTGGAGAAATACGAGAAGCCCAAAAACGAGCTGTACATCCATATGCTCAGGTTGGTAGTGAATCGCAGCCCGCAAGGGGTGTGTTCAAACATATAGGATATGAATTTAAACAGTACTAGCTATAACTAACTTGATGAAGGTCGAGCTAGATTTGCTTACTGAAGATGTAATTATGGTTCTTGAGACACAAGCAGATGAACTTGAATGCTGAAGTTGAGAGAGTTGATTTCCTGTTGAAATAAACAGGATTATGTATGGAAGCTTGCCCATGTGAAATTTAACACCAAAAAGTAGAGACGTCTTGACACAGCAAACTCTCTTTGACTTGGTTGATAGCATGTCACAGCAACGTGGATAGTTGCTCATAATATCAAACACAGATTGTCACTGTCATGTATTTTGGAATATTACTAAGTGGGGCATCAAACAACAAACAAAAAGGAAAAGGAAACAAAAAAGGACTGTACTTGATGACATGGGTACTCTGTCAGGTCTTCGTTTTGTTGTAAATAAAAATGACAGAACTACTTGCTTGAATGTATTAGTGTATTTGTGTTTGTATGTATGAATGTGTATGAATGAATTAGTGTATTAGTGTATGAATGTATGAGTATATTAGTGGCCTCAAATAAAAAAAATAATCACCACTTAATCTAATACACTTCTTTGTGTCCTCAGGACAATGACATTGCGAGCGACCAACTTGGCAGTCCTGGTATATTTCTGGTTTAAGACCGCCCAAGAGAAGGATGTAAGTCTACTGCACAGGGTTACTGAGTTGTGTCCCGCTATATGTCTATTATCATGATGATGTGTCTGCTCTAAGCCATGATGTATCAATGTCACTTACATCTATGGCAATCGTATTTGGCAAAAGTAAAAATATTTTTTCCAAGATATTTATGTTGTCACCAGATATAGAAACAATGTGAACTAAACTGTATTCTCTATACTGGTGGGGACGTCGGGTAGCCGAGTGGTTAAAGCATTTCGCTCGTCACACCGAAGACCTGGGTTTGATCCCCGACATGGGTACAACAATGTGTGAAGCCCCTTTCTGGTGCCCCCCGCTGGAATTGCTGGAATATTGCTAAAAGTGGTGTAAAACCATACTCACTCACTCACTCACTGTCTATGCTGGTTAAGAATAGTTTTATAAACATTGTATCAAATAATTATATAATATTTCTTGTACATTTTCAGTGCTGGGAGTCGTTTGTAGGCCAGGAGATATATCGTCTTGTCATCGTGGATTTCATCTTCACCCTCCTGTATACCTTCTTCTTTGAGTTCATTAGAAGGTAAGAGGAAACAAACTGTCAGCAGTTCAGTCAGAATTGTCTTTCACTTTGTGTGTGGAGTGTGAACATTCATAGAGGTGAGGGTCAAACTGTATGAACGTTGGAGCTTGCGACATCATTCATTCAATGTTAGGCCCTCACTCTATGATAAACGTGAGGGGAGAGATTTTAGAAATTGTTAATGAAGCTGTGGCGGTTACAAGTGTTACACATCATGGATCAGTTGGCTGATCAGTGGAAGGTGTGACAAATAGATGGGAGTCGATACTACAAAAGTGGATGTGCATTTTTACATTTTGTTCACTAGGATAGGTCATAGCGAGGATATTCATGAACGATCATGCAGTCAAACTCTCTGACTTTTCTTAATGTATGCTTAAACGCTGAGTTCAAGATTAGGGGATCTATTTGATAAGAAAGAATGCTTTTGTATGTATTCATGCAAGGGAATTCCCAGGGTTTTCCCCAGAAATGTGGAAGTAGTCTGTCAATGTTTACGTCATTTCAAGAATACAGTCTCGTGATATACAGATGATCGTCAAATTGTGTCATTCTTATGAACATCAGTTTCGTGGTCATGTGATCAGCCTCTCTTCAAATGGGAAAGCTGTATATCGTGAAAACTTCAAATGAAAAAATGATTATATACTCAGCTTGGCCTTACAATAACACTAGGTTGAGGCAGATGGTGGTGCTCTGTGTATCTTGGTAACATTAACTTACATTCAGCAGCTCTTCTGGACATAGTCTTGTACACTGGGGAGGTAGGGTAGCCTAGTGGTTAATGCAATCGCTTGTCACATCGAAAGCCCGAGTTTTATTCTGCACATGGAGTAAAGTGTGTAAAGCCCATTCTGATGTCCCCCCGTTGTGATATTTTCCAAAGCATCATACAATCTTCCTCCCTCGATGCTTTGCCACAGCTCGTATTTCCTGACCTCAATGACCTCAGGCTGTACTTGTGTGTCAGGTTCATTACGTGCCCAATTTCTAATTCACAGGATAATATCCCAGTTCTGCTTCAAGAGAGTTACCAGAGCAGAGTTTGGTATCGGCCGTGACACGCTGGACCTTATATACTCACAGGCATTGTGTTGGTGAGAACTATACTGTGTGCTAATTATGTAAAAATTAACTTTACGTATGAAATATCATACATGATGATGTTAGATGGTTTAAACTCACAATTTGCTGTAATGATGATGAGGGATCATATTAAGGTATGTCATGTGCAGAAGTGACCATTTGTTTGCATGATAAGTAACTGGGTTGTTTTATTTCACATATTTCAAATCTTTTACTTGTAATAACATGCACCCCTACCAGTAATGTGGCATAGTAATGTACCGTATCCACTGTAATAAGTGCCCCAGACCATTGATAAGTTGATAATTGAAGATTGATAAAGGGGGTCACTTATCAAGACCATTCACAGCAAGTAAAAATTGTTTTCAGAGATCAGACGTCGTTCAAACTCAAACCTTTTTGATAATAGTCACTTTTCAGCTATTTATTCCTTCTGTGCTGCTGATTTCTGTAAGAGATGTGTAATATACACAAGAAAACACAGTCTGTCATGTAAATGTTTGGTCTGATACAGGGACACGTATTAACATTACTTACAGATTGGTCTAGATGATGTTCTGGGGCTCTTACAAGAGCGGAGCACCTAGTATTGGGGGTGAATCGATACAGCAAGGTTGCGAAACGAAACATATCATGATACATAGCTGCGATACAATACATATCCTGATACGCATATTTACGTCAAATTGGGTGGAAAGTTTGTTACTTTAAATATTTCAGAGCAGGTTCAATAAGAAAAGCTAGCTGTAGACACATGTTTGAAGCGTCTATTTTTAGTAGTGAACTTGAAACGCTAATAACAACACATTTGTGATATTTGACTGACAAAAAAGCGGAGGTCATCACAAGTAGTAAGTAATTTATTTTAGCAAGTGTATCGTCTTATATCGATACAGAAAAATACATACCGATGTATTGTTTCACCCCAACTAAGTATGGTGAATCTGGTAATCTTTATTTGCCGCTGTAGCTCACCTGTGTGCTGCTGCAGTATTGTGCTCCGTTGTGCATCATCACCCACATCTTTTTAACACACAAATCACATGTTCCGAGTGAGTTTCGTTAATGTTTCATAATTCTTTTTCAGGCTGGGAACATTTTACAGTCCTTTGCTCTCGTGCATTGTGATCATAAAGTTGTGGATCATTTTCTATGTGAAAAGGGTAGGTATCATTCCTTATAGTTTGATAGTAAGGATACATGGTGTTGGTAAACATGTTTTTATCATCATAAAGTGTCAGAATGTTTTCAAGAGATTGCTCTTGTACCTGTATGTTTGACACACTTCAGACAGACGAAGTGAAAGAAGTGATGAACATATTTTCATGAAAATCGTTACTAAACCAGAAATTATATGTTTGGTGAGAGTTACTAAAAGTTATGTCTCTAATTTCTTTATCCCAGTGGATAATGTCAGCATTTATAGAACAGGCAATTTAGGAACTTGTGTTGTTGAAAGTGGATAACTTTGTTCATTGTGGAGACTATGTAAGTTTTCTGGTGTGTGTTTCAGGTCAGTGTTTTACAGAACTGTCAGCCTTCAATGCGTCCGTGGCGGGCGGCGCGATCACACACCATCTTCCTCGGCTTCCTCTTCTGTTTCTTCCTCCTCACAACCACAGCAGTGGCCTGTGGGATCATATTGTAAGTCCTGGAGATTGGTGGATCATATTGTAAGTCCTGGAGATTGGTGGATCATATTGTTTGTCCTGGAGACTGGTGGATCATATTGTAAGTCCTGGAGACTGGTGGATCATATTGTTTGTCCTGGAGACTGGTGGGTCATATTGTAAGTCCTGGAGACTGGTGGATCATATTGTTTGTCCTGGAGACTGGTGGATCATATTGTAAGTCCTGGAAATTAGTGGGTCATATTGTAAGTCCTGGAGACTGGTGGATCATATTGTAAGTCCTGGAGACTAGTGGATCATATTCTAAGTCCTGGATACTAGTGGGTCATATTGTAAGTCCTGGAGACTAGTGGGTCATATTGTAAGTCCTGGAGACTGGTGGGTCATATTGTAAGTCCTGGAGACTAGTGGGTCATATTGTAAGTCCTGGAGACTGGTGGATCATATTGTAAGTCCTGGAGACTAGTGGATCATATTCTAAGTCCTGGAGACTAGTGGATCATATTGTAAGTCCTGGAGACTAGTGGATCATATTCTAAGTCCTGGAAACTGGTGGATCATATTGTAAGTCCTGGATACTAGTTGGTCATATTGTAAGTCCTGGAGACAAGTGGGTCATATTGTAAGTCCTGGAGACTAGTGGATCAAATTGTAAGTCCTGGAGAGTAGTGGGTCATATTGTAAGTCCTGGAGACTAGTTGGTCATATTGTAAGTCCTGGAGACTGGTGGGTCATATTGTAAGTCCTGGAAACTAGTGGATCATATTGTAAGTCCTGGAGACTGGTGGGTCATATTGTAAGTCCTGGAGACTAGTGGATCATATTGTAGGTTCTGGAGACAAGTGGATCATATTATAAGTCCTGGAGACAAGTGGATCATATTATAAGTCCTTGAGACTAGTGGATCATATTGTAAGTCCGGGAGACTGGTGGATCATATTGTAAGTCCTGGAGACTGGTGGATCATATTGTAAGTCCTGGAGACTAGTGGATCATATTGTAAGTCCGGGAGACTAGTGGATCACATTGTAAGTCCTGGAGACAAGTGGATCATATTGTAAGTCCTGGAAACTGGTGGATCATATTGTAAGTCCTGGAGACTAGTGGATCATATTGTAAGTCCTGGTTGATGAGTGGATCTCATATTGAACATACTGGAGACCGGTTGATCAGTGAATTTAGACCATGGCCATCCTTCAGTTAAATATGGGTGAGATACAGAGTGGGCAAACGTTTGGTGATACAACAAGATCAAACTAAAATATTACTGTGAGAAATGAGTTAATATTTAATGGTTTACAATTTGTTTGTGTCCATCAGTATCAAGCCAAGTCAGAATTGTGGTCCCTACCAGGGCAAGAACACCACGTACGAGGTCGTCATTGAGCTGGTCGACTCCTGGAAGGAGGAACACGCCTGGCTGCACGAGGTCATCCACTTCATCTCGTCTCCGGGCTGCATTGCTGGAGCCGTGGTCTTACTGTGGTGAGTGAGAGGGGCTTCATTGCTGGACTGGTGGTCTTACTGTGGTGAGTGAGCGATGCTTCATTGCTGGACTGGTGGTCTTACTGTGGTGAGTGAGAGGGGCTTCATTGCTGGACTGGTGGTCTTACTGTGGTGAGTGAGAGAGGCTTCATTGCTGGACTGGTAGTCTTACTGTGGTGAGTGAGAGATGCTTCATTGCTGGACTGGTGGTCTTACTGTGGTGAGTGAGAGATGCTTCATTGCTGGAATGGTGGTCTTACTGTGGTGAGTGAGAGATGCTTTATTGCTGGACTGGTGGTCTTACTGTGGTGAGTGAGAGATGCTTCATTGCTGGAGCCGTGGTCTTACTGTGGTTAGTGAGAGATGCTTCATTGCTGGAGCCCTGGTCTTACTGTGGTGAGTGAGAGGGGCTTCATTGCTGGACTTGTAGTCTTACTGTGGTGAGTGAGAGATGCTTCATTGCTGGACTGGTTGTCTTACTGTGGTGAGTGAGAGAGGCTTCATTGCTAGACTGGTGGTCTTACTGTGGTGAGTGAGAGATGCTTCATTGCTGGACTGGTGGTCTTACTGTGGTGAGTGAGAGAGGCTTCATTGCTGGAGCCGTGGTCTTACTGTGGTGAGTGAGAGATGCTTAATTGCTGGACTGGTGGTCTTACTGTGGTGAGTGAGAGAGGCTTCATTGCTGGAGCCGTGGTCTTACTGTGTTGAGTGAGAGATGCTTCATTGCTGGAGCCGTGGTCTTACTGTGGTGAGTGAGAGATGCTTCATTGCTGGACTGGTGGTCTTACTATGGTGAGTGAGAGGGGCTTCATCCACTTCAGATCTATGTGGGTTTTTTTAAAACTTGGAACAGATACAAACATGAGGGAAAGTCTGACTACCTGCACTGATCAAGCAGCTACTGTCCAGAAGAATCAAGACTTGGCTTTTTTGTTGTTTCAGTATGGGAACGTACTACATGAGAATTGCAATGATTGGCCACAAGGAGATGGTGAAACTTCTGCAGCAGCAACTGGCGCTAGTAAGTCCGTTTGTTTGTGTGGTCGTTGTTTTATTTGCTTGTTTGCTGTTTAATGCCACACTGAGCAATATTCCATCTATATGATAGTGGCCTGTAAATAATCTTGTCTAACCAAACAAACTAGTGATGAGTGTTTTGAGGACTACCCCACGTCGTCAAGGTACAATGACATGCAGTCAACCAGGTCTGACCACGATCAATGACATGGCCTCATTGGAACCAGGATACGTTGCTGGGGTCCTGTTCTGACCTTGAATCACTCATGACATGAGAAGATGGGTCCTATGGCCTATGCATCACAGTTGTGGATGATTATGTCACCCTTAACCTAAACAGGCAGGGGCATATAGTTATGCTAAGGAATTCCGTCCATCTTTCTGTCCTTCTGAGGGGATTTTTTTGTGTGACCTATAACTTTAAAACTACTTCAAAGATTCTTTTCAAACTTGGTGAACACCTTTTATTCCTTTGGAGATGTGTTTCTGAAAAACTACAGCTTTTTTTTATTATTGTATTCATATGCGACCTATAACTTGAAAACTACTGCATGGATTCTTTCAAATTTGGGGAACAGTTTCCATACTAATAGAAGAGTTGTAGTGCAAAATTGATTTTGATGTGTTTATTTTGTGAAAAAAATATGATGTTTTTTCATTTTGTGAACTTATAAAAAATGTTTTACTTCAACATTTGTGCGACCTATAACTTAAAAACTGTTTCATGGATTCTTTTCCAATTGGGGGTACAGTTTCTATACTAATAGGAGAGGGGCAGTGCAAACTTTTCTGAAAAAATATGATATTTTGTATGTTCTTAACATAGAATATTTTTTTACTGCAACCTTTGTGTGACCTTTAACTTGAAGACTTCTTCATTGATTCTTTACCAGGTAGGGATACTGTTTCTATATTTATAGGAGAGATGAAGTGCAAAGTTTGATCTTGGGGAATTCGTGAGCCCTGTTCACCTTTTGTCTTGTTGTTTATGCTTGTAATAGGCATGTAAACAACACAATAACCAGGCTAGTATGTCCATGAGGAAGGGGAAGCCTGCTGATGGCTGCAGCAGAGACAGCAGTACCAGAGGTCCAGATAACTTTTTGAGCAATGGAGTTTTAACTCAAGGTTTTTATCTAAATTAGGTTATTACATTTTTCATTGGGTAACCGATATCTTTTCACTCATCTATTCATCACTCTATTGGGTTTTCCCAAAATGAGTAAGCATATTGAGATTTTAGAAAAAAATGAAATAATGTTTTAGATGTCTATAACAGTTCTAAATATAGGCTTGACTCTGAAAGTAAATTAGCTCTTAATTATCCCCCGCCGCGCGAAAGCGCGAAGCAGGGGATATAGTATTCACGACCGTCCGTCCGTCCGTCCGTCTGTCCGTCCGTCCGTCCGTCCGTCTGTCCGTACGTCCGTCCGTACGTCCCACCTGTTTGTTGCCGCGATATCTCAAGAACTAAACACTGGATTGTCTTCATATTTGGAACTATGGTGTATATACAGACTCCGCAGACACCAGTCGGTTTTGGTGACCTTGATCCCATTTTCAAGGTCACAGCAGACAAATCTGCTTTTAGAGTTGGAAAACGGTGTTGCCGCGATATCTCAAGAACTAAACACTGGATTGTCTTCATATTTGGAACTATGGTGTATATACAGACACCGCAGACACCAGTCGGTTTTGGTGACCTTGACCCCATTTTCAAGGTCACAGCAGGCAAATCTGCTTTTGGAGTTGGAAAACGGTGTTGCCGTGATATCTCAAGAACTAAACACTGGATTGTCTTCATATTTGGAACTATGGTGTATATACAGACTCCGCAGACACCAGTCGGTTTTGGTGACCTTGATCCCATTTTCAAGGTCACAGCAGGCAAATCTGCTTTTAGAGTTGGAAAACGGTGTTGCCGCGATATCTCAAGAACTAAACCTCTCGATTGTCTTCATATTTGGAACTATGGTGTATATACAGACACCGCATACACCTGTCAGATTTGGTGACCTTGACCCCATTTTCAAGGTCACAGCAGGCAAATCTGTTTTTGGAGTTGGAAAACGGTGTTGCCACAATATCTCAAGAACTAATCGCTGGATTGTCTTCATATTTGGTACTATGGTGTATATGGCGGGGGATATTTCGTCACTCTGTGACAAATACTTGTTGTGTTTTGTTATACGCATGCTGAAAAAGCTTCATTGGGTATTTACGTGTGCTGTTAACAAACATTGGAGTTTTCCATTCAGTGGATGAGTTTTTGTACGCAAGTTAATAGAAAGTAATTGGGTTTTGAATATTTTTGGGGCGTATTTTATGCAAATACGCAGCATATCTGTAGCTCTGAGTACACATCTTGTTCCTGGAGACCGTTTTACGTAATGTAGTCATGGTAGCAGGTCGTAACAAATAGTCACTGCTGCGGAATTATGGGAAATCAGAACCTGTCCTTGGTGTGTATCAGTTGCCAGTGACAGCAGTCTTCTTGCTCCCATGGTTCCCTACATCCTCCCATGGCTCCCTACATCCTCCCATGGCTCCCTACATCCTGCCATGGCTCCCTACATCCTCCCATGGCTCCCTACATCCTCCCATGGCTCCCTGCATCCTCCCATGGCTCCATGCATCCTCCCATGGCTCCCTACATCCTCCCATGGCTCCCTACATCCTCCCATGGCTCCCTACATCCTCCCATGGCTCCCTGCATCCTCCCATGGCTCCCTACATCCTCCCATGGCTCCCTGCATCCTCCCATGGCTCCCTACATCCTCCCATGGCTCCCTACATCCTCCCATGGCTCCCTACATCCTCCCATGGCTCCCTACATCCTCCCATGGCTCCCTGCATCCTCCCATGGCTCCCTGCATCCTCCCATGGCTCCCTGCATCCTCCCATGGCTCCCTGCATCCTCCCATGGCTCCCTACATCCTCCCATGGCTCCTACATCCTCCCATGGCTCCCTACATCCTCCCACAGGAGGTACACTGACAGTCTATTTCCCAGTGATGGATATGTTACTTTGCAAGATATCAGCATTGGTTGAGTGACCAGAATCATTCACTGACATTTTCAGGAGGGTAAAGACAAGAACTTCCTGCTCAACCTTCTCCAGGAAGTGAGCCGCAAGAGGAAGAAAGATGATGGTGGTCTGAACAAGCGGACCCGACTGCAGCATGGTGCAGGAACCTCCTCCGACATCATGTCACCAGGTGAGCTAACATATGTACCTGTATATACATATCTGTCATCTACAGCTGTGTCTGTCCCGTGTCTGTCCCGTATCTGTCCCGTGTCTTTGACTTGTTCAACATGTGCTTTCTGGAGTGTCATAATATCAACTCATGTACGCTGGTGGTCTGAGTACTTGAGTTTACTGATAAAAACTGTATAATAATATTAATATATACCATATTTTCTTGAGTATAGTGCACACCAAAGTATAATGCGCACCCCCCTCTAGCGGATTCAGCATTTTGGATTAAGATTAAATGTGTATTTTCTCGTCAACTAAGCCAGAAACAGCAATCAGCTGTACATGTTTTCTTGGAATCTACCGGTGATTCAGTCAAGATACACCCAATGATATAACATTACATGATTTTAGTGCAAGGATCGGGAAAAAAGTGTATCTGAAATTTATTTTTTTTATCAAGAATAATATATTCCAATATCTTGTTATTTTAGTGCAGCATTTACTAAATACATTTAAAATAAAAATAACCCTAAGCGTAGCAGCTGATCGCTATTGCCGGTTAATTACATTAAGTAATACGTTACCACTGTTATACCGAGGCTGTTGTCTCCCACAACTGCTGCTATAGCGAAATCTACCACAGAGATCTCAATTACCTCATGCAGCACGTGCGTAGCCACCTAGCTGCCATGTGACACCCTTCACTCTTGTCTCTTCGCTTGCTCCAGCAAGACGTACAATAAACTGCTCAAGCGTTCCAGTTTCTCCGACCATTCGGTGATATTTATTACTGTTTATTCTCTCTGATAAACTGTGCTTTTACGGGGCGTTTGCTGTAACTACGCTTGGAAATGTTTTCCCGCCAAAAGGAAATATTTTTCCCGCCCTTTTTTTCTAAATACTTGCGGGGTGTCTCGTATGCACGTTGCGTCTTACGTTCCCCTGTTCTAGTATATCTTGGGGTTTTTACATCACTTATACCTCTATATGTTATATGTGTATGTTCTATATTCGCATTGCTCGTTTATTTTCTTGTGAAAATACTCGTTTGTGACTATTTGTGGTGCGTGTGTTGTAACCATGTTTTGCTCTTTGTTCATAGTACAAACAAAATGTCTGACATGGATGTTTCGCCGTCCTCCACCCCCTCTACCCCCGCAACCAGGAGCTGCGGGGTGTGCCGCAAGCGAGCGCTACCGGCTGTATGTGCAGTCCGTTTCCACCCCTGTGGTGGCCGGCTCGTCCGGTCGGGGTCCCCTTTCGGGTACCACCACCTCGGCTGCGGCGGATCCCTTGGCGGCCCGTGGGCTGTCCGGGGATTCCGTCGCTGCATTACTTGCATAACTTGTTGACTCCAAGCTGGCGGCCTTATCTCAGGATAGGCCGCTGGCTGTTCCGTCCCCGGCCACTTAGGTGGCCGCGGGGTCGAATGCGGGGTCCACCGGTACGGCGGCGGCTCCCGTGGTCACCGGTCCTTCCCCCGAACCGTTGCTCCCGCTATCGGTTAAGGACCGCGTGGCCATGGTTTATGACCTCATTGAGGACATGCCCCGGCCGGTACCGCGGGGAATCCACGTCTGTGGGTTCCTCCGAGGTATACGATGAGTCTTCCGACACGGCTTTCCCCGCATCAACCTTGCTACGCAGTATCAAGCCTTCCTTGGAGAACGCCTTCGCGGCGGCCTCCGGTCGGGGTCTCCCGTTGCCTCCGACGTCGTGGAGAAAGGGTTTATTCCCGGTACATGACCTTGCCTTTCCCGAGGCTGGTCCTACCACGGAGGCCCATGTTGAGCGGTTGGGTGTCCGTGCCCCACCGGCTGCTACGGTAACGCAAGCTACCTTGCACCAGCTGGACGCCCTCGCTCGGCACTCCATGTCTCACGGAGACACTTACTTGGCTGCAGCGGCCCGTCTGGTCGAAGGTTCTCCCACGGACCATGACCAGCGCACTTACAACTGCCTGCTCAGTTTAAATGCTTCCCTGGAGTACGTTGCCGAGGACTCTCGGCACACACTTGCTCTTGTTGGGTCCCTGCATAGGCGCCTGGGTGCCGCTCCTAACCGGAGCGCGCCCCAGGCTGCTGCGGCCGGTAGGTCTAAGGGGTCGGGTTCTTCTTCCTCTGGGAAGTAGCCCCGCCCTGAGGGCTCCGGTATGGGCAATCAGCTGCCCTTTCGCGGGAAGACGGGTAACTGGGTGAAGCCCACGTCGTCTAAGGACGGCAAGGGCCCCTCCAGGTGACTCTCATTGGAGGGGTTCGTATGCCGACAGCGCCATCTTCGGTTGGCCCTTAGGCGAACCCGAGTCACTTGGCCCTTGACAGTTGCGCCTGCCGCAGCCTGTCAGGGCCCCCTTTCCTTCCCCAGTGGGAGCCAGACTCCAGACTTACTGGGAGAATTGGGAACAAGTGTTCGACGACCCGTGGGTGGTCAACACGATTCGGTACGGCTATCGGCTTGATCTCAAAGCGAATCCGCCGCTCACCGTTGCCCCGTTGGCAGGTTTCGATTCGGAAACCGATCTTCCCATCCTCGCCGATGCCATCGGCAGGTTGGTGTAGAAGGGGCAGTACGGGAGTTAGCTCTACCAGAAATAACACCGGGGTTTTCCTCCAGGATATTTCTCGTTCCCAAGTAGGACAGTGCCGAACTCAGAATGTTTCACACGTCCGCTCCCTGGCTGTTCACCCGGTTAACCACCCCCATAGTGGGGTTCCTCCACAGGAGGGGTGTCCGGTACTTCGCGTACCTGGACGACTCGCTAGTAGCAAATCGAATGACGGACACCCTGTCACGCCATCTCGTTTTCGCACGTCGGCTCTTGGAGCAATTGGGGTGGATTATCAATCTCCCCAAGAGCGAGTTAACCCCTTCTCAGAACTTGCTGTTCATCGGAGGTCGGTTCAACACGGTATCCCATCGCCTCTTTGTCCCCCCAGACCGGTGGCACAAGATTCAGGCGATGATTGCCAAAGTCTTAGCGGTGCAACAGACTGTTCACTTTTGGGATCAGCTGTTAGGGCTACTTGTATCAGCCCAGGACTGCACCGAATGGGGTCATCTCCAACTCCGCCCGCTGCAACGGTTTTTAATCCAGTTGTTAACAACGGAGGTGAACAGTGCGACCGTCGCCCTCCCGGATCGGCTCCGACCGCATCTGGAGTGGTGGACGGTCCCTTACAATGTCTTATCAGGAGTCTCTATGCGGCCCTACCGGGCCACGTTGAACCTGTATACAGACGCCTCTCTAGTGGGCTGGGGCGCCCATCTAGAGGGGGAGGTGAGCTCGGGGCTGTGGTGCGTAGACGAACTAGGTCTTCACATCAATTGTCTCGAGTTCAAGGCAGTGATCAACGCAGTCAATCACTGGAAGCATCGTCTCGTCGACGCCCGGCTCATGCTGGCGACCGACAACACGACGGTAGTGTCCTATGTGAACAAACTGGGGGGAACCCACAGTCACTCGCTACTCGATCTCACGTTCGAGTTTTACGCTCTGGTGGACAGTGTCCCGTGCCAGATACGCGCCTGTCACATCCCCGGTGTGCGGAACGTACTGGCCGATGCTCTATCGAGGCCTCGGGATCCGAGCCCCACAGAGTGGATGCTGAACCCAGTAGTGTTTCAGTGGCTGTGCGAACGTTTGGGTCGTCCGATGGTCGACCTGTTCGCAACGCGGTTCAACAATCAACTCCCGTTGTTTGTATCACCAGTCCCGGACCCGAGGGCCATCGATCACGATGCTCTCGCGTTAGACTGGACGGGCTTGGACGCTTATGCTTACCCGCCGACAGCGTTGATACCACACATTCTAAGCCGGCTCCGAGGAGTTCGCTGTCGAATGTTACTGATCGCGCCCATGTGGCCGAACAGATCGTGGTACCCCGACTTGCTGACCCAGGTCACGCAGTCGCCACTTCCACTGCCTGTGAGACCGGATCCCTTGATCCACCCTCACACCCGTCAGCTTCATCCAACCGCAGGGCAGTTCAATCTGCACGCGTGGATGTTGTCACCGAGCGTCTGAGGAGTAAAGGTTTTTCTCGCCGGGCGTCTCGGGCATACGTTAGTATGCATCGTGATTCTCCCCAGAAGGTGTATAATGCACGTTGGGTTATTTTCACGAAGTGGTGTTGTAAACATCACATTCATTCGCCAGATAAGGTATCTGTGCAGGATATTGCTCGTTTCATGTCTCACTTGCGAGAGACCCGGAAACTCTCCGGGGGTTCCATTGCCAACTATGTCCTGTCCGTTGCTACGGTACGGGACGTTGCTATGGGTACCAGTCTCTCCAAAGAGCCGGTGATACGGGGTATTATCAAGGGTTTCAAACAGCACGATCTTAAGAAGGGCCGCCTTCGGGCACCGGCCTGGGATCTTTCCCTAGTGTTGCAATCACTTACGGAAGCTCCATATGAACAATTGCATAGTGCTTCGTTCCGGCATGTGACTTGGAAAACAGCATTTCTCCTCTCCTTTGCCACGGCGGCACGTGTATCCGAAATTCATGCACTCGATGTCGCCAAGGTACGATTCGATAGGGGTGACGAAGGAGCGGTCCGCCTGGGCCTGCTCGTGGGCTTCGTCGCCAAGAATCAGAGAGTCGGGCAAACGGAGAGAGAATTCACTGTAAGATCACTCAAAGAAATCTTACATCCTGCTGATACTGAGGACAGAGCGCTGTGTCCGGTTAGGGCCCTTAAGTATTATCTTAAGGCTTCGAATGAACGTAGACAAGGGCGTGACCGTCTGTTCATATCGTGTAACCCTAATCGCACGGTTGACATAACTCGCAACTCGATTGCGTTGTGGCTTCGTTCTGTCATCAATCTGGCGTACCGGTCTCGGGGGTTACCGGTAGCGGGGTCACACCCGCACGAGATCAGGGCGCTAGCGGCAACATTTGCCCTACACTCCAATATCTCTGTTCGCAGAATATTACGAGGTTGTTACTGGCGTTCTGACTCGGTTTTTGCCAATCATTACCTCAAACAGGTTGTTGATGCCGTCGTGGAGAGTGTGCACCGTCTTGGCCCGCGGATCGCGGCGCAAGCGGGCACCTAAGGGGTGTGCCCAGCGCAATTCCGAACTCCTCAGGCGTCAGACCTTGCACGGTGGTCAATCTGGGTCGACTCCATTGTTCCCACTGCCGTGGGTACAGGAGTTGGGGTCCCGCAAACCAGCGCACTCACACCACAGGTGAGGGCGGCTTTTTGTGTGCTTCGTCCTTATTTGTATTTTGACAATTATGTATTTAATTGTCTGTCGTGTATCCCAACCTTGTGATGCATGCTTACAAATACTGGAATTAGGTCACGCGCCTAATGCATACTTTAAGTTGGCTTGCTCTGGGATATACGGTCTGAATGAAATTAATTTCCCTCTTTTCGACTGTTTAACCTGATCTAAGATTAAGCTCACGCGGATACAGTGTTCTCATCCGCTGCGGCGATGAAATACCTATCCAGTGGGGCCGTTTGGAGTCACCAATCGTTTTGGCAATGACGATTGAGCCTTACGGTATGCGCTTGACAGTGCTTTGGTATTCCTATAGGGTAACGCCTAGCTAGGTGCATGCGCATCGAGTGCTTCCGCCTTGGTGTTTACTTCCGCTGGTCGGAAGGAACGCTAGCAGTCAGGATTCGGGTTGTAGGTGCTCCCCACCGCCTACTGTGGTAGTCAGCCTCGGCATAACAGTGGTAACGTATTACTTAATGTAATTTGTAGAATTTTCCTATTCGGAATATTCTATAAGTAATACGTTACCACTGGGCTGCTGCCCGCCCGTCCGTCCCCCGAGCACTTGCTCTCGCAAGAGACAAGAGTTAAGGGTGTCACATGGCAGCTAGGTGGCTACGCACGTGCTGCATGAGGTAATTGAGATCTCTGTGGTAGATTTCGCTATAGCAGCAGTTGTGGGAGACAACAGCCTCGGTATAACAGTGGTAACGTATTACTTATAGAATATTCCGAATAGGAAAATTCTACAATTTTTTTTCACATGGAACAATTTGACCATTAACCGTCAAGGGTCCAGCGCAGGTGATTGCGAGAACTACGTGTTGACATAGAATTGTCAAACTATAACAAATATGACTGTTAACGAGTCAAAGTATGGCATTTATGATATATGTATCCATTCTCTGTCAACTTAAGTTTCTTCAAGGCATCAATAATGATAATCTGACTATTGCTTCACACACAATTTCGCTGAAATTAATTAAAACAATAATAAAAGGAATTTTCAATAAAATCTATTAAATAAGTTACAAACATAAGTCCAGATATACAATGAACACTTTTTATAGACAGACAGTGTTATGACATGATTAATTTGCGTACTTCAGTATGGATTTGTTGACAAATGGTATTTCCAGTGGTACATGCTCGCGGTAATGTCTTTGTGTTGGGGGAAAAAACATCAAAACTCATTATGGCATGTATAATGCACACCCTCTTCTACACAGCTGTGTTTTTTGGGAAAAAAGTGCGCACTATACTCAAGAAAATACGGTAACGTAGGAAAGAAGCTAAGATGATTCTAACTTTTCTCTGTTATCTTTCATTTGTCTGAAAATTATGATTTCAGGGAATCTGTCTGATTGGACTGAATTGTTATTCTGTTTAAAACATCAGTCTGTGTTATCCCATTAGTCAGAGTCATGACAGTGTAGTTCATGAGATGGTGAATATCTGACAGGTGAATATCTGTCTTGCATTTCTTGCTCATTCAGAATCTCAAACATTTTATGTAATTGCACATGATAACTTGAAACAGACGATGAAGTAGACAGTGTCGTCACGGCCCAGGCTGAGCCAGCTGTCTGTGAACAGGAAAAAGTCAGTGTCATCACGGCCCAGGCTGAACCAGCTATCTGTGGACAGGAAGTAGACAGTGTTGTCACGGCCCAGGCTGAGCCAGCTATCTGTGGACAGGAAGTAGACAGTGTTGTCACGGCCCAGGCTGAGCCAGCTGTCTGTGAACAGGAAGTAGATAGTGTCATCACAGCCCAGGCTGAGCCAGCTGTTTCTTGGCAGCAAGAAGAAGAAGATGACAATCAGGATAATAATGATGCCTCGAGCCAGGCAACATGATGACATGTTCACATCTAGGTATCATTCAAGTTTTGTGGCATGTTTCTTGTGCATCTAAGCATGTCTATGTATAGCTGACCAATGGTCAGGGCATGTTTACCCCTGTAAGACCTAAGCTTCATCTCTACTTGGCCCTTCTTCTGCAGCAGCAGCAGCAGCTTTTCATGCCTGTCACTGTCCGCAGACAGTAGGTCACTGCCAATAGTCTTGCCTAGACTTGCCAAACATGTCAATACTTGATTATCTCAAACTATTCCAGAATGTGTTCTCAGCAGGATTAAACCCACTACCAGCAAAGTACATTTGTTCTTGCATTCAAATACTTATGTTGTGTAACAATATTTCAGAGGCTATGTATTCATAAACATGTGATATTTGTTCTTAGACACTCATTGCATAACGTTATCTATGATAGCTATTTACTAGTTTAGATAAGCTGGAGGTACACCATTATTACATCCTTGCTCCATATTACTGTAGCCATCAAGACTATGTATATATCAACACAGTGAGATTTTAGGGAGGACACTGTTCTCATGTGCCATACTTTGAAAAGATGAATGTATTATTTCGGCCTGTTACTATTTACTTTTCTAAGACAGGTTTCAGTCATGTTCTCTTCATGTAAATAAGTTAAGTTTCAAATCTTGCATAGGTTCTTTAGCATTAGCCTTCTTATCAACATTGATGGTCCATGCTTTCACTAAGCTTGTGGTCACCTGACACACACCACAGCAAATGCACATTTGGTTATGTTCACAAGTGCAGAAGACTTCATTCAAAGCATTCCGGGGGAAGACTCCCATGATCCTTCCTTCAGGGCATTCCTGGGAAGACTTGCATGGTCCTTCCTTCAGGGAATTCTGGGGAAGACTCTCATGATCCTTCCTTCAGGGCATTCCTGTGAAGACTTGCATGGTCCTTCCTTCATGGCATTCTGGGGAAGACTCCCATGGTCCTTCCTTCAGGACATTCCGGGGAAGACTCCTATGGTCGCTTCAGGACATTCCAGGGTAGACTTGCTTGGTCTCTTAAGGACATTCTGGGGTAGAATTGCATGGTCCTTCCTTCGGGGAATTCTGGGGAAGACTCTTATGGTCCTGTCTTCGGGGCTTACCGGGGAAGACTCTCATGGTCCTTCCTTCAGGGCATTCAAGGGAAGACTCCCATGGTCCTTTCTTCAGGACAATCCGGGAAAGACTCCCATGGTCCTTCAGGACATTCTGGGGAAGACTCCCATGGTCCTTCCTTCAGGGAATTCTGGGAAAGACTCTCATGGTCCTTCCTTTGATATATTCAGGGGAAGACTCTCATGGTCCTTCCTTCAGGTCATTCTGGGGAGGACACCTATGGTCGCTTCAGGACATTCCGAGGTAGACTTGCATGGTCTTTCCTTCAGGACATTCCGGGAAAGACTCCCATGGTCCTTCCTTCAGGACATTTCAGGGTAGACTTTCATGTTATTTCCTTCAGGACATTCCGAGGTAGACTTGCCTGGTCCTTCCTTCAGGACATTCTGGGGAAGACTCCCATGGTCCTTCCTACGGGACATTCCAGGGATGACTCCCATGGTCTTTCCTTCAGGACATTCTGGGAAAGACTCCCATGGTCCTTTCTTCAGGACAATCTGGGGAAGACTCCTATGGTCCTATTTCAGGACATTCCAGGAAAGACTCCTATAGACTCTCATGGTCCTCCTTTCAGGGCATTTTGGGATTGGTCCCATCACCCCATGCTTGTTGTAACAACTGACTGAGGTCCTTTCTTCAGGACATTTCAGGAAAGACTCCCATGGTCCTTTTTCAGGACATTCTGGGGAAAGCTCCTATGGTCCTGCTTCAGGACATTCCGGGGTAGACTTGCATGGTCCTTCCTTCAGGACTTTCCGGGGTAGACTCCCATGGTCCTTCAGGACATTCTGGGGGAGACTCCCGTGGTCCTCTCTTCAGGACATTCTGGTGAAGACTCCCATGGTACTTTCTTCAGGACATTCTGGTGAAGACTTGCATGGTCCTTTCTTCAGGACATTCTGGGGAAGACTCCCATGGTCCTTTTTCAAGACATTCTGGGGAAAGCTCCTATGGTCCTGCTTCAGGACATTCCGGGGTAGGCTAGCATGGTCCTTCCTTCAGGGCATTTCGGGGAAGATCCCATGGTCCTTTCTTCAGGACATTCCGGGAAAGACTCCCATGGTCTTTCCTTCTGGACATTCCAGGGAAGATTCCCATGGCCCTTCAGGACATTCTGGGGATGACTCCCATGGTCCTTCCTTTGGGATATTCCGGGGAAGATTCTCATGGTCCTTCCTTCAGGACATTCTAGGGAGGACTCCTATGGTCGCTTGAGGACATTTCAGGGTAGACTTTCATGGTCCTTCAGGACATTCCGAGGTAGACTTGCATGGTCTTTCCTTCAGGACATTCCAGGGATGACTCCCATGGTCCTTCAGGACATTCCAGGGAAGACTCCCATGGTCCTTCAGGACATTCCAGGGAAGAGTCCCATGGCCCTTCAGGACATTCTGGGGAAGACTCCCATGGTCCTTTCTTCAGGACATTCTGGGGAAGACTCCTATGGTCCTTCCTTCAGGGCATCCGGGGAAGACTCCCATGGTCCTTTCTTCAGGACATTCCGGGGAAGACTTGCATGGTCTTTCCATCAGGACATTCCAGGGTAGACTTGCATGGTCCCACCTTCAGGGCATTCCAGGGAAGACTCTCATGCTCCTTCCTTCAGGGCTTACCATGGAAGACTCTCATGGTCCTTCCTTCAGGGCTTATCGGGGAAGACTCTCATGGTCCTTCCATCAGGGCTTACCGGGAAAGACTCCTATGGTCCTTCCATCAGGGCTTACCAGGGAAGACTGTCATGGTCCTTCCATCAGGGCTTACCGTGAAAGACTCCTATGGTCCTTCCTTCAGGGCTTACTGGGGAAGACTCTCATGGTCCTTCCTTCAGGGCTTACCTGGGAAGACTCTCATGGTCCTCCTTTCAGGGCATTTTGGGATTGGTCCCATCACCCCATGCTTGTTGTAACAACTGACTGAGGTCCTTTCTTCAGGACATTTCAGGAAAGACTCCTATAGACTCTCATGGTTCTTCTTTCAGGGCATTTTGGGATTGGTCCCATCAGCCCATGCTTGTTGTAACAACTAACGACTGAGGAGTTTGTTGTGTGACTTGGGGTGTGTCATCATGCCCGATGGAGTGCCCTGTGGGTGCTAACCGCTATAGACTGTCAGACCCAGATTGTATGATTTTAAAGATGCCATGATACGGCAGAAATATTGCTCACTATGGTGTAAACAACATTCACTCACTCACTCAATCACTCACACACTAACTTGCTCATTCCACATCCAAGTCACGATGTCACTGTTTCTGCTAGTTTACACTAACTGGCATTCCCACAATGTGTCCTAAATTGCAAAGATGGTCAACATTGACACATTCTATGAATAAACATACAAGATTCAACTATTAGGATATGTATAAGAAATAATGTTTTTACTTTGCACAAAAAGAAATTCACAAAACTAAATAATTTCTTACCCAACTTTTGTAGGTGCCCGAGTTAACCAAGGGTATGACACAAATTTTGAGAGTTTAGCTTTGAGCGCTTCCACACTAGACCTATAGCACTTACACAGTCCAATAATAGTACCAGCCCTTCCATCTGGCTTATAACATCCCTGAGCAGGTAGATGTAGTATGCCGGTCCTAGTGCAGGTTGATACCTACGTAGCTGCTTCTGTTCTCTGCTCACTAAGCCTATATAGTGTACAGATATTGGCCGCCGATCCACCCAACAGGGTAGGTGTTACACTGATGTTCTGTAGAAAAGTAAATTGATCAGGAAATTTAAAAACTAAAAAACTTTTATTTCAGTTTGGTGAATGCTGATGATTGAATGAGTTCATTCACAAGGAACTGGTGATTTACTGCATCATAGGCTTGTGTTTAGTGCCGATTTCTATTTTTGGCAGTTTGGGATATACTAAATGACTGTGGTATGACTTTGGGATTTATCATAACTGATACATTGTTAACTTTGTGATGGTATGTATATCATAGACCTATTTGCAATATATGTTTCCCTGAGTTTCGATTGATTCAGTAGTTTGATATATACGGTAATGTTCAGCAAAATATCGCTTTGTATTTTGTATTTGCACGAATCAGGTGTGTGTCATGCTTTAACTCATGTAGGGATCTGACAGTGTGGCAGTTTCAAGTAATTTACAGGTATGGGCAGCCATCTCTTTGAGACTGTGTGCTGACCATGAGTCAGCAGTGGGACTCTAGACCAGGTGTGGGGGGATGTGGGACTCTACCAGGTGTGGGGGGATGTGGGACTCTAGACCAGGTGTGGGGGATGTGGGTCTCTAGACCAGGTGTGGGGGGATGTGGGACTCTAGACCAGGTGTGGGGGGATGTGGGACTCTAGACCAGGTGTTGGGGGATGTGGGACTCTACCAGGTGTGGGGGGATGTGGGACTCTAGACCAAGTGTGGGGGGATGTGGGACTCCAGACCAGATGTGGGGGGATGTGGGACTCTAGACCAAGTGTTGGGGGATGTGGGACTCTAGACCAAGTGTGGGGGGATGTGGGACTCTAGACCAGGTGTTGGGGGATGTGGGACTCTAGACCAGGTGTTGGGGGATGTGGGACTCTAGACCAGGTGTTGGGGGATGTGGGACTCTAGACCAGGTGTGGGGGGATGTGGGACTCTAGACCAGGTGTTGGGGGATGTGGGACTCTAGACCAGGTGTTGGGGGATGTGGGACTCTAGACCAGGTGTGGGGGGATGTGGGACTCTAGACCAGGTGTTGGGGGATGTGGGACTCTAGACCAGGTGTGGGGGGATGTGGGACTCTAGACCAGGTGTTGGGGATGTGGGACTCTAGACCAGGTGTGGGGGGATGTGGGACTCTAGACCAGGTGTGGGGGGATGTAGGACTCTAGACCAGGTGTGGGGGGATGTGGGACTCTAGACCAGGTGTGGGGGGATGTGGGACTCTAGACCAGGTGTGGGGGGATGTGGGACTCTAGACCAGGTGTTGGGGGATGTGGGACTCTAGACCAGGTGTGGGGGGATGTGGGACTCTAGACCAGGTGTTGGGGGGATATGGGACTCTAGACCAGGTGTGGGGGGATGTGGGACTCTACCAGGTGTGGGGGGATGTGGGACTCTAGACCAGGTGTGGGGGGATGTGGGACTCTAGACCAGGTGTGGGGGGATGTGGGACTCTATACCAGGTGTGGGGGGATGTGGGACTCTAGACCAGGTGTTGGGGGGATGTGGGACTCTAGACCAGGTGTCGGGGGATGTGGGACTCTAGACCAAGTGTGGGGGGATGTGGGACTCTAGACCAAATGTGGGGGGATGTGGGACTCTAGACCAGGTGTTGGGGGATGTGGGACTCTAGACCAGGTGTTGGGGGATGTGGGACTCTAGACCAGGTGTTGGGGGATGTGGGACTCTACCAGGTGTGGGGGGATGTGGGACTCTAGACCAGGTGTGGGGGGATGTGGGACTCTACCAGATGTTGGGGGATGTGGGACTCTAGACCAGGTGTGGGGGGATGTGGGACTCTAGACCAGGTGTGGGGGGATGTGGGACTCTACCAGGTGTGGGGGGATGTGGGACTCTAGACCAGGTGTGGGGGGATGTGGGACTCTACCAGGTGTTGGGGGATGTGGGACTCTATACCAGGTGTGGGGGGATGTGGGACTCTAGACCAAGTGTGGGGGGATGTGGGACTCTAGACCAGGTGTGGGGGGATGTGGGACTCTAGACCAGGTGTGGGGGGATGTGGGACTCTAGACCAAGTGTGGGGGGATGTGGGACTCTAGACCAGGTGTGGGGGGATGTGGGACTCTAGACCAGGTGTGGGGGGATGTGGGACTCTAGACCAGGTGTTGGGGGATGTGGGACTCTAGACCAGGTGTTGGGGGATGTGGGACTCTACCAGGTGTGGGGGGATGTGGGACTCTAGACCAGGTGTGGGGGGATGTGGGACTCTACCAGGTGTGGGGGGATGTGGGACTCTAGACCAAGTGTGGGGGATGTGGGTCTCTAGACCAGGTGTGGGGGGATGTGGGACTAGGTGTGTGTAGGGGGGAGGGGATGTGGCTACTGCTTTCAACCACTGGCTACCTGCCTCAAGTACTTCACACAGCTCCTGGATGTGTGCTTGTACTGACCAGTGTAATCATCATTCTACCATGAATTTGGAAAATACATGACTCTGATTGGTCAATCAGTGGTATAAAATCACAATAATCATCTCTGATTGAAACAGATGATTTGATGGCCACATTGCCCCAGAAGCTGATATTTATAGACTTGATTTATAGACATGATTTCTATATAATTACGTGTGCAATTAAAGGTTCAAAATGCAAAGTTGGGGCTACTACAATATTCAAAGTATGTGTGGCAGTACGTTTCAGGCAGAAAACATGATAGACATCGGCTAAGAGAGTGTGTTTCAAGCTTTAAGGAGAGAGAAGGAAAGTTGACACTTTCGATAGCGTGACTCTGACATCATGTTTCCTGCATTACATTAAGCAAGCAAATTTAGTATTTGAAACCTCACGCTGCACGTTTGGTTACTAATTCAATTTAGTGCATTTCACCTAGGTCTACATTAAAAACACAATATGGTTATCTGTCAAGAATGGCAGAGGTTGTGTGAAGGATACTTTGTGGAACCTGAACAGGGATATATAGGGCGTGCAATCTATTAGCATGTCAAGCTTTACATTTTGTTTGTATTCAGTAAGGGTTTAGACCTGCTGCAAAACACTGCTATTGACTAACATTCTTCAGATAGTATTTTGTTATACTAACCTCTTACTCAATCATTTCAAGCGTGTGCATTACAGACACATATGGCCTGTTACTGTTTAATGGAGTCATTCATACTTAATTCTGGAGATAGTTGTTTTTTCATATCTTACTAACTGCACGCCATTTTTATTCCAATATTACGGGCATTTAGTTTTGAGAGTTTTACATATTATTGTCACATGTTTCTCCAGGACCTGTAAACAAAGCAGTGGTACTGCTACATTGATGGTAGGTCCGTGTGTGAGATAGTGCTAGTGTAAGACTGCTTCGTGCTACAGTGATGGTAGGTCCTTGTGTGGGGGAGATAGTGCTAGTGTAAGACTGCTTCATGAGACCCAGTGAACAAACAGTGGTACTGCTACAGTGATGGTAGGTCTGTATGTGGGGGAGATAGTGCTAGTGTAAGACTGCTTCATGAGACCCAGTAAACAAAGCAGTGGTACTGCTACAGTGATGGTAGGTCTGTGTGTGTGGGAGATAGTGCTAGTGTAAGACTGCTTCGTGCTACAGTGATGGTAGGTCTGTGTGTGTATGGGAGATAGTGCTAGTGTAAGACTGCTTCGTGCTACAGTGATGGTAGGTCCGTGTGTGAGATAGTGCTAGTGTAAGACTGCTTCATGAGACCCAGTAAACAAAGCAGTGGTACTGCTACAGTGAAGGTAGGTCTGTATGTGGGGGAGATAGTGCTAGTGTAAGACTGCTTCATGAGACCCAGTAAACAAAGCAGTGGTACTGCTACAGTGATGGTAGGTCTGTGTGTGTGGGAGATAGTGCTAGTGTAAGACTGCTTCGTGCTACAGTGATATGGTAGGTCTGTGTGTGTGGGAGATAGTGCTAGTGTAAGACTGCTTCGTGCTACAGCGATGGTAGGTCCTTGTGTGGGGGAGATAGTGCTAGTGTAAGACTGCTTCGTGCTACAGTGATGGTAGGTCTGTGTGTGTGGGAGATAGTGCTAGTGTAAGACTGCTTCGTGCTACAGTGATGGTAGGTCCTTGTGTGGGGGAGATAGTGCTAGTGTAAGACTGCTTCGTGCTACAGTGATGGTAGGTCTGTGTGTGTGGGAGATAGTGCTAGTGTAAGACTGCTTCGTGCTACAGTGATGGTAGGTCTGTGTGTGTGGGAGATAGTGCTAGTGTAAGACTGCTTCGTGCTACAGTGATGGTAGGTCCTTGTGTGTGGGAGATAGTGCTAGTGTAAGACTGCTTCGTGCTACAGTGATGGTAGGTCTGTGTGTGTGGGAGATAGTGCTAGTGTAAGACTGCTTCGTGCTACAGTGATGGTAGGTCTGTGTATGTGGGAGATAGTGCTAGTGTAAGACTGCTTCGTGCTACAGTGATGGTAGGTCTGTGTGTGTGGGAGATAGTGCTAGTGTAAGACTGCTTCGTGCTACAGTGATGGTAGGTCCTTGTGTGGGGGAGATAGTGCTAGTGTAAGACTGCTTCGTGCTACAGTGATGGTAGGTCTGTGTGTGTGGGAGATAGTGCTAGTGTAAGACTGCTTCGTGCTACAGTGATGGTAGGTCCTTGTGTGGGGGAGATAGTGCTAGTGTAAGACTGCTTCATGAGACCCAGTAAACAAAGCAGTGGTACTGCTACAGTGATGGTAGGTCTGTGTGTGTGGGAGATAGTGCTAGTGTAAGACTGCTTCGTGCTACAGTGATATGGTAGGTCTGTGTGTGTGGGAGATAGTGCTAGTGTAAGACTGCTTCGTGCTACAGCGATGGTAGGTCCTTGTGTGGGGGAGATAGTGCTAGTGTAAGACTGCTTCGTGCTACAGTGATGGTAGGTCTGTGTGTGTGGGAGATAGTGCTAGTGTAAGACTGCTTCGTGCTACAGTGATGGTAGGTCCTTGTGTGGGGGAGATAGTGCTAGTGTAAGACTGCTTCGTGCTACAGTGATGGTAGGTCTGTGTGTGTGGGAGATAGTGCTAGTGTAAGACTGCTTCGTGCTACAGTGATGGTAGGTCCTTGTGTGGGGGAGATAGTGCTAGTGTAAGACTGCTTCGTGCTACAGTGATGGTAGGTCTGTGTGTGTGGGAGATAGTGCTAGTGTAAGACTGCTTCGTGCTACAGTGATGGTAGGTCTGTGTGTGTGGGAGATAGTGCTAGTGTAAGACTGCTTCGTGCTACAGTGATGGTAGGTCCTTGTGTGGGGGAGATAGTGCTAGTGTAAGACTGCTTCGTGCTACAGCGATGGTAGGTCTGTGTGTGGGGGAGATAGTGCTAGTGTAAGACTGCTTCGTGCTACAGTGATGGTAGGTCCTTGTGTGGGGGAGATAGTGCTAGTATAAGACTGCTTCGTGCTACAGCGATGGTAGGTCTGTGTGTGTGGGAGATAGTGCTAGTGTAAGACTGCTTCGTGCTACAGTGATATGGTAGGTCTGTGTGTGGGGGAGATAGTGCTAGTGTAAGACTGCTTCGTGCTACAGCGATGGTAGGTCTGTGTGTGTGGGAGATAGTGCTAGTGTAAGACTGCTTCGTGCTACAGTGATGGTAGGTCCTTGTGTGGGGGAGATAGTGCTAGTGTAAGACTGCTTCGTGCTACAGTGATGGTAGGTCCGTGTGTGAGATAGTGCTAGTGTAAGACTGCTTCGTGCTACAGTGATGGTAGGTCCGTGTGGGAGATAGTGCTAGTGTAAGACTGCTTCGTGCTACAGTGATGGTAGGTCCTTGTGTGGGGGAGATAGTGCTAGTGTAAGACTGCTTCGTGCTACAGTGATGGTAGGTCTGTGTGTGTGGGAGATAGTGCTAGTGTAAGACTGCTTCGTGCTACAGTGATGGTAGGTCCTTGTGTGGGGGAGATAGTGCTAGTGTAAGACTGCTTCGTGCTACAGTGATGGTAGGTCTGTGTGTGTGGGAGATAGTGCTAGTGTAAGACTGCTTCGTGCTACAGTGATGGTAGGTCCTTGTGTGTGGGAGATAGTGCTAGTGTAAGACTGCTTCGTGCTACAGCGATGGTAGGTCTGTGTGTGTGGGAGATAGTGCTAGTGTAAGACTGCTTCGTGCTACAGTGATATGGTAGGTCTGTGTGTGGGGGAGATAGTGCTAGTGTAAGACTGCTTCGTGCTACAGCGATGGTAGGTCTGTGTGTGTGGGAGATAGTGCTAGTGTAAGACTGCTTCGTGCTACAGTGATGGTAGGTCCTTGTGTGGGGGAGATAGTGCTAGTGTAAGACTGCTTCGTGCTACAGTGATGGTAGGTCTGTGTGTGTGGGAGATAGTGCTAGTGTAAGACTGCTTCGTGCTACAGTGATGGTAGGTCCTTGTGTGGGGGAGATAGTGCTAGTGTAAGACTGCTTCGTGCTACAGTGATGGTAGGTCTGTGTGTGTGGGAGATAGTGCTAGTGTAAGACTGCTTCGTGCTACAGTGATGGTAGGTCCTTGTGTGGGGGAGATAGTGCTAGTGTAAGACTGCTTCGTGCTACAGTGATGGTAGGTCTGTGTGTGTGGGAGATAGTGCTAGTGTAAGACTGCTTCGTGCTACAGTGATGGTAGGTCTGTGTGTGTGGGAGATAGTGCTAGTGTAAGACTGCTTCGTGCTACAGTGATGGTAGGTCCTTGTGTGGGGGAGATAGTGCTAGTGTAAGACTGCTTCGTGCTACAGTGATGGTAGGTCTGTGTGTGTGGGAGATAGTGCTAGTGTAAGACTGCTTCGTGCTACAGTGATGGTAGGTCCTTGTGTGGGGGAGATAGTGCTAGTGTAAGACTGCTTCGTGCTACAGTGATGGTAGGTCTGTGTGTGTGGGAGATAGTGCTAGTGTAAGACTGCTTCTTGAGACCCAGTAAACAAAGCAGTGGTACTGCTACAGTGATATGGTAGGTCTGTGTGTGTGGGAGATAGTGCTAGTGTAAGACTGCTTCATGAAACCCAGTAAACAATGCCACTATTTCAATGTCATCTTGAGTGGTTTTGTAGCATGGACAAATATATTCCATATAGAGTGCTGTTTTGATATTGGAAATGATTCAAGCCAACAGTTATTGCTTAATTGATGTAGTACCTGCTTTGGACAGTCAATGTGCTATTTCAGTGTTGATTATCATTTTTTCTTGCATATGATGTAATTGATGTAATGTTTTGTGCCGAACCGGATTTGTGTGAACATGTTTTATTCCTATCTATTACTGATATAATGAACCCCCAAAGTTAACAAGTCTCTTATTGTGTTTATGAATTATGACAGCAAGTACTTTGCCTGATGCTGGTTCAACACAATGTAATTCACTTGGTCATGTTGATGTATTCTCCTGACTTGTATCAGCTCCTTGTTTATTACATATCTAAGAGGATAATTACGAGATGACGAGATGAATCCAATATTTTCCCGATCTACCTTAACTCAAGTGTGTATTGTATGCTTGTGTGTTATGTATTCAAGACATCAGCAGAAACAAATTCTTTTCTGTGTTTCAGGAGGAAGGGCTTTCGCACGACAGTTGGTGGAGACGTCGGCTCGAATGTGAGATTCGGCCCACATGTCTGACAATCTTCCAGTCAGTGAATCGGCCTCGGAGGTGATGTGAAATGTGTGTCATCGTTCCTCCTCCATCTACTGATGTGTCGTGTCAGCAAGATTGTGTTGTCATGGTGACCAGCACAATGTGGTGATGAAGTGTTACAGTTGTTTATGCTGCAGCCTGTCAGGGTTCAGACACTCTCCATCAGTAGTAGTGATACAGGTCCTGGCTCATCTTCCTGAGACAAGGGAGTATACTGACTATAAAAGTCCTGTTTCCACCCTTGCCGAATTAGGCCGGAATTATGGAGTGATCTTATGGCTGGACTAACGAGTCCATGCATAATCAGATGAAAATCCTGTAATGAAATTGACATCTGGTTCGTAAACTGCCGTGCAGATTTCGGTCAATTGCAGGATTTGCAAAGCATGTGTACTGCCAGCTCGGCATCAACAAATATTTTCCAAATCTTTGCAGGTTTTTAATCAAGATGCTCACTTGATTTGATGCACTTCACGAAGAAAGATCTGTTTTATTACAAATAGATCTTGATTATCAGTCAGATTGTCTTGAGTGGGAGCGCCATTTTGTTTGAAGCAAATGCAAGTGATATGAGAGGTGGATCTGATTGTCAATAGGAGGGACACAGAAGGGACATAATTCGTAATAGCCAATGGTGGCACCACGATCGAGCCCAGAAATTCCAGCCTAGTTCGGCAAGGGTGGAAACTGAACTTTTATAGTCAGTTAACTCCCTTGCCTCGGGAAGATGGTCCTGGCTTGTCTGACATAGACTGTCACTGGTTGACAAATGTTACAGTCTTGTCATTCTGTGACAGAGCTTTAGCATATACATGATTGTGGGTAGGGTGGATTCAGCATATACATGATTGTGGGTAGGGTGGATTCAGCATGTACATGATTGTGGGTAGGGTGGATTCAGCATATACATGATTGTGTGTAGGGTTGATTCAACATATACATGATTGTGGATAGGGTGGATTCAGCATATACATGATTCTGTGACAGAGCTTTAGCATATAAATGATTGTGGGTAGGGTGGATTCAGCATATACATGATTGTGGGTAGGGTGGATTCAGCATGTACATGATTGTGGGTAGGGTGGATTCAGCATATACATGATTGTGGATAGGGTGGATTCAGCATATACATGATTGTGTGTAGGGTGGTTTCAGCATATACATGATTGTGGGTAGGGTGGATTCAGCATATACATGATTGTGGATAGGGTGGATTCAGCATATACATGATTGTGGGTAGGGTGGATTCAGCATATACATGATTGTGGGTAGGGTGGATTCAACATATACATGATTGTGGATAGGGTGGATTCAGCATATACATGATTGTGGGTAGGGTGGATTCAGCATATACATGATTGTGGGTAGGGTGGATTCAGCATGGGTATTAGAGCCAGATCACTTTTTGAAGTCAATCTTCATTTTCTGATGCAATAACGTACATGGGGATTACAGTTTCTGAGATTTTACTCACGAGGTCATTGTCTATTGAGTTAACTTTGCCAATTCACTGTGACATATGCTTATTTTTACAAACAGTGACTGGTCATTGCATTATCATCACCAGTAGAACCAGTTGATGGTGTGACAATCTAACTCCACTGAATCTGTTACAAAGCATTAAGATTCTATCTTGATGTACCTGTGGTGAAGTATTTTATATCTATTCAAGTTCGCTCCATATTGGTTGGTGAAATATAGCTATATTTGTATTGCATTCTACACAGACGTGTTTGTAGCAAAATGTAAGAACTAGGGACAGGATCATGTCCTTCAGGGGAGTGTGTACCACAAGCATTTAAACTCATGCACTAATACTGATTTGTTTATGCAACTGTATGTAAATCAGAACAGACATGTAATGCCTGTGGGCAGTGTCATTATTCCTGTACATAGCAGCTTAGCCTACAAGATACACCTCTATCCCGGGGTACCAAGTACATCACAAGGGTGCACCACCACAATCTGAGGCAGAGAGTTGAGTACTTGTCAGGCACTAATACTGTGCCTACATCTCAGTAGGGCTTACACAGTTGACAGGTATGTCGCCAATGGTCACCTGGAATACACCTGGTACTTATTATGCACCACTAACTATATGTTTCCATGTTGAAGCAGTTTCAACAGTTGTATCCTTGTGTTCATTTGCAGCCAGGTAAAATGGGACTGCCTTGAGCTTTCATTGAAATTTGATTACTGCTGCTGCCAGTGATTTTTCAGGGGAATAGTTATTCCACATAGCCCTGCGGAATAGTTGTTCCACATAGCCCTGGGGAATACTTGTTCCACATAGCCCTGCGGAATAGTTGTTCCAAGTAGCCTTGCGGAATAGTTGTTCCACATAGCCCTGGGGAATAGTTGTTCCAAGTAGCCCTGGGGAATAGTTGTTCCACATAGCCCTAGGGAATAGTTGTTCCACATAGCCCTGGGGAATACTTGTTCCACATAGCCCTGGGGAATACTTGTTCCACATAGCCCTGCGGAATAGTTGTTCCAAGTAGCCCTGGGGAATAGTTGTTCCACATAGCCCTAGGGAATAGTTGTTCCTTATAGCCCTGGGGAATAGTTGTTCCACATAGCTCTGGGGAATAGTTGTTCCACATAGCTCTGGGGAATAGTTGTTCCACATAGCCCTAGGGAATAGTTGTTCCACATAGCCCTGGGGAATAGTTGTTCCACATAGCCCTGGGGAATAGTTGTTCCACATAGCCCTGGGGAATAGTTGTTCCACATAGCCCTGGGGAATAGTTGTTCCACATAGCCATTGGGAATAGTTGTTCCACATAGCTCTGGGGAATAGTTGTTCAACAAAGCTCTGGGGAATAGTTGTTCCACATAGCCCTGGGGAATACTTGTTCCACATAGCTCTGGGGAATAGTTGTTCCACATAGCCCTGGGGAATACTTTGGGCACATGCCATGAAAAGTGAAAGATCAAGGTCTTGAGATGGAAAAACTTTGTGGTTACTCTTTCTCAAAAGATATTCATGCATTTGTGATTAGGCTTAGTATGCACCATCTCAAGGATGGGCCCTCTTTTGAAAAGTCTTGAGTCAAGATTAGTGACAGGTCAAGGTAAGCATTCCGAATTTTGTCATAATATTGAAACTCTACAATTGTGGATATCGTGCTTTTGTGTTCATGTATCGTATTACAGTTACTTTTTATAATTGTATATATATTATTTTATTCAGATGTTTATCCTTGAATGAGGAACATTAAAAAATCTATTTTTTAATAATTTCTGAGTTCTGTTTTCCTGTCAAACTTGTCTTTTTCCTTAGCCATAAATGACACCTATTACCAATATCCATGGAGCCATTTTGATATCCAGGAAACTTCCATCACAAGCTCTGCAACACCTCCACTGAGACTGCTACACGCTGAAGGTGGGCAGACAAAAGCCCCTGTGGATAAGAGCCACATAGGTAAAAAGGCCACCTGGACATAATCTCCATAGGATAAAAGCCCCTTATTTAGGAAAACATAAATTATACTGAAATCATCTGTATTATTATTCAACATCAGTCATCAACACAAGCAATTGTTGTACCCCACAGACTAGTGGTAGAGTGCAGGCCCAGGGAGCGGAGGGTCCGGGAACGATCCCCAGTCGTGTCGTACTAAAAAGCGTTTAAAGACGGTACTTGTTGTTACCCTGCCTGGTGCTCGGCATTAAGGGCTTGAAACAAGGACTGGTCGGCTCGGAGTCAGTATCCTGTGTCTGAGTGAGGTATATATGTTAAACTGGGCATGGTGTCTCAGTGGGGTACCACTATAAAATCAGCATCAGTCCGGACTAGTACAAGCAGCCACACAAACACACACATGTGCATGCACGTCGTTATATAAGTGCAATAATCTTGGATGCGACGTTAAACCCTATTTCACCTCACCTCCACTTGTGCCCCACACCATTCAGAAATACATCAAAAGAGAGTTTGTTGTCACTGCGGTCTACACACAGGTATTGCAGTCTCTTCTTTATCAGCTCGCTCTGCTTTCTGGATTCCTTGGTTGGTCTGATGGCTCTGGCTAGCTGAAGTCATCGTCTTGGATCATCTTCATCCTTGAGAGCCTCAACATTGTGTTCATGATAATGTCTACAAGCAGATTCAGTCTACAAGCAGATTCAGTCTATGAGAAGATTCAGTCTCCAAGCACATTCAGTCTACAAGCAGATTCAGTCTCCAAGCAGATTCAGTCTACGAGAAGATTCAGTCTCCAAGCACATTCAGTCTTCAAGCAGATTCAGTCTCCAAGCAGATTCAGTCTCCATGCAGATTCAGTCTACAAGCAGATTCAGTCTCCAAGCAGATTCAGTCTACAAACAGATTCAGTCAACGAGTAGATTCAGTCTACAAGCAGATTCAGTCTCCAAGCACATTCAGTCTACGAGTAGATTCTGTCTATGAGTAGATTCAGTCTCCAAGCACATTCAGTCTACGAATAGATTCAGTCTATGAGTAGATTCAGTTTAAAAGCAGATTCAGTCTACGAGTAAATTCAGTGTATAAGCAGATTCAGTCTACAAGCAGATTCAGCCTACGAGCAGATTCAGTTTACAAGCAGATTCAGTCTAAGAGTAAATTCAGTCTACAAGCAGATTCAGTATGAGTGGATTCAGTCTACGAGCAGATTCAGCCTACAAGCAGATTCAGCCTATGAGCAGATTCAGTTTACAAGCATATTCAGTTTACAAGCAGATTCAGTCTAAGAGTAAATTCAGTGTACAAGCAGATTCAGTATGAGCGGATTCAGTCTACGAGCAGATTCAGCCTACAAGCAGATTCAGCCTACAAGCAGATTCAGTCTACGAGCAGATTCAGTCGATGAGTAGGTTCAGTTTACAAGCAGATTCAGCCTAAAAGCAGATTCAGTTTAAAAGCAGATTCAGTCTACGAGTAGATTCAGTGTATAAGCAGATTCAGTCTACGAACAGATTCAGTCTACGAGTAGATTGAGTTTACAAGCAGATTCAACCGAAAAGCAGATTCAGTCTATGAGTAGATTCAGTCTAAGAGTAAATTCAGTGTATAAGCAGATTCAGTCTACGAGCAGATTCAGTCTACAAGCAGATTCAGTTTACAAGCAGATTCAGTTTACAAGCAGATGCAGTCTAAGAGTAAATTCAGTCTACAAGCAGATTCAGTATGAGTGGATTCCGTCTACAAGCAGATTCAGCCTACGAGCAGATTCAGTTTACAAGCAGATTCAGTTTACAAGCAGATTCAGTCTAAGAGTAAATTCAGTCTACAAGCAGATTCAGTATGAGTGGATTCAGTCTACGAGCAGATTCAGCCTACAAGCAGATTCAGCCTATGAGCAGATTCAGTTTACAAGCATATTCAGTTTACAAGCAGATTCAGTCTACGAGTAAATTCAGTGTACAAGCAGATTCAGTATGAGCGGATTCAGTCTACGAGCAGATTCAGCCTACAAGCAGATTCAGCCTACAAGCAGATTCAGTCTACGAGCAGATTCAGTCGATGAGTAGGTTCAGTTTACAAGCACATTCAGCCTAAAAGCAGATTCAGTTTAAAAGCAGATTCAGTCTACGAGTAAATTCAGTGTATAAGCAGATTCAGTCTACGAACAGATTCAGTCTACAAGCAGATTCAGTCTACAAGCAGATTCAGTATGAGTGGATTCAGTCTACGAGCAGATTCAGTATGAGTGGATTCAGTCTACGAGCAGATTCAGTCTACGAGCAGATTCAGTTGACAAGCATATTCAGTCTACGAGCAGATTCAGTCTACAAGTAGATTCAGTCTACGAGCAGATTTAGTCTAGGAGTAGATTCAGTTTACGAGTAGATTCAGTCTAGGAGTAGATTTAGTCTACAAGCAGATTCAGTCTATGAGCAGATTCAAAGTTGTTCTATGAATCATGATCAGTATTCAACTTCAGGGGCATTGACAATGTTGCAAAACATATTGGTTCCCTTTATCTCTGAGTCCAATGCACTAAAATTAATGCTCAAAAACTCAAAATAATTTGTTTGTCAACCAACAGTAGCTTTATAACAATCTTTTTGTCATGTTTTCATGTGGTCAATATGAATTGAAAAGTAAATCAAGAATGAAAAAAGGACATTCTCAGAAGGCCTGTAGCCAACAGAGTCGTGTGAATAGTAGGGATAGTACTTTGTTTCATGTCTCATAATAAACAGGTTAGAGTAAATGTTCTAGGATGAGACCCTGCAAGTGAATTCTTTTGGCCTATTTAGTCAAAGGCCAGTGTCACCATTTCTATACCTGGATATATTTGCTAGCGCCTCACAGGTAACATGGGTTGTAGACTCCCCAGGGAGCTGAGAATGATAAACGAGTGCTCACTGGTCCATTGACGGAGTAATAATGTGAGTGAGTGAGTCGCATCGCCATTATATATATATATATATATATATATATATATATACAAATGAGTCATGAATACTTAGTTATATATAAAAACAAATTTGTCAAACATATTTTATCCTAAGAATATTATTTATAACTGTTTAAAACACGAGCTATAAGCCACCAGCCACCAAAGCTAGCCCACCTTGCTGGGGATCACCGTGACTTGCGACAATGCTTCTTGAAAGAGGCGACTAAAGGTATCGGGTGGTCAGGCTCGCTGACTTGGCTGATGTATGTCATCATATCCCATTTGCGTGGATCGATGCTCATGATGTCAATCACTGGATTGTCTGGTCCAGACTCGATTATTTACCGGCTGCCGTCATGTAGCTGGAATATTGCCGAGTAGGGAGTTGGCACAATACTAGCAAATATTTAAAAATACTCAGCAATGAGTTGGCTTAAAACACTGGTTGATGATAGTGACATTGATTATAAAGGAATTACATGTCAACACAAGGGGGCAATCATTTTACGGTACTTTAACCTCCTAGGCAGAGCCTTCAATATTTTTGGTTGATAAAAGCATCACACCAAATTTAATAAAGAAGCAATTAGTTATTCACATACGTATTTAAAAATTATGATACAGACCAATTTCTATCAAGTAGCTTTGAATGAGATGCCCGCTCACACGGGAAAAATATCTTTCAGATTTACTGTTGATAATGTGAATCCCTTGTGAATGCAAAGTCTACACAGTCAAGAAAAATATGCTTGGTGGTGAACCTTTAATCACAAGGGATACACGTAGGAGGTTTGTTAAACCGACAGTGGCCAAAACGATATTGTCGCAGAAAGACCTTATCATGTCTTGACTGACAACCCAAGTAGGTATGACCGACTGTTGTTTAAATTCGTGAAGTTTATTGATTCCTACCTGGTTGTCCTATCCTATGAGATCCCGAGTATAGCTGTAGCACCGGCTTTTGAGTTACCTGTTATGCCTTCATGACTTGGTAACCAACAAAGAACGATGTCATATTGGCCAGTAGAAAAATCAGTATATAGTTCCAAAATGTGGAGGATTGTAGGATGATTCGACGAGACACTTTTAAGTGCTTGAAGGCAAGACAAGGAATCTGAAAATATGATGAAATTGTTACATTTATTTTGTTGTTTGATATACCCAAAGCAGTTAGATAGCTGTGGCCTCAGAAATGCAGATTGAACTATTATTTGGTATTCTTGAGGAAACAGCTTTGGATCCAATGATGATGGCACATGCAATTTTGCTACCATCCTTGGTCCCGTCTGTAAAAATAGATCTTTGGGAATTATATTTTGTTCGTGCTTGGTTATATTGATATACCAAAGGATTTGTTTTGGACGTTTTAGCTTTTTAGTGGTGAAACCAGATTTGACAACACAATTGTATGCTGGGTTTGATTGTTTTGAATGCAGTATAGTTATGTAAATATATGCGATAGCTTAATGTGGCGTTGTTCGAGGGAAGGTCCATCAGGTTCCACAAACAGAATGTCCACAGGAGAGGTCCTAAAATCTCCAAAACAGAGTCTTAGGCCTTGGCGGTGTATAGAGTCTAATTTTGCTTTTGCAGGCTCCACCATAGACAGTGGAACCATAGTCTAGTTTTCAGTGTATTAATGACCTGTACAAGTGAAGGAGAGTTGTCTGATCCCCTCCCCACTCGGAATTTGAAACAACTTTTAACAAGTTGAGAGCCTTCAGGCACTTTGCCTTTAGATATTTGATGTGTGGTTAGAATGTGAGATGATGGTCAATTATGAGGCCCAGGAATTTGGCCTCCTCTACTACCTTGATAGGAGTACCATCTAAAAGTAATTCTGAGTCCTTATGCGTTTACGACAAAAGTGAATGCAATTAATTTTAGATTTAGATTTAGAAAACTTGAAGCCATTTTCGTTGGCCATTTCTTGATTATTTTAAAGAGATAGGTGTAGCTGTCTTTCTACCATATGCATATACTTACCACGACAAGACATGTTAAAATTATCCACACAAAGTGAACCATCAACACAAGTCTTCAAAACTTAATTGTAATGCTAAAACGTGTGACAGATAAGGATGCTGCCTCAAAGGATGCCCTGATCTTGATCAAAATGATCACACAAGGTAGAACCCACTCATACTTGAAATTGTCTGTAAAAGCTGAGATATTACGTGAGGTATCTGCCCCTGTCCAAATTCATGCAAATCTTTTAAAATACCATGTTTAAACTCTGTGTCATCTCTAGCTTGAAAAGAAATTGATACAGTATGTTATTTGTTGACAATGGATTTTTTATAAATGATTCTAAAGCACCAAATGGTCAATGGTACTTCTGTCTTTCGGAAAGCTGAATGTTATTCAGGAGGGTATTGGTCTCCAAGTATCAGACTTTTCGATTGTTGACCCTGCACGCCATGGTAGAGTTTCCAAACAAGAATCAGGCAAGTGTTTCAGGAACTGATAATATAGTGTCGGCTCCTGCTGCAGTGTCATGAGCTTGCCATAGGGCAATTCATGAAGTGAAAATGTTTCATTTTCGTCATCACCATTATCAGAGTTAAAATTGACTTTTCTTTTCCTGTTGTTTTTGTAGCCCTTGAAACTGAGGGTTATAGTTGAATGATGGCGCTTGTGATTTTAACGTTATTCAGGTTGTACACGGTAGGATATTTCTCAGTTTTCTTCCGTTTTTCTATCTTGTTTATGATCATTATCAAACCATGGTTTACGTATATGAGGGTTGGCAGAGGATTTATGAATCCTTTCGTCTCCAATACACTGAATTGATCGGAAAAGAGTTGTATAGGATCAGGAACATTCCTGAAATTGTCAGGTTTTAGTTTTCCAGTACAGTGTTTGGAATATAGACCAATTGGCCTTTGTAAAGTTCCACCTTGTTGAAGGTGGTTCATCAGTGGGATTAATAGTTGTAAGCATTGTTGGAAAATGACCACTTCCACAAAGGTCATCATGGACCGACCTTTCAAAAAAGTTTAAGATATTTGAATCTGTCAGTGAAAGATCAAGGGCGGAGTATGTGCCAGTGGCAGGATCAGATAAGTATTAGATCCATCACTGAAGATGCATAAATCATTGTTTGAGATAAAATCTTCAAGCATTTTCCCCATAGTACTCTCCTATAGCGGATTATGACCGCTCAAATAGTCCTTGATTGTACAGGACTTTGGGGACTCGTCATGCAAAGTCAAAACGTCTGATTGGCGGAAAGTTGCGGGAGGTAGAAGATACAGTGAACACAATGTAAACACCAATTTTAAAGCTACACGGACATCTGCAGGATAAAGAACCTCCTGTAGCCTTATCACCAGGAAGGGCAAATGAATGGTAAGAGCTGTACTGTCAAATTGATCTGTGTTTTTTAGGTAAGTTTCTTGGAGACAAAAAGCTGACGGTTTAATATCTTGAATAAATAGGTTTATTTTATTAAAATTCTTCTTAAGACCTCTGCAATTCAATTGTATGTTTTGTGGATTCATGGTGGGATAGATACATCAGGGAATATGAGGAAGACTTTGTAGTACTCCTATTTGTGTCATGTGGAGATGGAGTTACCTCTATGTCCAGAGGACCAAAGGACTACTGGACCTCTACTGGGGCCTCTATAATAGAGGTGGCCTTTAGTGGTGGTGCTTGATTCTGCTCTTTATTCTGTTTTTGTCTTAGTAATGTCTTTGATTCTTTGGAAGATGAACAATTCTGGTTCTGGTTCAGGTACCAGTTTTGGAGACCCTCTTCTTAGCTTTATTGAAGGAGATATTTGTGACAAGCTTTGCCACACACGGCATGATTTAGGAGAGGCCATATTGCTGTCCATGGTGCCACTTGTTGTGTCCCTGAGGCCTGACAGTAACCTATGAATGTTGGCATTAATAACAGCTTTCCCCTGATCATGTTTTTTCGGTTTATCAGCACAACACCCATGCTTGTGTGATTTGCCAAAATGGCCAACATGTAAAATGTATATCATTTGGTCTTTCCTCCCACATCAAGCTGACATGCTGGGATATAATTGAAATATGGTTCAAAGCAGCATTATACCCAACTCACTCACTCAGTCAGGGTGCTAATGTGTTCCTCTGAGGCTCAACAAATTAAGAAGTCATAAGTCATGAAAACACCATGGATAGATAATAAATATTTAATGACAAAAACGGAAACTGAAGATACAGCAAAGTGCTTTGATTCTCCGTTCCACATCCCTGAATGGCTGAACTAGCATACAACATAGCAGATAAATGGCAGCATCACTAGATTTGGGTTGAAGTAAGCAATGGACTAATACCTCTTTCAGCCACACAGGGTGTTCATTCAAATTTATCACAGATACTTTGTAGATTAACAAGAATTATATAAACAATACCCCTACTATCTTTCAGATCTTGTATAGCTAATGAAAGCAACAAAGATGACAATAAAAAGTAGATGCTCAAAAAGATAAAATGCTAAAACTTGTCTTTATGTTTTAAAGTGGCCTGCAGTTGGTATAGGAAGGATTTACTCCTGAAGACAGCCCCATCATGGGTGACCATCTGACAGGACAATCCATCTCTGGGGTCATGTTAGTGGTACAGAAAACCTTGTTCTCTCGACATCCAATTATAATAATCATATTGATCAATAGGCCATATTCAGCGAGACCCTCCATTCTTACTGTTGCTTATCATGTGACAAAAGACGAACTATCCAGATAGCGACCATCAGCACACTGTTTGACATTCTTTTGGTAATCAGGGGCTGAAAACTTTGCATACTTCTGTCCCCCAACAGAACTGTGGTTACATGTCAAGATACTGCTACAATGAGTTTGACAGACATTTTGTACATTATCATGTCCTTTAAAATTGTCCTGTGTTCATACAAGAGGAAGCAAGTCATGGTTCTGCAGACCAAGTGACAGCACTCCGCTACGTCAACTGCTGATGAATCCATACTTCAAATAGTCCCGCGGGCTTTGAGGGAACAAGGCTTCACTGCATGTTGTAATGTAAAACAATGGTCACAGAACAGTCTCAACTCTAAAGCAGTGAGACATCTTAGGTCAGATATATTGCTAGTTATTACATGAATCAAGATAAGATGTTGTCAGTGAGACAGAGACTAACAACAATGAACATTAAGGCTTTGGTTACATCCGTAGGCACATGTACGTAGGTCACAGTCTCCACCACAGCAATGCTAGAAACACAGCTTACACATCAAGGCTAGGAAACAAGATGTTCAAATATGCATGACATCGTATGATATGAACATGAAATGGACATCAACAATGACTGACTGATTGATGTGTACAGGTGTACGGGACATCTGAAATGAAGGCAGGCTTGGATATAGATAACTGAAACTTCTGTACATTAAATTGATAAAAAAACTCCTGTTTATAAAAAAAAATTCTATACATGAATAGACACCTCCAAGTTTACTCATTGCTGTCATTTATATAACATACAAACAATATTTTCTGTAAAACAAATGCTTAGATTTATATGGAGATTCCTTAAAAAAATGATCAAGAGAAATTATTATGTCATATTGAATAGGAAGACAAGTTTCAATAATCTCAAACTTCTACAATGATAATGAATCCCCTTACATTTGACGCTGAAGTAATTACTCATTGTTACTCATAAATCTACAACTGTTATAGCAAATATAACAAGAAGGGCACAATTTTGTTTTCATCCGAAAAAAACATTCCAGAAGTTAGAAAATATCAGTTTATCTTCTTGCTCTTGATACAAAAATAATGTGATTATATACAGCTTGTACCGACTGGCAGGCCGAGCGTCAAAATCGTGGCAGATGCTGTCGAGGAATGACTGGCCTAGGAATCGAGGTCTTGGCGGATGCTGTCCAGAAAGGACAGACCTCGCTCCTCCATTTTGTGATGCTGTTCTTCATAGAGGCGCTTCTTCTCCTACAAAATATATGATGACTGTCAAGCTGCACTTTTCCAAGTTTAAATGCTGTATAATAATGTTATAATCCTAGATTCATTTTTATAGTTATCTCATGATAGAAATTGTACCACAGTTACATGACATGTACCAAACTACCTCATGTATGACATGTACCACACTACCCCATATATGACATGTACCACACTATTACCTCATGTATGACATGTACCACACTACCTCATGTATGACATGTACCACACTTTTACCTCATGTATGACATGTACCACACTGCCTCATGTATGACATGTACCAAACTACCTCATGTATGACATGTACCACACTACCTCATGTATGACATGTACCACACTACCCCATGTATGACATGTACCACACTATTACCTCATGTATGACATATACCACACTGCCTCATGTATGACATGTACCAAACTACCTCATGTATGACATGTACCAAACTACCTCATGTATGACATGTACCAAACTACCTCATGTATGACATGTACCACACTATAACCTCATGTATGACATGTACCACACTATAACCTCATGTATGACATGTACCACACTATTACCTCATGTATGACATGTACCGCACTATAACCTCATGTATGACATGTACCACACTATAACCTCATGTATGACATGTACCACACTATTACCTCATGTATGACATGTACCAAACTACCTCATGTATGACATGTACCACACTACCTCATGTATGACATGTACCACACTATAACCTCATGTATGACATGTACCACACTATAACCTCATGTATGACATGTACCGCACTATAACCTCATGTATGACATGTACCACACTATAACCTCATGTATGACATGTACCACACTATTACCCCATGTATGACATGTACCACACTATAACCTCATGTATGACATGTACCACACTATAACCTCATGTATGACATGTACCACACTATAACCTCATGTATGACATGTACCACACTATAACCTCATGTATGACATGTACCACACTATTACCTCATGTATGACATGTACCACACTATTACCTCATGTATGACATGTACCACACTATTACCTCATGAATGACGTGTACCACACTATTACCTCATGTATGACATGTACCACACTATTACCTCATGTATGACATGTACCACACTATTACCTCATGTATGACATGTACCACACTATTACCTCATGTATGACATGTACCACACTATTACCTCATGCATGACATGTACCACACTACCTCATGTATGACATGTACCACACTATTACCTCATGTATGACATGTACCACACTATTACCTCATGTATGACATGTACCACACTACCTCATGTATGACATGTACCACCATCATTAACTCACAATAAGATGAGTATCACAATAGTCATGCAGAGATGTGAGACAAAATAAGAGTTAATGCTGGCTACAGTGATTGTGAGGTAGCTTCATTGTTTTGATTTCCTATACCTGTCACCTCCCTTTTATAATGTTGTCATCCCCATCAACACTAACTAGTACATTTGTAGCTGTCATCCCTATCAATACTATGTAGAACATCCGTGTGGCTGTCATCCCCATCAACACTAACTAGTACATTTGTAGCTGTCATCCCTATCAATACTATGTAGAACATCTGTGTGGGTGTCATCCCCATCAATACTATGTAGAACATCTGTGTGGCTGTCATCCCTATCAACACTAACTAGTACATTTGTGGCTGTCATCCCTATCAATACTATGTAGAACATCTGTGTGGCTGTCATCCCCATCAATACTATGTAGAACATCTGTGTGGCTGTCATCCCTATCAACACTAACTAGTACATTTGTGGCTGTCATCCCTATCAATGCTACGTACAACATCTGTGTGGCTGTCATTCCTATCAACACTAACTAGTACATCCCAATCAATACTATGTAGAACATCTGTGGCTGTCATCCCTATCAATACTACGTAGAACATCTGTGGCTCTCATCCCCATCAATACTACGTAGAACGTCTGTGTGACTGTCATCCCCATCAATACTAAGTAGCACATCTGTGGCTGTCATCCCTATCAATACTATGTAGAACATCTGTGTGGCTGTCATCGCTATCAATACTATGTAGCACATCTGTGGCTGTCATCGCTATCAATACTATGTAGCACATCTGTGGCTGTCATCGCTATCAATACTATGTAGAACATCTGTGTGGCTGTCGTCCCTATCAATACTATGTAGAACATCTGTGTGGCTGTCATCCCTATCAATACTATGTAGTACATCTGTGGCTGTCATCCCCATCAATACTAAGTAGCACATCTGTGGCTGTCATCCCTATCAATACTATGTAGAACATCTGTGTGTCTGTCATCGCTATCAATACTATGTAGCACATCTGTGGCTGTCATCGCTATCAATACTATGTAGAACATCTGTGTGGCTGTCATCCCCATCAATACTATGTAGAACATCTGTGTGGCTGTCATCCTTATCAATACTAACTAGTACATTTGTGGCTGTCATCCCTATCAATGCTACGTACAACATCTGTGTGGCTGTCATTCCTATCAACACTAACTAGTACATCCCAATCAATACTATGTAGAACATCTGTGTGGCTGTCATCCCTATCAATACTACGTAGAACATCTGTGGCTGTCATCCCAATCAACACTAACTAATACATTAGTGGCTGTCATCCTTATCAATACTATGTAGTACATCTGTGGCTGTCATCCCCATCAATACTAAGTAGCACATCTGTGGCTGTCATCCCTATCAATACTATGAAGAACATCTGTGTGGCTGTCATCGCTATCAATACTATGTAGTACATCTGTGGCTGTCATCCCCATCAATACTAAGTAGCACATCTGTGGCTGTCATCGCTATCAATACTATGTAGAACATCTGTGTGTCTGTCATCGCTATCAATACTATGTAGCACATCTGTGGCTGTCATCCCTATCAATACTATGTAGCACATCTGTGGCTGTCATCCCTATCAATACTATGTAGAACATCTGTGTGTCTGTCTTCGCTAACAATACTTTGTAGCACATCTGTGGCTGTCATCCCTATCAATACTATGTAGCACATCTGTGGCTGTCATCGCTATCAATACTAAGTAGCACATCTGTGGCTGTCATCCCTATCAATACTATGTAGAACATCTGTGTGTCTGTCATCGCTATCAATACTATGTAGCACATCTGTGGCTGTCATCCCTATCAATACTAGGTCGTCCATCGCTGTCGGCATTACCTTCAGTTCTGGGGAGCTGATTCTTTTGATGGGGACGCTGGACTCGTCATCACTCCCAGCTGCTGCATCTTGGGATACACTACTGTCCTGCTGAAAGACAACCACACTGACTGTAGTACAACCACAATGACTGTAGTATGGCCACACTGACTGTAGTACAACTACACTGACTGTAGTACAACCACACTGACTGTAGTACAACCACACTGACTGTAGTATGGCCACACTGACTGTAGTACAACCATACTGACTGTAGTTCAACCACACTGACTGTAGTATGACCACACTGACTGTAGTATGACCACACTGACTGTAGTACAACCACACTGACTGTATTATGGCCACACTGACTGTAGTACAACACTGACTGTAGTACAACCATACTGACTGTAGTTCAACCACACTGACTGTAGTATGACCACATTGACTGTAGTATGACCACACTGACTGTAGTACAACCACACTGACTGTATTATGGCCACGCTGACTGTAGTATGACAACACTGACTGTTGTATGACCACACTGACTGTAGTATGACCACACTGACTGTTGTATGACCACACTGACTGTAGTATGACCACACTGACTGTTGTATGACCACATTGACTGTTGTATGACCACACTGACTGTAGTATGACCACACTGACTGTAGTATGACCACATTGACTGTAGTATGACAACACTGACTGTAGTATGACAACACTGACTGCAGTATGACCACACTGACTGTAGTACAACCACACTGACTGTAGTACAACCACACTGACTGGAGTATGACCACACTGACTGTAGTATGACCACACTGACTGTAGTACAACCACACTGACTGTAGTATGACCACACTGACTGTAGTATGACCACACTGACTGTAATATGACCACACTGACTGGAGTATGACCACACTGACTGTAGTATGACCACACTGACTGTAGTATGACCACACTGACTGTAGTATGACCACACTGACTGGAGTATGACCACACTGACTGTAGTATGACCACACTGACTATAGTATGACCACACTGACTGTAGTATGACCACACTGACTGTAGTATGACCACACTGACTGTAGTATGACCACACTGACTGCAGTAGGACCACACTGACTGTAGTATGAGCACACTGACTGCAGTACGACCACACTGACTGTAGTATGACCACACTGACTGCCGTATGACCACACTGACTGTAGTACGACCACACTGACTGCAGTACGACCACGGTGTTGATGAGGGCACATCGTATTATCATATCTGCTGCTCGGACTATGGTTGCATAAAGAAACAGAGTTAGTCCAGACAACATTTTGAGACTTTACACAATGTCTGAATTACATGGCATGTGTAAGATGGTGCAGGACTAACCTTTTCTTCTCTCCAATTGCTGTCATTGTCTCTATCCGACCTCTCACCAGATCTGGAAGTGTATAACAAGCAAATTACTTACTGAATAAAATATCAACTGCAAGTGATTTGATTGTTTAACCTGAAGAACAAGGATTGTTTCTGCCGGAAAATATAGTCCATGTCCACTGATAGACAACTGCTTTTTGATTGGTAGATAACAGAATGAACAGGGCGTGTGTTTCAGGTCTGCACTGAATGATGTTGCTGATTTCCTATTTGATTTATTTTGTGTTAATGTGTGGGTCGGAATGTGTGGGTCGGGATGTGTGGGTCAGAATGGTGGGTCGGAATGTGTGGGTCGGGATGTGTGGGTCGGGATGTGTGGGTCGGGATGTGTGGATCGGAATGTGTGGGTCAGGATGTGTGGGTCGGGATGTGTGGGTCGGGATGTGTGGGTCAGGATGTGTGGGTTGGAATGGTGGGTCGGAATGTGTGGGTCGGAATGTGTGGTGGAGGGTGTGGTGGAATGCAGACCTACCCGTGGTTGGAGGAGTGCATCTGGGCGAAGCTGCTGTGAGGGTTCTTCAGCTCTCTCAGACACGCACGCAAGAACTCCACTACCTCAGTCTTCCTTCTGTCATTCGCCAGGTCGATGGCCGTCCTCTTGAAGCTGTCTTCTGCATCAATACGTGCACGGTTGGCCACAAGCCATTTGACACATTCCAGATAGCCGCTGTAGAGGAAAACAGGACGATTATAGTTACAACATGATACAAAAATGCAATTACAGTCATAGCATGGAGAAACAAGGCCATCATACAGTCATAGCATGGAGAAACAAGGCAGGCCATCATACAGTCATAGCATGGAGAAACAAGGCCATCATACAGTCATAGCATGGAGAAACAAGGCCATCATACAGTCATAGCATGGAGAAACAAGGCAGGCCATCATACAGTCATAGCATGGAGAAACAAGGCAGGCCATCATACAGTCATAGCATGGAGAAACAAGGCCATCATACAGTCATAGCATGGAGAAACAAGGCCATCATACAGTCATAGCATGGAGAAACAAGGCAGGCCATCATACAGTCTTAGCATGGAGAAACAAGGCCATCATACAGTCATAGCATGGAGAAACAAGGCCATCATACAGTCATAGCATGGAGAAACAAGGCAGGCCATCATACAGTCCCAGCATGGAGAAACAAGGCCATCATACAGTCACCAGCATGGAGAAACAAGGCAGGCCATCATACAGTCCCAGCATGGAGAAACAAGGCCATCATACAGTCATAGCATGGAGAAACAAGGCAGGCCATCATACAGTCACAGCATGGAGAAACAAGGCAGGCCATCATACAGTCATAGCATGGAGAAACAAGGCCATCATACAGTCATAGCATGGAGAAACAAGGCAGGCCATCATACAGTCATAGCATGGAGAAACAAGGCAGGCCATCATACAGTCATAGCATGGAGAAACAAGGCCATCATACAGTCATAGCATGGAGAAACAAGGCAGGCCATCATACAGTCCCAGCATTGAGAAACAAGGCCACCATACAGTCCACATGTCCATGATGCACATAGCATAGAGTCAGATACAACAGAGATCAGGTTCAAGTAAATCAGTCACACTCCACAAATGAGATGTAAAGAATCCATGTCCCACCCTTTGGCTGCAAGATGAAGCGGCGTCATCTGGTCGGTTGTCCGGCAGGTGATGGCGGAACCCATTGCAGACAGGATCTGGAACGCGGGACAACACAAGTGAGGGGGAATCATTACAAGATGGAGAAGATCTAGAGAAACTCACCCTGGTGCCTTTTGATGTCACAAGCCGATAACAGTTCAACACACTTATTGATGAGAGTTCATATCAAAAGACCCAAGGGTGAGATTCTACTTACATCCAAATAAAGTCTTTCAACTTTTTTAGTTTGTAAAGAGTAATAACCAGGAACTTGAGTGAAAAAAGCTACGAGTTAGTGCTTGATCTCACCACTGTGATATCTCATGTGGAAGCCAGTGAAAAAAGTTTAAATAAATGTCCTGCATCCCATGTGAAAGCCATACTAGAACTCCCTTGGTAAATTTTGTCCAGCAAAACAAATCCATTTCTCTGGAAGATTACAAGAACAGGGTTCTTAGATGACATAGTTTATTTCTCTCCTCACCATCATCGCATTGACATGTCCGTTCATGGCTGCCACGTGTATCGGTGTGTATCCTGTTCGTGTCTCCTCGTTCATGTCCACGCCACTTGTAGTCAGCCATTTGATGACATCAATGCGGGCGTTCGCCGAGGCGTGATGAAGGGGTGTCCATCCAGTCTCATCCTTAGCGCTGAAACAGGCAAACAGCAGCCATTCTTAGAGTCACATAAACAATGGATATATACAAACCCTCATCCCAATAGTTCTTATACTAGTGTGACAAAAGAAGTTAAGGAGCACCTGATGTTTTCACATGGCTGTAGTTCATCTGTCATGGCAGGTTGGAACTGCAACACACATCCTTCAATTTTGGGTGTTCTTTAACTTGTTTTGAGTAGCATATGATATTTTATACAATTATAACTTTAGATATACCTATAACTTTCAGAGTGCAGGATGAATGGGGCTGTCAGGGTGACATTTCACATGAGGAATTGTTGCCTGTGACTGTGAATACTTACCCCTTCAAGTCAGGGTGGCATTTCACATGAGGAATTGTTGCCTGTGACTGTGAATACTTACTCCTTCAAGTCAGGGAAGTGGTGCAGCAGCTCCTTGAGTCGGTCGAGGTGCCCCCTGCGTGCAGCGTCATGCACGGTCTCCCCCTGCATCATCTCCAACTCCTGCGCCCGCTCCTCCTCTGCCTGCTTCTGACTCTCTGCTGATGCCGCACTGATGCCGGCCTGGAACACATATCCCTTGGGGGTCAGGGTCACAAGACTGTACCTCACTGTACTCATGTGTGGTGAGGGGTTGCACTACTTCCAGCAACAAACCAGTAGTGTACCCATGTGTGGTGAGGGGTTGCACTATTTCCAGCAACAAACTAGTGGTGTACCCATGTGTGGAATCAAATCCAGTTGTCAAGCTAAACATTCAGGCTTTTCACCAGCCTCTTACCCACACTACACTGTCGGTGCTCGTAACCAACAATAATGCAGTTTCCTAAGCCATGGATTTCTTAAGGCAATCAGAGGCCATCGGTAAGTGGTCTCTGGGGCAATGCATTACTTTGTTTGTTTGTTGTTTAAAGCCGCACTCAGCAATATTCCAGCTATATGATGGCAGTCTGTAAATAATTGAAGTGATTGACATCATGAGCATCGATCTTTGGAATTGGGATGACATGCATCAATCAAGTCAGCGAGCCTGACCACCAGATCCCGTTAGTCACCTCTTACAACAAGCATAGTCACCTTTTACAACAAGCGGGTTGCTGAAGACCTATTCTACCCCGGATCTTCAAGGAACCGGGTAACATCCCTCGTCAGTGAACAGGGTAAACAATTTGGCAGGAGAAGTTAGGTATATAAGCCATGTAATGTTTTTTGAACATGTTGAAGCCATCAAAGGCATAACCTTCTATTCTAACACATACGTTGGAACATTTTCATTCCTAATTCCTGCCAACAGAGTAGTACAAAACGTCCCAGGTATCAGATCATCTTGGAAAATCTTGCCTGAGTGGACAGAAATCCTGATCACATATCGTTGTTTACTGAGAAGTAACACAAACTGTTCCCGCTCACCTTATATCCAGCCAGGAACTCCTCCTGTGTTGTATTGGTGTCCTCATCCACATTCACTTCCTCTGTCTGACGTCTCGTTGCTGGGGTCTTTGCATTCTTTGTGCGAAAGGTGAAGGTCGGGCCAGACTTGGATCTGTCCTCTTCCTTATATGTTTTAGATTTGGACTTTGATCCCTTGTCTGTTTTGTCCTTCGGCGAAATGACAGCAGTTTCATCTGCATCTGAGTCCGTCTCATACTCGGAACTGGAATACTCGGATCCCGTGTAGGACCGGTCAGATTTATCTCCGGCCTTGCTGTTGTGGGCCTTTACACTCTCCCGGCCATGCTTGACCACAATCTGATCGGACTCGTCCTCCGATGTCTCGCGGCGGTCTCGGGATTTATTGTGTGAGGCACCTGGAGAGTCTAAGGCTGGAAACACCAGGCATATTTAACGTAATGGATTTATGAATCTTATATTTATACCACCAGAAACAGAACATTTTTATGGAAGTCAATTCTAAGAAATAATTAGTCAACAACAATTTTCCTGTATTGATTGCTTATTTAATTATAAACACAAAAGTGGTACATAATCAGTGACATCATTCAACACAACAATGGAACACATCCCCACCCACCCTATCAGTGAACATTTTCCTGGAGGTGGGTGTGGCCTTATTTTGTTTCGGTGTATGGAAACAAATGCAAAACAAATTGCTTGGTTAGCCTATGAAATGTTGTGGAATCACTTGCCGTTTATTTATGAAACTAGATGGTAAGTATATGAGTAATATAAGCCACAGTATTCAAGCTTATGGTGATCAGTACCAAGTCTGACAGTAGCTATCTTTTCATGATTCAAGATCTTATTACCCATTATCACGGCTTGCACTCACCATCAATAAAACCTCGGTCCCTGTCCACGGGCAGGACTCGGTATGTGCGGCGGTCCCCGTCATGCTCAGACAGCCACTGGTTGCAGGGGAACTCGTATATCCGCTTGTCATGCATGTCATATACACTCACACTGTCCAGGAACCATGCATTGCCTGGAAACAGTCATAGAACAGTTTGTCCACCATGATGCCTTCTGGCACTAACCAAATTTGATATACATACATGACACTTTCTGTGGAAAGCAACTTCTTTTCTTCTTTGTCACAATGTTTAGGAGCAACTTCTTGCTCCTTCATCAAGAAGTAGCTGTGAAACTCCATACAAAGAATAAAAGAAGTTGCTATCGATAAAAAAGCGTCATGTATTCATGTTCTCCTAACTTCTAAATGCCTATATCAAAGACTTCAAAATGATATATTCATCAATACTGAACAGAGCGGTCCTTACCATCATGACACATGTAATGGAAATACTAATAATCACATGTTAATAATGCGCCACATCCACAACCTAAACAGGTGCCAAAGCACTATATCATTACCACAGTCACTGGATCAGTGTGCACTGAAAATTTCATTCTCAGCTCCTTTGGGAGTATACAACCCAAGCTGATCAGATAGTTGTGCTACTTCAGGTTGATTGACTTACTAAGTTCAACTCTGTCATGTCCGATCTTGATTTTTCCGAGTCTGCCGACATGGTGAGCTGCTAGCATAAACAGGTCCTCCTGCAAACACGCACACTTCATATGATAGTGTTCACTCAAAATGTGACTTAACTCACAGTACATTGAACATCGTAGGAAAAGAAAAAGCACAACAATCACAAGGATGTTATATGATAGTGGTATGAGATGGTGGTATGTGATAGTGTTATGTGATAGTGGTATGAGATGGTGGTATGTGATAGTGTTATGTGATAGTGGTATGAGATGGTGGTATGTGACAGTCATGAAACTGGTGGCCAGAAGCGGCATCACCACTAATCAATGTGGAACACATCAAGATCTGGCAGGAGCGTCATCACCACTCATTTGTCTGGACAATAGATGTGGTAGGGCTGTCTCATCACCACCAATCAATGTGGAACTCCAGATCTAGCAGGAGTCTTGTCACCACCAATTAATGTCACTAAAAAATGTCAATATACACATCTGATCTGCTCCGAAAATTAGCAGCTATCATGATCACCTTTCATAACATGGATGATGCACTATTCTGTCCAAAGGCAATGACAAGAGACTTGATGCCGAGGCCAGAAGTCCTACCTTGTTCTTCTGAAAGGCCACCTTGTGTTTCTTGGAGTCGCCCATGCCCAGCACCATCTCCTTTGTGCGCCCGTGTTCCCCGTACAGTGTCAGCTTGATGTCCGCCTTGGTGCTGGCGCCGATGGTGTTTCCAGTCCTCACATAGATCTGGTACTCACCCCAGGGACCCTGTTTCACTTCGTCCTCCTGCTGGCAGATGGAGGGGGAGCAGATTACATAAAAGTATGGACAAGGTATGACTATCAACAAATCAATACGAACAAGTATTTTGTTGATTACTTCAAAAGGATGAGTTTGAGTGAGTTTGGTATTATGCCGCTTTTAGAAATATTCCAGCAATATCACAGTGGGGGACACCAGAAATGGGCTTCACACATTGTACCCATGTCGGGAATCGAACCCGGGTCTTCGGCATGACAAGATAAAGCTTTGACCACTAGGCTACCCAACCGCCCTGATTTCAAAAGGAAAAAAACAAACCAGATCTTCAACAAGGCATAATCAGCCTGCAGATTCATATCACTTTGTTTAATAGCTTGTGCCTGAAGGATCATTTGTCATTTCTCAAGAGCTCACTAGATCCAATGGCAATATCTCAAACCATATACAACAGCAGTCATCATATCCACCTGCAACAAAGGTCAGGATCGAGTGAGTTGTGTTTTACAAAGCTTTAATCCAGCTAGAAAACATGCAGTTGAACCCCGGTCTTCGGTGGGGCAAGAAAATGCATTAGCTAGCTGACTACCCCACCCCCTGCAGTCCTGAGAGTGAGTGCGGAGCAGCAAACTCCACTTTGAACAGTCTTTCAGTTATATCACGACGAGACAGCTTGATGTGGGAGGCAAGTCTGAAGTGATGCAGGTGTGAGACATTTACCACTTGGATGAACCAACAAGCACAGGTATGTTCTAACAAATGTAGAAACATCATCGGGGCAAACCAGGATTCGAGCCCACGATCATAAGCTTCTGGCATTCTTTAAGGATAGATCTCTGCACTGTGAATTGTGGAGGCCTAGACAACTGGACCACTGAGAGTCCTGAGAGCTGAGTTACCTGATCATATTCCTTAATGAGCCGTTTCTCTGTCTGTATCCCAATCTCGTCCTGTGTCCCCGTAGTTTGTGTCGTGTCCTGTACACTGACTCCCTCCTGGAACCTCACCTCCGGCACATTGATGATGGTGCGCGTCCGATATTTGCTTGACACTGGTCGGTCCCGATCCTGGTCACTCCTCCTGGAGGACACAGACTGCTGGCTGGAGGACTTCTTCCTCTGCCGGCGAGATGCTGGTGGCAACCGTTCCATGTCAGAGGTGGAGGTCGTCTGTGTGACGGAGGATCGGCTGGAGACGGTGTCGGAGGTTGTGGGTGAGTGGAGGCGGCGGTACACACGTTTACTGGTGGGGCGGCGGGACGGGTGGCTGGAGGAGGGCCTGGAGGAAGGGATATCAACACTATCGTTGCAAGGAATACATTGAACGTTTTTGTTGAATCAGCTAAACATGTGTGATCATTTGTTAAAAAATATATGTTGTACATATTAATTTACCTCTTTTTCAGAACCCACTTTACAAATTACAAAAGCAATCTACCAGGGTAAAGACAGGATTCAGTGGAACAGAAAGTCAACATGAACATTGTCATGTCACAACCTGCACTGACATTAAGGGAATGTTTCAGGAAATCACTGACTGCTGGTGGTCACAATGAGTCTCTCCCTCCTACCGTTCATCCAAATGCACAGAAAATGAAGAAAAACACAGAATTTAACATCAAACTTCTCACCTTCTCAATGTGGCTTCAAACAAATAATCAGGAAGGTTGTCAATGTTTAACCCAGAACTGATCACATTACTTACCCAACCACTCTTGATCTCAGATAACATCTGACGGTTTGCATGCGTCATTGGACACACTTTAACACAGCACAATGAAACAATGAAAAAGAATCCCACTCACCTCAAACTTCTTCCCAGGTAACTATCATCGTAAGCCTGAAACAGACAAATGGAGAGAGAATGAAAACAGCCATACAAAAGAAGAAACAAGGAAATAAATAGACATATATGAACCAGACCAAAGGTTAGTGCCAAAAAGTTGGTTTGCACATCATTGGTTCATCCTGGAACTCGTTCCACAAAGTTATCTTGAGCGCTACAATTGTCTGCTACCATTAAATGGAGTGAAGATAACCCCTTAAATTCAAAACAATAAACTATTGAAACAAGTTCAAACTTTTTAATGTATCTAATCAATGACACTATTTCTATGTTCTAAGTTGCTGTATGGGGACGAGAAACATCAGCACATGTTGCCATGTGACAACTATAGCACAACTAAACTGAAAACCACAGTCGCATAACATTTAAAGGTCATCGTGCACGTGAAACTCAACATTTTCATGTCCATTTAATGTTTGTTTGACTGTGTTTTGGCGCACGGTTTCACTGTTGCGTTTCGTCACACAGTCCTCCTGTCCAATGGGAGTTACGATCGTCCTGGCCCAAAGATGGCTTAGTGGAACAGGCCCCGATAGTAGAAACTGCAAGGTGTAGGCCCCGATAGTAGAAACTGCAAGGTGTAGGCCCGATAGTATAAACTGCAAGGTGTACATATGTACTGAATCTCCCTGGGGTCTGAACTCCAGCATAGTTATCCTCCTCAGCAGCCATATTAGATTCACTACTTACTAATCCATATCAGGGTGCACTTCCACAAACATATCCTGGCACTACTTCAAGTCTCAATCCCTTCATGCAAACCTTGACTCACAGCTGTGGGAGAGCTATTAATGCCTTGCAGATTGGGCCTCAGGAGAATTTAGTTTCATGTTTTCATGTTCTTTCAATTTCTAAATGCCTACCAAAGACTCAAACCCCAGAGCATGCAGGCCCCTTTGGCAATAGAGTAAGATGACTTCAGGAAGGTGCTCTAAGAACCACCATCGTTTCTAATCACCTGTTTCTCAAAGAATGGTGGTTTATATAAACCTTTTTCCTGATGATATCACTTTGTGAATGGGTGAAAGGTGATGCATCCAAACTTATTTGCAACAATGCAAAGACATGACATCACTTGCAAAGGACTGCAAGTGGTGACGAATGGCCGTCGGGGTACAAAGAAATACAATCCACCAAGTCACCGATCAATGTAGTTGAATCTTACAACATGCATGCACAGATTACTTTTGGTCAATAATCATAACCAGGAATCCCCAAGTGTTGACTAAAAAACACCCCCCAGGAAATATTGTTTTTCCCGAACAAGAGCGAGGGTCCCACATTTGTTCTTAGAGTTTCGTAACATCAGTATGACAAACATGCGAATATAATAAACTTCTTTGTTGCCTATTACTTCCTACTCCATTTGAGCTTTTCTTAAGAGAAATGCACTGATAACGACCGCCATCTTAGAACACCACAATTGTCAAACGACGTCAACAGTCTTCAGCCATGAAGTCAATTCTAGTGTCGGATTAAGATTGGAATGATGCCAACAATGCCGCTGGAGGACACAAACAATATACTAGTGTAGTGAACGATGTTGCACCAGTGCACATACGATTTTTAGTAACTATTATTTCTACCCTATAGGTAATTGATTATTTTTATGTGATGTATGAGGCGTTTTTCTTGCTGTTTCAAGAGTATATATATTAAGATGGAATGAATGTCAAATACACATTCTGATTTTTAAAATATTTTATAGCAATTTTCTGTATGATTTTAGAATAGTTGGCATCCGAACTTTAGGGGAATTTCCGAAATCAAATAGAGAACCATAGGGATATTGGGTTTAAGGATTTCCAAAACACTTGGAACATTTTTGAGCTGATGAATTCTAACTCATCACTGATTTATGGATTGCTAAAGGAACAAGATATTTTGTCAAGTCCAATGATATGTGATCATTGTTTGATGGAAAGTTAACTTGTGGATAAGATATAAGATATACATGTAGAACCAGAAGTCCTTATTCACCTAACGTTCCAATTCGACATTACTTTATTTACCCCAGTACGCTTGTAAATACAGTATGACATGGACATAAGGAACACTGATAGAGCGAACAAACGGATACAACTAACTTTTACAAAATCCACGATTTATCTCCTGTATATTGTCATATTAAAATCTACGTACATAACAAACTCTCTACAGCGTACAAACGGATATAGCGAGCTGATATCTGATCCCTGACGAGCCCATCTACCACTAATTAGTGAAGTGTTTTTGATTTTCCAATGTTAAATAAGTCGGTTGGATTACATGAGTTGGGTCCGACATATATCATGATAATGCCATAAAACAGAATTTTTTGTCTGATCGGTGACCGTCTAACTAACGGTAAGTTTATCGTATCTTTATTCTAAACAATAATACTTTACATACACAATGTTCAACAATATTGCTAAAATCAGTCTGCAATGCCATTTTGAAAACTGCGCCCTCTGCTGGCGGCAGTTGATACATCAATTGATTGCACCCGAACATCCCTGGAGAGCTCTAAGTAAGCGCTCAGAAAGCGCCTCAGCCTTTTGAATGTAGGCCTCTTCTGGCCATGCGACAGATCATGTGACTGACCATGTGACTGGATTGACCATGTGACAGATCATGTGACCGGACTGACCATGTGACTGGATTGACCATGTGACAGATCATGTGACTGACCATGTGACCGGACTGACCATGTGACTGATCATGGTACTGACCTTGGGTTCCTCCTGTTGAACTCGGCGGCCATGGATGTCCCACGTATATTTAGCTGTGGCTGGTCGCTGACCTGTCTTGGTGGGCTGAAAAGTGATGCATTATGACCTCCAGGAACTGAGTCAATAGACAGGTTATATATACATGTATTTATATACAGGTTATACACAGGTTATATATACAGGGATATATATATATATATATATACAGTCAAGTCCCGTTAATCCGACATTGTTGGTTGCATATGATTATGTCGGATTAACGAGTATGTCGGATAAAAGAAATTAGGTAGTATAAACGTTCGTGATCCAAAATTGGACAACTACACGATAGATAACGATATGAACACGTAGGAAAATGAAAAATGAAATTCATATTGTTGAGTTACATTGTCAGCGGAATCTAGGCATGCATGTGATTAATCCTGTTTTGTTTTTTTAAGCTGTAATTGTTTATTGTTAAGCAAGTTGAAATATGCAGCTACTGGCAGACTCGTCTCCCATCAAAACACGGGGCTGTGTACTCGCGGGTAGATGACCACGGAGTACTCTGATCACTGTGTCGGCTTAACAAGACTGATTAATGAGTGATTTCAGCAATTCGTTGCAAATTATGTGTGTCGGAGTCGGAGTGCGAGACTGTCGGATTAACGGGTCTAAATAGCACTGATTTAATCGGTTCCCATCATTTGTGTCGGATAAAGCCGATTGTCGGATTAACGAGTGTCGGATTAACGAGACTTGACTGTATACAGGTTATATACAGGTGGGTTAAAATACAGTTATACATAGTTATATACAGGATATATACAGGTATATGGTATATGTATATGTAGGTGATAAACAGGTCACTGCTGTCCCAGAGATGGACTACAGAAAATAATAAGCTGGAACACTGCCACCTGCTGTATGTACTTAAAATGACATGCATATGTAGAGAAATGAAGACAATGATCATCTTCCCGAGGCAAGCGGGTCCACTATCCTGGAATGACGGAACACTTATCCCAGTGACTGAGAGGTAGTGCTATAGCTTGGACACTGTTGCCTTGGGAAGATGGGACAATGATACACAAAAATGTTTCCAGAAATGACAAAGCTAAGAATCCACTGATATGAGTGATCTACATTACACAAGGCGTATGGTTAGTTCAGAGACGTTCCATCCATTAACAGAGCAGCAGCAGCTGCACTGGTTACACTTACGTAGTGATGTTTAGCAGAGACAAGTAATCACAATATTTAACATGTTTAACAGTAAGACGGGACAGGTAGAAATATGAGTGAGACTATGTTCCCATACAGTCATAAACTGCCCCTCCACCACCAGCTGGATGTCAGTGTGAATGTATGACTGTAAATATATTAGAATGTTCCTGTCACCCTGTCACAGGCCACACTAGGACTTGGCCCACACACGGAGGAGGACATACAACACATACAGGGCTCTCAACTCGGTATGTGATACATCATTGTATCGAAACAGAGATACATCAATGCATTGATACAATGATACATCATTGTATGGATACTGGGATACATCAATGTATCGGTACAGTGATACATCGATGTATCGGTACAGTGATACATTATTGTAATGATACAGTGATACATCATTGTATCAGGATGGTAGAAAGGTAGGAGACAGGACATCTTGAAATGAATAAGTGATTCCTGGCAGTTCATTTGCCAACCAAGTAATTTGTTTTCCCGTTATGTTTCCATAAACAAAAACAAAAAAGGGTCATGCCAGCAAACAGACTACTGTTTCCTGATTGGCTGATAGGGTTGTGTTGCGACATTGCCCTGATTTCGTTTGATACTGGTTGTCCACAGTGTTTTGTTTCCATCATAATGCAAACTGTGATGTTATTATTGCTGACTAATAGTTATTTATAACAACACAATCAATTTTCATATAGTTTGTCAGGGGATATAAATGATATCACCAACCCCTAGAGAGTGTGTGAGCCAAGTCCGAGTGTGAACACAACTGCTAGTTGACGAGGGAGGGGAAATATCTGTAGCAACAACACAAGTCCCACCTCCACAACAGCAATGCTAGTATTATTATCATTATTATTATTATCATTATTATAACCCCCAACCTACGCCACACACATCGCCGCGAGATACACAGAAGCCGACACACGTGTAGGAAGCCATGGAGCCACACTAATACCTGGTGGCGGGATCGGAGCAACAGTCGTGCTTCTTCCTCATCAATAGTGGGCACGCCCGGGAACCCCTCATACGAGGTCTAGAACATAATCCAGGCTGTTCTACAACTCTAGTTCCAGCGCAGCCAATGACTATAAGGCATGTCTATTAAAGCTGACATAATGAACCACATGTATGTTTGTATCAACTTAAATAAAATCAATATTATTTGTGAAAACCAGAAAACGATTATAATGATCATAACGTAGAATATATTTCAATTTACACCTTAATATATATAGTCATTTAGGTCTTGAAAATAAAAATGTGACAATTATAATATTGTGTTTACAAGAAATCATTATTTAAATGTGTTTTATTACACAAAAAACTCAGCATATGTTATTAGAAAGCTTGAATGTCAATGACCAGCATTGCCAGCTAAGCACTTGTTGTGAGTTGCCATGAAATACGTCATTCCTCCACAAGCAGTTGACTATATGTTTATTGAATCCTGCAGTGGCAATGATTATTATTATGCGAAAGCAATAAATGTGACAAAACAATCTCAGTGTAGTAACCATGGTAACATATTCATAAGCAAATGATAAGCATGTATCAAACCAGAAGTCTGATTCTTTGAAAATCTTTTAGGAAAACAAGAAATAGAAAGCCAATACTATTAAATGTATGTTGTATATGTTGACTTCCCTACATCCATACATACTATGTAATAGGATACCGATAATAAGATGCCACTCAACACTTGCAGACAAATGTTGACAGGATTAGTGCATCACGTTCCCATTCATCCTCGGTAATCCAGTGCATCATATCACCATTCTATCCTGATGACACACGGACCCTACTGCCCCGAGAGCTTTGTGTTAAGCACCTTACAAAATGTGTCCAATCAAACAGCGAGACATTCTGTACGAAGTCATGGTAGCGAATGGTGATATGATAGATAGAGCATATTCGTGTTCCTTGTCAAATAACAAGTTTATCACATCAAGTGACCACACACAGTTGATATTATCCTGAGTGGCACAGCAGTAACAAGAGAAAATGTGTGTCAGGTCATAATATGTGATAAACTTGTCTTTTGACCAGAAAAGAAAATGTTCTTTTTATAATGTATTTTCTTAATGATCTTCACATAAAGTGTTATTCCACCCAAATGAGATATCGCTATTTACATGTAAACAGTGGCAGAATGAAAGTAGTTCCGACATAAAGTGTTATTCCACCCAAATGAGATATCGCTATTTACATGTAAACAGTGGCAGAATGAAAGTAGTTCCGACATAAAGTGTTATTCCACCCAAATGAGATATCGCTATTTACATGTAAACAGTGGCAGAATGAAAGTAGTTCCGACATAAAGTGTTATTCCACTCAATGGTGATATCAATATTTTCAGGTAGAACTGTCTCATCACAAAATACATAATAAACTGGATTATCGAGTATGGTTGAGATCTGATGCTTCATGACTTTAGTATGCGGCAGCAGATTTACAGTGAGAGATCAGTTAACATGAGCTATGGCTGTGGTCAACATTTGTCCCCAAGCTGTTCACGGAGCTGCTGTACCTGTGTCTGGGTGCTCAGATAGTAATCCAACAGGGAGCCCTGTGTGGTTTGGGAAATACAGTTTAGACACAAAAAGTAAGTCCTATTGACACGGATCAAACAGAGCTTGGTTTGTATTTTGTTTAACGTCACACTCAGCCATATTCCTGCTATATGAAGGTGGTCTGTAAATAAATCGAGTCTGGATCAGACAGTCCAGTGATTTATATCATGAACACCGATCCACGCAATTGGGATACGGTGACATGCATCAACCAAGTCAGTGAGCCTGACCACCCGATCCGTTAGTCGCCTCTCATGACAAACATTGTTGCCCTTTACGGTTGCTGAAGACCTATTCTACCCCAGATCTTCACGGGTCAGCAGAGCTTGGTACTTAATGACAGACACAAGAGTGGGTTGGGTTGTTATGCCACTTTCAGCAATATTCCAGCAACATCACTTCAAGGGACAATGAAAATGGGCTTCAAACATTGTACCTGTGTGGGAAATCACACATGGGCCTCGGAAACACTGTAACCACGAGGCCACCCAACCATCCACACTGATCCAAGAGGCTACATCACTGGTTTTTATAGTATACTATCTTGAAATGGGATGAGGATGACTGGTGGTTAAACCAAATAACCGATGACTTTCACCTTGCTGGTAATTAGGGGTTCTAAACACAGGTAAATACAGATAAACACAGGTAAAATGCAGGTAAACACTGTGGTTTAGCCCCACATGGTTCAATTCCTGCAATTGTTGGCGACTTTGTTTTTTGGGCTGTGTTTCTTATAGTATTTTCAATAACTCAGCAATATTCCAGGTATATGATGGCGGTCTGCAAATAATTAAGTCTGGACCAGACAATCCAGTGACTGATATCATGAGCATCAATCCATGCAATTGGGTTACGATGAAATGCATCAAACAAGTCAGTGAGTCTGACCCCCTGATCGCCTCTTACTACAAGCATAGTCGCCTATCAGGCAAGCATGGGTTGCTGAAGACCTATTCTACCCCGGATGTTTCCATCAAGGGTATATTCCGGTAAGTGTTTAATGATGTGGCCAATCATTAGTTTCCTCCATGTGAACACCATATTACATAACTTGGCATCTGTATGGATAATAGATCTGTACAACCTAGACAGAATATTAATAAATCATATATATGATGCAGTTACATGATGTCAATGTTCGGCGTGTACACACATATATATAGATTAGGTGTATTAGTGTTGAGTATACTAATGATGAGTACAGTACTCACTTCAAATGGACGTGGTGCGGTCTGTTTGCCATTTTTGGGGTTGTTACTCTGTTCCACACTCTCCTGGAAACAACAAGACAATGTCAGCACAGGCATCACACAACATCGGGGACAACAAGACAATGTCAGCACAGGCGTCACACAACATCGGGGAAAACAAGACAATGTCAGCACAGGCGTCACACAACATCAGGAACAACAAGACAATGTCAGCACAGGCGTACACAACATCGGGGAAAACAAGACAATGTCAGCACAGGCATCACACAACATCGGGGACAACAAGACAATGTCAGCACAGGCGTCACACAACATCGGGGAAAACAAGACAATGTCAGCACAGGCGTCACACAACATCAGGAACAACAAGACAATGTCAGCACAGGCGTCACACAACATCGGGGAAAACAAGACAATGTCAGCACAGGCGTCAAACAACATCAGGAACAACAAGACAATGTCAGCACAGGCGTCACACAACATCGGGGAAAACAAGACAATGTCAGCACAGGCATCACACAACATCGGGGACAACAAGACAATGTCAGCACAGGCGTCACACAACATCAGGAACAACAAGACAATGTCAGCACAGGCGTCACACAACATCGGGGACAACAAGACAATGTCAGCACAGGCGTCACACAACATCGGGGACAACAAGACAATGTCAGCACAGGCATCACACAACATCGGGGACAACAAGACAATGTCAGCACAGGCATCACACAACATCGGGGACAACAAGACAATGTCAGCACAGGCGTCACACAACATCAGGGAAAACAAGACAATGTCAGCACAGGCGTCACACAACATCGGGGAAAACAAGACAATGTCAGCACAGGCGTCACACAACATCGGGGACAACAAGACAATGTCAGCACAGGCATCACACAACATCGGGGACAACAAGACAATGTCAGCACAGGCATCACACAACATCGGGGAAAACAAGACAATGTCAGTACAGGCGTCACACAACATCGGGGAAAACAAGACAATGTCAGCACAGGCGTCACACAACATCGGGGACAACAAGACAATGTCAGCACAGGCATCACACAACATCGGGGACAACAAGACAATGTCAGCACAGGCATCACACAACATCGGGGAAAACAAGACAATGTCAGTACAGGCGTCACACAACATCGGGGACAACAAGACAATGTCAGCACAGGCGTCACACAACATCGGGGAAAACAAGACAATGTCAGCACAGGCGTCACACAACATCGGGGACAACAAGACAATGTCAGCACAGGCATCACACAACATCGGGGACAACAAGACAATGTCAGCACAGGCATCACACAACATCGGGGACAACAAGACAATGTCAGCACAGGCGTCACACAACATCAGGGAAAACAAGACAATGTCAGCACAGGCGTCACACAACATCGGGGAAAACAAGACAATGTCAGCACAGGCGTCACACAACATCGGGGACAACAAGACAATGTCAGCACAGGCATCACACAACATCGGGGACAACAAGACAATGTCAGCACAGGCATCACACAACATCGGGGAAAACAAGACAATGTCAGTACAGGCGTCACACAACATCGGGGAAAACAAGACAATGTCAGCACAGGCGTCACACAACATCGGGGACAACAAGACAATGTCAGCACAGGCGTCACACAACATCGGGGACAACAAGACAATGTCAGCACAGGCGTCACACAACATCGGGGAAAACAAGACAATGTCAGCACAGGCGTCACACAACATCAGGAACAACAAGACAATGTCAGCAGGGGCGTCACACAACATCGGGGACAACAAGACAATGTCAGCACAGGCGTCACACAACATCAGGAACAACAAGACAATGTCAGCACAGGCATCACACAACATCGGGGACAACAAGACAATGTCAGCACAGGCGTCACACAACATCAGGAACAACAAGACAATGTCAGCACAGGCATCACACAACATCGGGGACAACAAGACAATGTCAGCACAGGCGTCACACAACATCGGGGACAACAAGACAATGTCAGCACAGGCGTCACACAACATCGGGGAAAACAAGACAATGTCAGCACAGGCGTCACACAACATCAGGAACAACAAGACAATGTCAGCAGGGGCGTCACACAACATCGGGGACAACAAGACAATGTCAGCACAGGCGTCACACAACATCAGGAACAACAAGACAATGTCAGCACAGGCATCACACAACATCGGGGACAACAAGACAATGTCAGCACAGGCGTCACACAACATCAGGAACAACAAGACAATGTCAGCACAGGCATCACACAACATCGGGGACAACAAGACAATGTCAGCACAGGCATCACACAACATCAGGAACAACAAGACAATGTCAGCAGGGGCGTCACACAACATCGGGGACAACAAGACAATGTCAGCACAGGCGTCACACAACATCAGGAACAACAAGACAATGTCAGCACAGGCATCACACAACATCGGGGACAACAAGACAATGTCAGCACAGGCGTCACACAACATCAGGAACAACAAGACAATGTCAGCACAGGCGTCACACAACATCAGGAACAACAAGACAATGTCAGCAGGGGCGTCACACAACATCTGACAGCGTCTCACAAACACCAGGAACAACTGTTTGCCTCTTACGACAAGCATAGTCGCCTTTTATGCCAAGCATAGGATGCTGAAGACCTATTCTACCCTGGAACTTCATTGGTTCTTAATTCACAGTGGCATTATACATCTTGTCATTGTTTTGTCAGTTTGTGATGTTTCTCAGGAAGTTAAAACGGATTCACCTGAAGAATTATCATAATTTCCAAAATTGCCGCTGTATGTGTGTACTTACTGTGGCTACTAGAAGCTTGGTAGCTGCATTGACGAGTCTCTCTGCTTCACCACGAGACACAGCATTGGAAGGCACGGTACGGAGGATGGGCCAGCCTCCCTTTAAAGGCCTGCAACAGTTGGATACACCATTGATTAAACTGGATACAGATTGCCAGAAGGGGTCAACTGTAATGACAGTATTGGCGACTTGCCAGAAGGGGTCAGCTGTAATGACAATATTGTGGACTTGCCAGAAGGGGTCAGCTGTAATGACAGTATTGTGGGGTCTTGCAAGGAAGGGATCAGCTGTAATGACAGTATTGGGGACTTGCCAGAAGGGGTCAGCTGTAATGACAGTATTGTGGGGACTTGCAAGGAAGGGATCAGCTGTAATGACAATATTGTGGACTTGCCAGAAGGGGTCAGCTGTAATGACAGTATTGTGGGGACTTGCAAGGAAGGGATCAGCTGTAATGACAGTATTGGGGACTTGCAAGGAAAACCAGCTGTTATGACAGTATTGTGGGGACTTGCCAGAAGGGGTCAGCTGTAATGACAGTATTGTGGACTTGCCAGAAGGATCAGCTGTTATGACAGTATTGTGGACTTGCGAGGAAGGGGTCAGCTGTAATGACAGTATTGGGGACTTGCCAGAAGGGGTCAGTTGTTATGACAGTATTGTGGGGACTTGCCAGAAGGGGTCAGCTGTTATGACAGTATTGTGGACTTACAAGGAAGGGGTCAGTTGTTATGACAGTATTGTGGGGACTTGCCAGAAGGGGTCAGCTGTAATGACAGTATTGTGGACTTGCGAGGAAGGGGTCAGCTGTAATGACAGTATTGGGGACTTGCCAGAAGGGGTCAGCTGTTATGACAGTATTGTGGACTTACAAGGAAGGGGTCAGTTGTTATGACAGTATTGTGGGGACTTGCCAGAAGGGGTCAGCTGTAATGACAGTATTGGGGACTTGCAAGGAAGGGATCAGCTGTTATGACAGTATTCCAGGGACTTGCAAGGAAGGGGTCAGCTGTTATGACAGTATTGTGGACTTGCAAGGAAGGGGTCAGCTGTAATGACAGTATTGGGGACTTGCAAGGAAGGGATCAGCTGTTATGACAGTATTCCATGGACTTGCAAGGAAGGGGTCAGCTGTAATGACAGTATTGGGGACTTGCAAGGAAGGGATCAGCTGTTATGACAGTATTCCGGGGACTTGCAAGGAAGGGGTCAGCTGTAATGACAGTACTGTGGACTTGCCAGAAGGGGTCAGCTGTTATGACAGTATTGTGGACTTGCCAGCAGGGGTCAGCAGTTATGACAGTATTGTGGACTTGCCAGCAGGGATCAGCTGTTATGACAGTATTGTGGACTTGTCAGAAGGGGTCAGCTGTTATGACAGTATTGGGGACTTGCCAGGAAGGGGGTCCTGTATGAACAGTTCTTTGAGGTGCTGTCATGGCTGTACTCACTTCTTCTTGGGAGACTTGGAAGGCACACCTGTGGCATCCGGTCGCAGGGATTTGGAGCTGCCTGTGTAGATGTAGTAGTACTCGGGAAGGTTGGAGTTCTGGGGACAGAGACACATCAACACAGGTCATCACAGGTCATCACAGGTCAACACAGGTCAACACAGGTCAACACAGACACGTAGCACCTCAATGAAGCAACTTATTTCTTATAATGTGCAATTTCTTGCAACACACAACATGTCCAAGCAGATAAAATCTTTGAGCTGTTCCTCAGTGGAAATGTGATGCTTGTATATAAAAGACACAAAACCCTTTCCATAAACTAAAGAAATCTCTGCTAAAAGCAGAATTGGTTGTATGAGTCAGGCTGTAGCAGGAGCATCTGTTTATGAATCACTATCAAATAGTGAAAAGGTGGAGCACATCCTGCCCCACTGGTGGCACCTGTCACAAACACATGCAAAGGGAGGTCAATTATTCACCTGAAAAAACACGGGAACATATGGTACATGTCAAAATAGGGAATTGCATGGACACCATTCTTGTCACGGATGTGTTAAATTTGGAAATGTCCTCCACATGTCTACCATAAAGGTTTTGAAAGCTATACTGAGGCCTTGAATGGTGTTAATTTGATGAAACAAATCCTGAGTAAGAGTTGTATGACACTATTTGAAATCCTGGTAGAAAGAGCATGCTCGATTTCACCTCAAATGTAGTAAGTAACCAAAGGCTGGAGCTGCTGGAATACTGCTCGACATGAAGGAAAAATTAACTGTTGGAATGTGGAAGTCATCCCTCTTGTCATACAGTCTTGTCGAGAGTGTTTTGTCACTCTGAATCTTTATGCATGGATACAAATATGAAAAAGGTGAGTAAATCAGTGGAAGGGAATTAGCTATTTGATGGTTATTGATCAATATCAGATAATTTATAACCTGATGCTTATGTTAAATTTCCTTTCACCTCCATCAACTGACTCTGACGGGAACAATCTGATGAAGACCTACGTATTGCAGCATACAACATGTTACTCTTCTGTCATTGGAGGACATGTACACTGTCTAAACAACATCATATATATTATCTTCCTGAGGCTAGGAAATTAACTGACTTATCGATGAGATCGTCTTGAGTGGGCACCACCATTTTGTTGAAAGCAATGCAAGTGATATGAGAGGGGGAATTTGATTGGTCAGTAGGTGGGACATAAAAGGGACATTAACTTGTAATAGCCCCTGATGACGCCAAGATCCAGCCCAGAAATTCCAGCCTAGTTGGGAAAAGGTAGAAACTGGACTTTTTAAGTCTGTTGACTCCCTTGCCTTGGGAAGATGCTCATTTATAGTGACACAACATGCTCCCCCTCAACCAAATGGATGAAACATCTGGAAATATCTATCACTAAGAATCTTAAGTGTCTGCTCATTTAAAAATGCAAGCTTCTTACAAAACACAATGAACATTGATTATTTTTAACATATCTGCATTCAATTGCACTGTCATCAAAAATAATTATCGGTAGTAAAATGAAATGCAATTTGAGATAGTCTTGTTCATGTCGAACTTAATACTTAACATACTTGTACATGTTGTGTCTACCATCAGGATTAAAAAATAAGGCTAACAGCACACAAAATATATCCTGATTATAGTCTTTCAAAGCAAAATATTAATGAAGAATTAATAAAAAAAATGATTAAGCATTTGACAAGTATCTTGTTGCAGATAATCCTAGATTAAAAAACACATTTCTAAAAAGTATTACTATGATTTACAGGCGCTCAGCCATGCAGTTGAAAGCCAACAGAATACACCAGTATCATAAACAGCAGGTTAGTTGGGCTTTACTCAGTACATTCCTACCCCGCAACACTGGAGCTTGGTGTCTATACAAGTCATCAGCCAACACTGTCCTGTGATCTGGGCCCACATAGCGATCGTAGCACTACGACCGTCGTAAAGCTGTGTTTAAGTTGGGGAGTTACGATCAACTTCACGCCACGATCGCTTTGTGGAACAGGCACACAGTGTTTTATCACCTCCATAAGGTCAACATTCAACAAAATCAAATTGTTTTACAAAGTTAATGACTGAAGGAAATTAAGCATTGAAAAACAATAAAACATGCAAAAATGTTGTCACACCTCAATAAGGTCAACACTCAAAAACAAATTGTACAAAGTTAGTGACTGGAGGAAATAAAGCATAGAAAAAAAAAATATATACAAAAAAATATAGTGACAAAAGCTTTACCTCCTACTTCTAAATTTCAAAATATTTTCATACCTTTCGGTCAATTCAAATATTTCAAGTGAAAAGAAGGCAAATTGATAAAAAGGGGTTTGGAGTGTATTTATCTAAGCTGATCTTAAAACTAATAATAGAAGTGTGCTATGAGACTAACAAGAAACTGGGAAGAAATACAAAGCTGTCCCAAACAGCTCAGTAGCTCACCCGATGGCGGTGTGTAAATAAGAGAGTCTGGACAGACAATCCAGTGATCAATATCATGAGCATTTATCCACGCAATTGGGATCGATGACATGTACCAACCAAGTCAGCAAGCCTGACCATCCGATCCTGTTAGTCGCCTCTTACGACAAGCATATTTGATGATGACCTATTCTACCACGGTTCTCACAAGAATGTAAATGTCTGGGTAATTGCAATGAAAAAACACCACAGTGTAGCTTGATTCAGTCCCCAATGTTAAATACAGTGTCATGTTATTTGGCATCGTCTACTACAGCTCAAGTTCAGTGGCTTTTTTCCACACCTCAAATATACCAGAAAAAGCCTTAGCTTTCTTGGCCTTTTGACGTTTTCGAGATTTTATTTTGAATTATGTGTATTTTAAAGAAAATTATCATTTATACTTATCCTGACTCATACTATTGCCTATCTTAACTCATTTCCGAAAGGTAGTGGAAACTGGTCAGCGAATGCACACTGGAAACACATGACAAAGCCGGTAAACTCGTCATTCTCTCATTTTCGTGCCAATTGAATGGTGAGGAAAAGATTCCTGAGGTTTGCAATCCGAGCCATCCTATCAATATTAACCCTTTTTCATAAAATATTTTGCTTGGATTACATTCTTCTTACCTCTATTAATTATATCTAATGATTGTTTTTTAAATTGGGCATAAATGTTTTAATATTTTTGGACTTAAACTGAACCTCTGTTTTCACTCTGAAATCATGAATATATGTGCTGTGCTGTGGGTGTTTTAGATGGAGATCCCAAGCCATGGCATAAGCTTATATTTCCCTTTGGGACACACCAGCTATTAAAACATGCAAAAGTAATGAAAAAGCTTTATCTGATGTTTGTGAATTTTCAGTGTATTTCTTCCCCTACAGTCAATACAACTAAGTGAAGACTCTGCAGAGAATACAAACTGACAAAAAATGTTTCTGAAAATAGAAAGCAATTCAAGCTGCTCCCATTCTCTACTATCCAGTGTATCATATCTCCATTCCATTTACATAAATACCCTGGACCATTCGCCACCAAAGCTTTTTGTCCGACACAACACCGATCACGTTAGTCGCCTCTTACAACAAGCATAGTCGTTTTTTACGACAAGCATGGGTTGCTGAAGACCTATTCTACCCTGGATCTTCATGGGTCTGTTTATTTGAAGTGAGGCCACTATTTTGAATGTAGATTAACCCTGAACTATCGTTAAGAAGAGCTATGTTGATTGGTTGTTGAAATCAAGCTCATCAGAGCAGAAATGTTGTGCCAGGTTAGCGATGTGGAAGATGGAGACTGTATCATCACTTCTGCAATGAAACGCATGTATATCATAATGGAAGGAGACATAATAGTACACTGGATAAACAAGGATGGGCGGACCCTAAAAAACAAACTAAACAAGAGCTTAATAAGATCAACAAAAAATGAGAAGGAATAAAACGTTCAACTGACTGACAGGTACGACTACGTACTGACTACGTACAGACTACGTACTGACTACATACTGACTACATACGGACTACGTACAGACTACGTGCTGCCTGCCTGATGGAGGCAGGCCAGAGGTAGGTGTGTTAGTAACACCAAACTACACGACAACACCTACACCAACAAACTACCTGAGACTTTTTTAACTTTCGGGACGACTTAGCTCTCTTCTGTCTCTCCACTACGACTGGGGGTAAGTCTGGGCCTGACAGCTGGTACAAACACAGGCAACAGGTTATTCAGGACATCTCAGGGCAGTGTTGCAAACACAACTGGTTTACAAATTTGCTGACTCCCAAAAACGGAAATGTGAACAAAAATTAAGAACTAAATGTTCTTATTATTCCACAGACCAGAAATTAGTAAAATGAATTTAAAAAAAAAAATGACTGTCGCTAATGAAAATATTTACAATACTATAATTAAAACCTGTTGAAAATTATCAGAAAACCTCCTGTCCCCCACCTACAGACCACAATTTTGTGAAAAATCCATAAATAGTAAAAAAAAAAAATGAGACCCCAGGACACAGTACCACTGACAATGAAGAACCAATGTTGGTTACCTTCCCTAGATAAGTGTGACTATTTCACCTTTGACAAGGGGAGCTTCTCCAATTCGACACGTGCTGATGGATGATTATCCAAGCAGCCCTTCAATAATTGTAGGTTTGCACAACTATCGGACAACTCACTCCTTGTACAGCGTGCAATGTGGCATATAAATTTGTTTCTAAAATTATAGGTGAAATATAATGTCTCTAATTTAACTTATCAGAATTCCAGAATTTATTGTTTAGTGTTTGAGCTCCGCTGTATTTAGATTAGGAGAACATATATTATATTACTTAAAAGAAGCTAAAGAACACCCTCTTACTACAGTTATTCAGTGATGGCATGACATGACATGTATGATATGCATATGTGATGCATGTCATTGGGAAATCCCCCGACATTCAATGTCGTGAGTCAATACCTGCATGGCTGTTTGTTGATGTATCTCATGGCTACAGCCGCCCTGCATTCACTGTCACCACCCATGTACAGCCACACACAAACACTGTCTCCGCATGTCTCATTGATTGTTGCTGACATCAGCGCCAAGCAACAATGGAACCATGTTAAAGACTCTTGGGAGTTTTTCCATGGTTCTGTTTCCGCTTGAGTGACTGCAGCAATTCATGATGTTCACACTTCACTGAATCCCACGGGGTTAATTAGCGGAGGAAGAAGCATGAAGATGTTGTCACAGCTCGCGATGATGACTAGATACGTTCTCCTTGACGTAATCCATTGATTGTAACAATTGTAGAAATAATTCATTACATGGGTTGTTATTTGCTTATGTTTGTGGAAACTTTCATAATGATTTTAGAGTCATATGGAGTTATACATACTGTTCAGGCAGGTTAGTGGTGATGTTGTGATCGTGCAGTCACTCACTTATCAGATTACCACCTGGGTGTCGTTGTACAAAACAGTCTTAGCACAACAACTGTCGTAATTCTATGTTAAGGTATGGGAGTTACGATCACCTTAGCGCTAAGATAGCTTTGTACAATGGCACCAGAACACTTACCAGAGGGTCACAAGTTAAATCATGTACATCACTTCATCATATAATGTTTAGCTGTGTGTGATATGTGTATTTCCGTATCCTAAATAGCATTTAGTTTTTATTCCTTTTTTATCCCAATTTTTATTCCTATTTATTGATATTTACAATACAGAAGTGCACCTGGCTAATAATCTCTATTCCAATCCAATTTGTTTTGCCAGAACTTTGATGTAAAAAGTTTGTGCAATAAATACGTATACCATACACTGCATCAATGAATATAAGTGCCAGTATTTATATGAAGTTTGACAGCATTTGACAACAAAATAAAGTTCTTCTATTGAACCTGAGTAAAGTAATTGTTTTTTCATGATTGATTCTTCTAAACCCTCTGTCAGCGGACACAATGAGGCAATGAAAGAAAAAACCCGAGGAAGTCCATATCAATTTTGTCTGAGGATGTTTTTCGGACCTTGAATACTACACTACGTCTGCCACCTCAGTCGACTGCTTCCTGAACATCAAGTTCGATTTCATGAAACTTATTCTCCATTAAATTGTTCTTTGCTTGTTGTTTAACGCCGCACTCAGCAATATTCTAACTATGTTACGGCGGTCTGTAAATAATCGAGTCTGGACTAGGCAAACCAGTGATTGATATCATGAGCATCACTCCACGCAATCGGGATATGATGACTTGCATCAACCAAGTCAGAGATCCTGACCACTCGATCCTGACCACTCGATCCTGTTAGTCGCCTCTTACAACAAGCATAAGCGCCTTTTATGGCAAGCATTGGTTGCTGAAGACTTATTCTAACCCGGATCTTCACAGGTCTATTCTTCTTTAAAATGGTCTGACAAAAACCATTCAGTTATAGACTCGAAAGTACATCATTGGTGTTGATACTCCCCAGTAAGGTATGGCGCTGGTGCGATGGGTGCAGCGGCGGTGGCGAAGGACACTCACCTGGTAATTGTAGTTGGACATGTATTTCTTCAGGCGATGCTTCACGTGCTTCTCGTGGGGGCCCGAGGAGGCCGGCTTCTGCAACACACAACGCTCACACATCAAATCATATGCCCTCCACAGAATTGTTTCCATGTGGTGGTGCAGGTCTCCTACTACAGTGTGGAAGACAGATGACCTTCCAAACATGGAACTTATAGCCTGCTGCTTATCATCATTGTTTCTCATACCATTCCTCCCCTAAGGCCTATACACACTTTTATACACACTGCTTTTACTACAGGACCTGTCAACCCTATAGTGCATATTTTCCAATATGATTTTCGCCACATGTTGAGGTTGATTTTTAATGTTTTTCAAGCAACTGTTACATGTCACACTAAGACATTCTTCTTTCTATTTTTTAATCAACCATATTCTACTTGTTACTGCAAGTGTCTCTGACAAACAATTGGACCAAGAAAATCATGAGTAAAACAAGAAACCAAATCTGGAATAAGACTGTTAAAGCCTACTCTATTTCAATATATTATTTCTCATCACCACAGCAGGAGCTAAGCAATCAGTGATTGCTACAGAAATCAGTGATCCAAGAAATAAGAAAAGGTTGGTGAGTTAGTTGAGTGAGTGAGTGAGTGAGTGAGTGAGTGAGTGAGTGAGTGAGTGAGTGAGTGAGTGAGTGAGTGAGTGAGTGAGTGAGTGAGTGAGTGAGTGAGAATGGTTTTATGACGCTTTTAGAAATATTCCAGCAATATCATGTGGGGTAGAAAAGGTTAGTATTAAGCATATTAAACATCTGAACATAAGTGGGAAACTTTATACTTAAAATAAAAAGAAAGATGTAACTAAAGTGAACTGCCTACATCCAACTTGCTGGATACACTTCCAGTACTTTGTTTGTTGCTTAACGCCACACACAACAACATTTCAGCTTTCTGGCGGCGGTCTGTAAATAATCCAGTCTGAACCAGACAATCCAGTGATTGACATCATGAACATCAATCCACGGAATTGGGATACGATGAGCATCAGGCAAGTCAGCAATCCTGTTATTTGCTCTTACCTCAAGCACAGTCGCCTTTTACAGCAAGCATGGTTTGCCGAAGACCTAGTCTACCCCGGATCAGGGGAGGGGAGGTCAAGGAGAGCACAGGCGAGGTGAGGCAGGGCACAGGTAATCCCCCCAATCTCCCAGGCCTAATCCGGCCAGCCCTCTCAGGCTCAGCCTTTCTGTTGTAACACGCAGCAGTGGGACATCCCTGTAGTTTCCAATGAACTAAGACTAGACTTGTTGGTTAATCAGACTCGGTGGCTTCTGGCTCATTAATACACTACTGGGTTACAAGGGTTTCAGCACAGACCATAGACATGTTCCTACCTTTCAGTCGGGCAGCTGCATGAATATTTCATATATGAACATGATTAATAATGTTGCAATACACTGTGTTTCGGTGTACCAGGGTATTGTCAGGCAACTGCTCTCTCAGGAATTGACAAAATAATGCCTTCACTTCTTTGGATAATCATATCAATTTGTTTGATCCTGAATACTGCCATAAGTCCATAAAATCCATGAAAACAAGACACAAAATTGTTCCTCGGCTAAATATAGAACACAAAAAGTCGTCCATCAAAGTTACAGCTCTCTGTAATCAAGTGAACTGGTGTACTTGTCTGTATCTCTATAATGTGTCGGTTTCAATGCAGTCTCATTCAAACACATCTTTTACTCTGATACGATGCCTCTATGTCAAGACCTGAGGACACCTCCACAGGGGTGTGTGTCAGGTGACCTTTCAAATCAGCCAATCAGCATCAAGGCTTCTAAATTCTAGTTGCAAGTTGGCAAAGCATTCAGACAAGCATATCTGATTTCTGTATCTTGAAAACGAACTAAGAGGACAAATTCCGAATGTAAATAACTAAGACTGCGCCACCATATTGTTGAAGATATTTTGAACAACCTGTCACCTCTGAACACCACAGTTTCAGTGTGAGCTAACATGAGGAAGGTGTAATGCTAATTAACCATGCCCCTTTTGGCGTCTGACTAGTGGAATGCCCTGGGTGCTAATTACAGTGACTACTGAGTGCAGCACTATCAAATATGTATGAGAAACACACGCAAACACCACCAGCATACACCTGCACCCAAACATTTAAACATTCCACAAGACGACAAACAAGACAGCCACCTGACAAGTATCAGAAAATATAACCAACTGACTTATCCACAAAAGATACAATGGAATATTAAGATTTACTATCAGCTGAGTCTGCAGGATAGTGTGTGTGTGTGGACAGAGTAGCTCCTAAACCCTCCTCAAGACTTGTCCGGCACCATAAGTATGTACATGACATTGCTTGGTCCCTGACCCTGGTCCCCTCCTCCTTTGGTCCACTATGTGATCAGTGTTACTGGTATATGTTTCTTTCATTGTCAATCCCTGCACGTCTATCCCTCCTCGCTGTGTGGATATCACCTGGCTGTGTGGATATCACCTGGCTGTGTGGATATCTCCTGGCTGTTTGGATATCACCTGGATATCAACTGGATATCCCCTGGCTGTGTAGAAATCACTTGGATATCACCTGGATGTGTGGATACCATCTGGCTATGTGGATATCACCTGTGTATATCACCTTGTTGTGTGTATATCACCTGGCTGTGTGGATATCACCTGAATATCACCTGGTTGTGTGGATATCACCTGGCTGTGTGGATATCACCTGGATATCACCTGTATGTTGTTCATTTCACATGCTGTCATCAGCAGTAGTGTGAGGAGGCAATTATCCACAGTAGTCGACCTCAGCCACAACCAATTGACAAGTGTGAAACATGTCTTCTGTGCATGCAACCAAGTCACACCTTCACACTGAGCATTTACAATTAATGTGCATTCAATCAGGGGACAACAACATCATGGGGATCAATGACCCTCTGGACAAGGTGACATGGTCGGTCACTGACCACACAGTGTCTGTAGAGTGACAAATACCACATAGGCCCAGGGGGGTAGCGAGAGATTGAGGGTTGAAATCAGGCTATATCTCGAATGTTAGTGAGTGGTGAGGAGCACCATCTCGGCATCATCTGTCAGCCTGGACATGTCCCTTTCTAGCAGACACCGCCACCACTACTGCTACTTTGTTGTTCCTCTTGCTCATCATAGGCCCATGAAGATCTGGTTAAGAAAGAGGTCTTCAGCAACCCATCCTTACCGTACCTAAAGGCGATTAACAGGATAGGGTGGTCAGGCTTGAGAACTTGGTTGATGCATGTCGTCGCATTTGGCAAGTATATAACACTAAACACATGATACAAATCCCAATTTGAAATCACCTGATATATCGAGGATGAAAAAATGATATTGTGATACGCATTGTGGAAAGACTGAACCTCAATTTACCGATATACTGGTAATACCTCACACCCTTACAAAAACTCATCCTCATACAAGGACTATCCCCTTCATGTGACCACCGGACACTCGCACTGCCCTTTGTTGTGTTCCATTGGCAGGCATCAGGTGCTGGTGTCTCTTCTTGTCAAGCTTGAATTACCCACAGGTCCATTATGCACACCTGTAGAGCATGCTCTTTTCATTATGATTTCATTCATCAGGAGTGAGTGAGTGAGTGAGTGAGTGAGTGAGTGAGTGAGTGAGTGAGTGAGTGAGTGAGTGAGTGAGTGAGTGAGTGTTTATGCCGCTTTTAGCAATATTCCAGCAATATCACACCAGGGAACACCAGAAATGGGCTTCAAACATTGTATCCATGTCAGGAATGGAATCCGTGTCTTCAGCGTGACGAGCGAAGGCTTTAACCACTGGGCTACCCCACCGCCCCTTTCTTCCTCAGGAACTGGGAACATTTTCTGACCAGCCTGAGTCACCCACTGGTTAATGATTCCAAAGTGTAGATCTGACTTCTGGTCATTAGAGGACGACACTGCCAGCCAAATAAACCTTGTTTTTACTTAAAGAACTTTTAACCACATCGGAATAGAAAACTATACTGTTTGCAATCAAGTAATTTACAATGAATTCACATACAATCGTAACGATTAATCATGTTGACAGAAATACAACAGCAAGTCACTCCTGCCCACCAGCTGACCTTACATCCCGAACAGGGTTCCACAGGACTTGCTGGCGAGATCAAGCTTGGGTGAAATTGCATCACAAGGCTAAGTTGCAAGCCATTGTGACATCATCCATTACCATGACATCACAATTAAATGACATCACTAGTCTTACTGCCACTTACGCTGGTTACCTGTACTGTTACACTCATGAAACTCTCTCTTACTGATTACAAGTGAAAACAGTTGGAAGAATGATTTTGGATGTCTTATAGAATCTCACCCTCCTGTCTTCTGATATCAAATATATAAACATTTGTCAGCAAGTCTTAAAATTTATTCGACACAATATTTTTTATATCAAAAGCCACTCAGGTGAGAGTCTATATGGTTACTTTAGGCTTGTCATCAACTAGTGAGTGAGTTTGGTTTTACGCCGCTTTTAGCAATATTCCAGCAACATCATGGTGGGGGACACCAGAAATGGGCTTCACACATTGTACCCATGTGGGGAATCGAACCCAGGTCTTCGGTCACCACATGACAAGCAAACTCTTTAACCACTAGGCTACCTGACCTCCCCTTGTCATCAACTATCTACATTCCCGAGTTAGCAGCCATTGTATGAGTGAGTTACGACAACACAGAGACGCTAATACCAGTGCAGCAGCAGGAGATGGAGGAGGAGATGGAATGGTTAGACAGACAGTGTTACCCCTGACAGGAGGAGACAGATCCACTACATCTCAAGTACCTGGAGATCTACAGAACCTCACTGAGGAGCAGAGTGTTAGGAAACAGGGTGCAGATATAGGTAACTACATTCTCAAAATTCCACATGCCTTTAGGTTAAGAAATTTTTTGCAAAAAAACCTTGGAGATGGTGTCCTATGTTGGAGAACTTGTACCCAATCCCATTCATTTTTGAGGAATAAAATATTTTTAAATCAATATAAAAAACATATGTTTTTATGCAAAGAATTTCCTCCCAAACAGACTGTTCTATCCTCTGATAGCGACATGTTCCGTTCAGTGACATGTGAGACTTTGACCCGGGTGCCCTGCAGCTACTTACTCTCCGCATCTGAGTGAGATTAACACGAACATCAGTGGAACTAAAATAGTGCTTGAGTGGGCGGTCGTGCGTGCCACCATATTGTTGGAGGATGGGACGCTGAAAACAACAAGGTGAAAATAACAACAGAAGCAAACACAAAGTGTGACAGTTATAGTGGCGGCATGCAATGTGAAGTAACAGTACTATATTGTGTTTATTGGCGAGCCATGAGTGAGGGAGTGAGGGAGTGAGGGAGTGAATCGCGATTTATACGGCATAATTAAACTTTGAGGGAGTTCTTGGCTAATGTGTGTAGACAAGATTCCCGGTACCAGAAGATACCATGTTTGAAACCAGTGCCATATAATTTATGCTCTAGTTTAGCATGCCACAGAACAAGCAAGGGATGCTCAATAATTGTTGTCACCCCAGACCATCACAGCCGATCGCTGACAGATAAAAATTGTTAAGTATTTTCCAATCATATCTCAATGGGAGAAAGAGGGTCACACATTGTACCCAAGTTGGGAATTGAACCTAGATCTTTGGCCTGACAAATCAATGCTTTATCCGCTAGGCTACCCTGCTGCCACACTGACCAGGAGAAATCACATAAAAGTGAAAGATTATGTTTGTTACATATCTGAGTCTGTGTGCATTATGCTACCATGGTTATGAACATAAAATTCACTGGTATGAAACAGAAATAATGCTTCCTGGAAGTAAGTCCGGAGACAGTCGTCATTTGTAAGTATTAACCATCCTGCCACGGCAGTAATGGTAATGATGACATTACTCAAACGTAACAGCGTCATTACTCACATCATTGTCAAACCACACCATGACTCTTAGATCCTTTCAATGTATACTTAAGTAAAAGCTTCAATATTTACAGCATCCATGTTTATGCTGTTTAGAGTGAGTGAGTGAGTATGGTTTTACGCCGGTTTTAGCAATACTCCAGCAATATCACGACGGGGGACACCAGAATATGCTGTTTAGAAGAAAAAGGAATTGAAGCGTCTGGGGGTTTGTGTTCCTCATGGACTTTCATGTTATTCGACACCCCTGTGGTAGAGTGTATTGTACATGGTGGATAATCCACTCAGCATGCTCAGTATATGTCCCACACAGGGTGCCGACAGTGATATATGTGGGCCATACAAGCTACTGACTGAGACTTCCAGAACGCTGTGCACAGACTGCTATTGAATAAAGTTTTCATTCTGTTGTCACTGTGCCAGTGACACGATCATGTTCACATACATATGAATAGGTGACTTTCTTATCAATGGCACCTTTCATATCACCCCAATAGCAGACAGGCCACTAAATCAGGTCTTTGAAATTTATATAAATAGGAGTTTTGTTATCTCCCCGATAAATGAGTGGAAACTCAAGGGTTTTCATGTCAACATTTATATAGTTAGCCAGCTAAAACCTGAAATGTTTAACATAACCTGTCTGCTGGTTTGTCTACAGCAAGTTAGTGGCGCCCTCTGACCAGGGAATGAAATGTTTAACATCACCAATGTTACCTGACAAACATGGGGACTATAATGCCACTGCACGTGTCACTAGTTTAGCAAGTCTAATTCTACCCCAACTGTTGAAGGTCAGAATCCTCAACTCAACTGTAATCTTGTAATTGTACTGTTTGGGTTTGGGGAACCAGAGCTTAGAATATTCCACAAAACTATTAGCATTAGTTTTTTGTTTGGAAAAAGCTCCAACAGTATGAGACATTATTATACTTCAAGTGACTGGCTGTGGGTTAATCTGTTGGTTGACATGGGGTCTGTTGTAGACTGCTTGTTGATGTAACCATGGACATGTAGCTGATTATTAATCATACCAGTATCAATACATCATATACTTATCATGACACCATTGTTACAGGACATTGTTCCAGGCAAGAAGCATATCATCTCCTTCTACGACTATCTCAGAAAAAAAGCTACACATAGGGTTTGTGATATTTGTATTGCGACCCCCATGTGCTAACCTCTGTATTGCCGACCTCTGAATTGTGACATCCATATTACCAACATGATGTAATTGTCTGTAGGGAGAAAATAAGCCAATGGCTATAAGGCATATTACAAATACAGCAATGAATTGAACTTAGACTTATCTCCCTTATCTTGTGGTACATGTGTGTTTGTGTGGCTGCTTGTACTAGTTCGGACTGAGTGCTAGCTCACTGAGATACCATGCCGTAGTTTAACATGAATACCCCACTCAGACACAGTATACTGACTCCGAGCCGACCAGTCCTTGTTTTAGCCCCTTAATCATGTTAATGCCGAGGGCCAGACAGGGTAACAAGTACCATCTTTTAACGTCTTTAGGTATGACGCAGTCGGGATCAAACCCTGGACCTTCTACCACGCTCTACCACTAGACCACGGAGGCGGTCCCCTTGCCTTGGGGAGAAATGTTTTTTCTATCATTCCAGTGGATATTGAGTGTTGTGTTTTTGTTGTTTTTGTTTGAAAAAAACTTCATCAGCAGGTCCCATAACACAATTAAATAATTTTGGTCAGGCCTAACAGAACAAATTTAGGGTGGGTCCATTCATAAACAGTGAAAACTGGTATCAACAAGTGAGTGAGTGAATATGGTTTTACACAGCTTTTAGCAATTTTCCAGCAATATCACATTGGGGGACACCACAAATGGGCTTCACACATTGTACCCATTTCGGGAATCGACCCAGGTCTTTGGCATGAAGAGCGAATGCATTAACCCCTCGGCTATCCAACCGCCCAGTATCAACAAGCCTGACAAAAACACTAAGCAGGTTCCACATGTATTACCCAAACTCAATGCACACTAAAACAGAATCTCAGGAACACACACAGATCAAAGGAGACACCTGATAACATAAAATCGGACTCTGAAAATTGAATGAATATCCTGAAAAATTACTCTGTGCAAAAATTGGTTATGAACAAATAAAAAAACACACTCGATAGTAATTTTCATGTCATTAACATAACAAAGGCCAAGTAATAAACATTCATTGAGATAAGGTATTAGCACATCCAATCTGGATCCTGAGTGTCACAGGCGGTTATTTACACGGGTACTTCATCACGGGTGGTGTGTACAGGTGTAGCCACAACTTCCACACACACCAATGACACATTATTGACATTTTCCCCACCCCAACACTCTAACCCCCCCCCCCCCCACACACACACACACCCACACCCACACCAACACCCACACCAACACCAACACCAACACCAACACCCACACCCACACCCACACCCACACCACCCTCCCACCTCCGTCACAGAGTTACAACTGCTGACCCCGGCTTTACAAACATCACAATAGACTAATTATGCTAATTAGATGCCATAAAAGTAAAAAAGGATACACTGACTTATGTTTGTTTTTTATCCTATAATTTTTGTCACTGGGTGAAATAGAGCATAAAAGTGGTTAGAATTTGTCATCATGATATAGTAAATGGAACAAAAATGTAAAATGACTTAAATATTATGGTGTTTTGTAAATTGCCTAAGTGAAAATTTCAGTCATTTTTCACATTGACTGCAACACATACGGGCATATAAACCTAAATCACAAAACCATGTCATTGAAACATTCATTCTGTACCAAAATTAACTAAATTGATCATCAAATAGTTGGTTTTCATATTATATGAGTCAAATTCCTTTTGAACAGGATCTTCTTGCAAATAACAAACCAAATATAACATGCACAGCGGAAACTGAATAGTAACCATGGTAACTACTTCAACAACTGTGATACATAACACTGAGTTACTACTACATATCATGCTAAAATATGGAGTAACATTTGGTTGCCATGGTGACTAAGGTACAAACTGTTACTAAAGTGATATATCAGGAGTGGTTGACAAATTGATTGTTCTCATATGTCGATGCAGTCTTGATATAATATCTGTCCAATGTATCTAGATGTGTGACACAGATACCCTCTATCACATGTAACTACTCATATTTTAAAACATGAAACTTGTGAGCATTTCTCCCATTAAACCATCAAAGAGACATTACACACCTACTTCAACAACAGACAAACACGACCTTGATAAAACATTTGTTCCTGTCATGTGACTGTATAACAAAAGAGAAAGTGTTTCCTTGCACACAGAACTCCCAGACATACACGACAAGGCCCCTGAAGGGCACGGACACAACAGCCGGCTCGGCTCTCCCACTGCCCGGACTGTCATGATGTGATGTGATGTGGTACATGCAACGTCAATGACATGGGTCACTGCTGTGTACAATGCTGGTGGCGTCAATGACATGGGTCACTGCTGTGTACAATGCTGGTGGCGTGTGGTGCCCCAGTATCACACACTAGGCACAAACTAACATGAAATGTGACCCAGCAGGAGATAAGGGACCTGTTGGGTGAATAATCACATTATGACTTCTCATTATGCTTAAAACCTACAGTATCTATGGACCAAAAAAATACAATTGATAAGTTTTAATTCATATTTTTTACAGACACATGACATCAATTTGTTTTACTCACTTTCTGCAAAGTCCCATTTTCAGACTATTTATGTAATAATTGCAGTTCTTAAATGTAATGTGTGATTAATTGAAAGTATGCTGTAATGCTTTGAAATCATGGTTTTTTTTATTACATGGCGAACTAACGAGAGAAAACTACAATATTGTTTTACAGTCTGCACACATGGTGAATTTTATGGAAGTAAGTTGACCTCAAACGTCTTTCTTTATGACGTCACAGCACAATTGTATCCTAGCACCCATAAGGTCCCTTTTCTCCTGGTGGGGCACAAAGGCTGTCAGTGACTGTTATTGTAACATATGATACACAAGATACTACACAGCTTGCACAGGCTCAGACTTCCACAATCAGGAAATTCAAAGGTTTATCATCAAAGTTAGAGACTTCATGGGTATTTAGAAGATGTGAGGAGCATCCTCATCAAGCCAGCCAGGACATCCATTAATCGAGTTTTCCTCCAGAGTGCATGGGACATTTACTTATATCTCACGTCATAATCAACTTTTATACCTCATTCAACTATATTGTAATATGAAGGATGTGTACCTCATTAGGTTTTATAGTAACCTCCTCCTCAGGCTCTTATAAAACCTAACATGGGGTGCATAAAACCACATATACCCCTCTTGATACTGCTACAACAAATTTATCTTACCAACATGTTTCAATCTGCCATTGTGAAAGAACCTGTTCATGGTGGGGTATAAGGGATTTATTTTCCCTCTCGGAAATTTATTTCCCTCCCAGGTGGGATACATAGCATTTTATTAAGATCATGTGATCCAAACAGATTTCAACATTCTGGCATGGAGGTAGATAAACAGAGTTATGATCCCCAGTATGTAACATACCTTGTACCTTTCTCTTACAACAACTATTATGTCCTGGACTACGTCTTAATTTACACCAACTTTAATCTGGCACAACTGGCTTCACTTAGGCAATATGTATCTAATTATAACCTGCTTCATTTGAGGATTGCAAGAATATGCAGGAAACACCCACATATGAATAAAATGGAGTTGTCCTTCATTGCCTAGGACGGATTCTATTGAGGGAGTCATCATTATTAAGATACGGGTAAATATTGTTAAAGCTTGTAATTTAATCATCATCCTTAAAGAGTCTGTACATAATGTTGATATCTCATATAAGAAATGAACGAGTGGTTGCGGATTATCGTACAATAAAACACAGCAGGGAAATTGAAGGCTGTGGCCCTCGTGGTTCATTCTTCTTGCAGTGTTTTACGATAAACAACTACCACTCGTCAGTTATGTCTTAAATTCATTTCTATGTGAATATACTATGTTCTCCCACCGTCATTCACCTGATGAGGGGCAGGAACTAGCCCTGACATGTTCCCGTTGTACTCATACAACAAAGAAGCTGTTATCCATACTAGTCCTTGTCATGTCTATCATGATCCTTGTGTTACCAACATACATCACTTGCGCTCCCATGAAGCCATCTCGTTGTACTGATCCTGTCAAGGAGTTTGTTCCATTGAAACTCAGAAACTGAACTATCCCAAATAGCATTATTATGATGAAATAGGACCCTGAAAACTTCCCGAGACCTTGTCAAACATATGTTTCACCAACTTACCAACGTGGTGTCCACGGCATGTGCCATTATCCTAACTTTAAGGATGTCTGTCAATCAATTTGACGAACTCCGTGTTTACGCTGAGACGTAATCACACCAACTGCCTCCAGTCTACAACTGAAACCCAGCCCATACAATTACAGAGTTCCAAAGGTTGTGTGTTGGAGACATCAAAACAAGTTCACGTGTAACGACAACAACCGTGGTCAATAATTAATGGACACAAATTACACATTACAATAAAACCTATCACACGATGAAATCAGCAAGCCGTGAAAGCATTAGGAGTGTGAATGTGAGTTGTTGAGAGCTAGCGGTCCGCGTACAGCAGTAGGTGTTTACTGACCTGGACAAGTCTATAAACTGTGGTCACCTTGGGTATATGTTCTGGACAAGGAACCGGTGACCGCACGGGTCAGTCAGTGTCATAGCGTACAGTGGCCTTGTAGGCCGTTATACACGTCATAGTCATAATGTACAGTGGCCTTGTAGGCTGTTATACATGTCACAGTCATAATGTACAGTGGCCTTGTAGGCTGTTATACACGTCATAGTCATAATGTACAGTGGCCTTGTAGGCCGTTATACACGTCATAGTCATAATGTACAGTGGCCTTGTAGGCTGTTATACATGTCACAGTCCTAATGTACAGTGGCCTTGTAGGCCGTTATACATGTCAGTCATTATGTACAGTGGCCTTGTAGGCTGTTATACACGTCATAGTCATAATGTACAGTGGCCTTGTAGGCTGTTATACATGTCATAGTCATTATGTACAGTGGCCTTGTAGGCTGTTATACATGTCACAGTCATAATGTACAGTGTCCTTGTAGGCTGTTATACACATCACAGTGGTAATGTACAGTGGCCTTGTAGGCTGTTATACACGTCACAGTCATAATGTACAGTGGCCTTGTAGGCTGTTATACATGTCACAGTCATTATGTACAGTGGCCTTGTAGGCTGTTATACATGTCAGTCATAATGTACAGTGGCCTTGTAGGCTGTTATACACGTCATAGTCATTATGTACAGTGGCCTTGTAGGCTGTTATACACGTCACAGTCATAATGTACAGTGGCCTTGTAGGCTGTTATACATGTCATAGTCCTAATGTACAGTGGCCTTGTAGGCTGTTATACATGTCACAGTCATAATGTACAGTGGCCTTGTAGGTGTTGGAAAAAGGGCCTTAACTGGTGTTGGAAGAGGGCCTTAAACTTCGCTTGTCATCCGGACATTTACCACTCTGATGAAACACATAACCATGAACACATTGCATAAATTACACACAAAAACTACACCAGCAGTCAGCATCATGTATATGCACAAGAAAGTAATCTTGCTTATATGTGCCATCTCGCCAATCTTAGCACTAAGAGGATCGTAACTCACATACTGTAACATAGATTTACGACAATCCTTATCTGGTGCAAGGGGCTTTGTATACAAGGCCCACATGTACATCTATATACCTATACGCAACACATCTGGCTTATTCATTGCAGGTTGATTTGTGTACACATGTCTAGTGGACCTCTGGCCATCCTGGCTTTGTTGATTTCACCAAAATTGTCAAGTTTTTATATTTAAACTTACATCTGTGTGAAATGAGTAACAGGTATAATCGCAACAAAACACTCCTAAAAGGAGAGAGAATTGCTGCTAATTTATTTATTGATTGTGTCTGAATTTCAGGTACACACGGAACCCGTGTGAAGCTTGCTGCAAGCTTTAATTACTATGTATCGATTATCAGTTTGTAGTTGTTAGACACTGATGCGTTGTGGAGGACACAAACAGTTCATCACGGCGCCTCGGTAAATAAATACACACGTCTTGACAACAGGTCATGTGAGTAATGCAATCACCTCTTGGACCATTGCCTCATGGTCGGTTATACAAAGCATGTGGTATATTAGGACCACTTTAAAAAATAACCCTTGAGGTGGGTGTCTATGCGCCTTAAATATTTAAAAGCAAATGATAGATAAAAACAATGTTCAACATAAGACGTGTGCTGCTCCTTCACAACAAACTGGTATTTTCATGAAGAAAATTGTTTGCCAGCATAGCTCATACATGACCAGTTCACACTTAGTGAGAGCATCAGTATATAATAAAGAGAAGAAAGAATGTTGCCATGGTTACTATTTGTCATATGGTTAAAAAAGAAAATCACATTACAGTAACATGATAAACAACAAAACATCCGAAAGATAAAAATTGTCCTTGTTCATAAAAACACAAAACTGTGTGTGTACATGTTCTTCAAGATCTTTCTAAATAGCTAGACAACATTAGAAGTCTTTAGAAGCAGAATGACACCAAACGTATGACATAACCCTGATCCCGAGATTGCTAAATACGGAAGGCATCAATGAGCCTGCATCCCAAACATGACGGAGCATGAACATAGCATTGTTGTTCAACACCATAGTCAGGACACAGCATATCTGCACGACAGTTTACAAACTGGATTTCGATTTCGCTGCACGATTGTGATTGGCCTATGCGAAGACTCGTTACTCCAGCCAAAACGTAACTCCATAATACCAGCCTAGTTCTGCAAGGGTGGAAACTGGACTTTTATAGACAGTTAACTCACTTGCCTCAGGAAGATGGACACAGAGTTGGAAACAAATATTTATGGATTGACTGACCCGAATATATATAAAGAAAAGTTTGAAAAAAAACCCTGAAACACAGAATTTCTTCATTCTATGGAATGAAAATTCATCCTATTGACTGGAAACTGCATACACCGGGAGAACCTGCAAGACCGACAAGATCTGCCTCACATGGCACCATGCCAATACACACTTGTATTCAGAAGAACAGAAACACATCATAAACATCTTTGTTTCATATTATTCGGATGACACCGGTCACGTGTCATAACAACCCAATTCCCTTCTAGACATCAGACAGGAAACTACTTGTTCCCCAGAATCCCATCTAGTCAGCTCACACATCAGACAGGAAACTACTTGGTCCCTAGAATCCCATCTAGTCAGCTCACACATCAGACAGGAAACTACTTGGTCCCTAGAATCCCATCTAGTCAGCTCACACATCAGACAGGAAACTATTTGTTCACCAGAATCCCAATGCGAACTATTAATGGACTGTTGTAAGCGGGTGTTGTTTACAGCAGCCTGAGTCTGTGAAGACAACAACAGTGTCATGCTCCAGTGAACATAAATTGTCAGTGCTTCGTTTTTCTGCCAAAACACTTGTTGCAAAATAGCTGTGACAATTACATGAATGGACCACTGAAAATAAATGTTGACACCAGGTGTTCGCAAAAAGGGTAATTTGCATAAAAAAGTAAGTATTTATGGTTGACGCAGCACAGCTCTACTCTTGCCATATGTAAGCCTGTAAACAAACCAGACAATCAAGTGATTGATGAACCAGAAAATCCAGTGAGACAATAGTACCAATATTGATTTTGTTGGAACAAATCAAAATAAAAATGATATTGAACATGACACCAAAACACACACAAAACAACTGTTCCTGTCCAGTTGTAGTGGAAGCTCTGCCAAAAACTAATCCCATACAACTAATTCCATACAACAGACAGGCTGAATATTCAAACTGGTTAAGTAGAGACACCATAACAGGATAACTATGTCATGTGGCCAACCACTAATGACCACCGTTTCTTTGTCCTGTAATCCCAAATAAAAAATTAATGGTCTTCTCGGGTAGAAATCAATGCCCTACATGGTCACAGTTTGCCCTAATATTACCGACAGCCTCTCGGGACCACTAATTGTCCTCCCCATGACAGCTGCCTTGATTTATAGCTGGTACTTCACAACTCATTTCAGTAGTTGTGACTAACTAAAACCAGTATCGGAACCACTTGAAAGTGTTCATAGATAGTGCTTCTCAAAACTTAAAACTGCACGGACATTTGCCTGGCTTTGGAAAACAGCACAATTGGCCAGGTACATTACACAATGCAGAGCACTGATCCAGTCCAAGGAGTGACCAGATCATCGGAGCAGAGATCAATTCCTTTATAGGATCCATGACAGAATCATCACCTGTGTGATTACTGACAAGGATTGGGTATGAATAATACGGCTTATAATGAGGGCTGGGACCTCCATTTAACGAGACGCAGTACTTGTATGCAACTAGCACAAATACTCAGTATTCAGTATTGATGGTGTGGGAATCCATTTCTACTGTTCATGGGAGACAAATTTACCATTCAAGGGGTAATAATCAATTTCATAGCATTAAAAAATATGTTAGAATTCTTTGATAGCAGCAATAAATAAAATATGTTCAAACAGATTTTATTGATTTACCTTGGTGGAATAATATTAAATGTCGGGAAACATAACAAAGGACAAAGAACATGAGGAATCATGTCTGTGTCCTCTCATCACTGAATCTGACTCACTACATCACACACCATGCATAGCACAAGGGGAGATGTCAACCGATTCTCAGGAATTGCAGTATTAGCAAAGATGCTAAATGCAGCCTTATTGCCAATGAACACACACACCAGCACTGAAACTTAACATTATACGATTGCTGATTCCTCCTTGATTATACCAGTAATGCCTGCTTCTGAGATTACGCTTAGAAGTATGGCTTTCATTGACGGACTGGGGTTCGATCCCTGGCTGCGTCACACCAAAAGACATTAAATGGTGGTACTTGTTGTTACCCTACCTGGGACTTGGCAATAAATGGCAAAAACAAGGACTGGTTGGCTCTGTGTCAGTGTACTGTGTCTGAGTAGGTTATTCATGTTAAACTGCGACATGGTATCTCAGTGAGCTAGCACTTTAAATCGGCATCAGTCCAGACTAGTACAAGCAGCCACATCACACACGTACATGCACATCACTATAAGTGCAATGATCATGGACATGACGTTAAACCCCATTTCACCCTGCCTCCCAAAAACGCATTACAGCAGCTATTTCCTGTAGATAATTAAGGTCGCAAAAGGCATGTAATTCTCCATCAAACAATCAAACAGTCTGTGTGAGAACTGAACTGGTGGTTCGATCATCAATCATAATTAATGAATAATTGGAAACCATTCAAATCTAGGGCACAAGATTGATTGCAAATGTGCCATCATTCATTCAGAGTACTGACCCTTTACTAAATCTGAATGGTACATTCATTAAGAGGTAGCGTGGCAGGAACTTGATGATAAGGAGTTTTTTAGTTTGAGTTTGAATCAGGCTGCAAATACTCATTTTCCGGATAATGTCTTGAGTACATGTATTAGTTATCCGAAAAAGATTTTCCAGCTTTCAAATCCCCTTTGACATTGTTTAACAACACGTTTGATTCATTCGGACTGCAGAAACATTTTACCAAATATAATGATAGTATATGTTTTAAATAACATACTCCAGTGATCAGTGGATCCGTTGTCCTTTGACATATGCACACTGCAAAATTTACCTCAGACTGTGTATTTAGTTTTGTTGTCATCAAAAAGCAGAGGTGAGCGATGGAGAGCATTGATGAGGAGAATGGAGGTCTGATGGAGAGTGTTGAAGAGGAGAGCTGAGGTGTGCGATGGAGAGCGTTGAAGAGGAGAGCGAAGGTGTGCGATGGACAGCGTTGATGAGAGCGTAAGTGTGCGATGGAGAGCATTGATGAGGAGAGCAGAGGCTTGATGGAGAGTGTTGAAGGAGACAGCGGAGGTAGGATGGAGAGTGTTGAAGAGGAGAGCGGAGGTGTGCGATGGAGAGTGTTGATAAGGAGAAAAGAGGTGTGTGATGGAGTGTATTGAAGAGGAGAGCAGAGGTGTGCGATGGAGAGTGTTGAAGAGGAGAGCGGAGATGTGGGATGGAGAGTGTTGAAGAGGAGAGCGGAGGTGTGCGATGGAGAGTGTTGAAGAGGACAGCGGGGGTGGGTTGGGGAGAGTTGAAGTGGAGAGCAGAGATGTGGGATGGAGAGTGTTGAAGAAGACAGCGGAGGTAGGATGGAGAGTGCTGAAGTGAAGCGGAGATGTGGGATGGAGAGCGGAGATGTGGGATGGAGAGTGTTGAAGAAGACAGCGGAGGTAGGATGGAGAATGCTGAAGTGAAGCGGAGATGTGGGATGGAGAGTGTTGAAGTGGAGAGCGGAGGTAGGATGGAGAGTGGAGATGTGGGATGGAGAGTGTTGAAGTGGAGAGCGGAGATGTGGGATGGAGAGTGCTGAGGAGGAGAGCGGAGGCTTGATGGAGAGTGTTGATGAGGAGAGCTGAGGTGGGATGGAGAGTGCTGAGGAGGAGAAAAGAGGTTTGTGATGGAGTGTATTGAAGAGGAGAGCGGAGGTGTGTCAAATGAATGGACAATAAAGGTTACTCTGTAACTAGACATGTTTATCTCTTTGACAAAACTGCTCCTGACAAATATTATAACATGGAAAAGGTCTTGTTTTCTTCCATTCCATCAAACCCACAAGAGAGAGCACCAAGTTGTCATGATGCAAGTGGGAGTGTGGGAGACAGAATGGAAACCATGCCAGTGTCCTGCGAAACTGCTGGGGAATCATACATTCCAAGGAAACACAGAGAAACATGGTACTTACAGCTTTCATCGGTGGATGATCCAACACTGGATTCTGTGATCCTGAGAGGTCAAAGCCATCTTCCAATCGCTTGACATCAAAATAGTACTTTCTGAAAAACAGTATGGGTTTCTTTAAATAACATATTTGCAAAAACATGACTATGATAAATGCAGGTAAAAAGTGCATAAATAAAATTAAACATTCCAATGTGTTTAAGATAAAGTATTCCCATCATTGTAACCATGGCAACTAGACATTTGGTAGAGAGTAAAACAATATGTTAATTTTTATGTTTTAAAATATTAGGAACATATTCTAATCAAACAATTGTTTTGAATCATAAGTAACCACTACCTAACGTGATATGCATATCATGTCTATTATTGTGAAATAGTTATTTCACTATCAATAGTTTTCCCAATCCACCTGGGTACAATACTATCTCGAATACCTATAGGTTCACGGCCTCCATCTGCCATGTTTGTGAATCAAAACTAGGAAAGTAAGAAAAAACAGTATTGATGGGTCAGATATTCTGTTAATTTTAAAATATTTTTTTGGTTCTTAAATTACTTTTACTCATGAATATCTTGGTTGGAGGAAAATAAAACTTGAGAGAGACAATGTAACTATTTAACGCAATAGAAATGCTGAGTGCCAAATATGAATATAACTTTGTTCAGATTAACAGAATTTCAAACACAGATTTTAAGGCCCAGCAATTTTCTACAATTCCACAATAGTAGTCTTCAGTTTCAATAAAACATTGGCACAAAATATAAAACATTGTGTCACGTCCAATAGAGCAACAACAATAGAAGGCTGAAGGAGAATCCTAAATTTGGCTCCAATGCATTATTAGTGTCAGCGAGTGAATGAGTTGGGTTTAACACCGCTTTTAACAGTATTCCAGTTATATTGCCGCGTGTCAGCTGAAATGAAAGAAGGACGACTATTTCATGGAATCAGTCTTACAGCCGATTCGAAATACTCTGCGTTACCCCTTTGAGGATGCATGATTAGAACACACATTCCGCCTGTAACTTTCCAGATCTGGTAACAGATGCTTTGATTGGTCGAGTGAAAGGTGATCGTGACATTGACCATAATGGGGTGTCCTCCAATCTTTGTTTAGCAGAAGAAAGAACTCAAGTCTGATTTTAATGAGATTGAGTTTTCTATAGGTGATCGGGTGTACTTAGTGTAAATTTACTACAACACTTACTCATTTGGTTATATGTTTTCAAATATTCAAATATAATACCAAGTGCAATTATTGGCATTCATCGACATTGTGATCACAAATCCCCTGTTTGGCCAACAAGCTGTACAATGTTTGACATCTGATTACTTTCATAAAGATTTCTGTAAGTTGTATTCATTTTCTAAGTTATGCAGATCCAATGGGCAAAAACAATTCCCTATCACACTTCACCCTTTACATTGAAAAAGAGGCAATTCCTTTTTTTGAAGAAGTCAAATCCTCGGAATCATGCAAAATGTAACTCTATGGTGAATATTTGTAGAAAATGTAACTCTGTGGTGAATATTTGTACAAAATGTAACTCTATGGTGAATATTTGTACAAAATGTAAGTCTGTGGTGAATATTTATTCAAAATGTAAGTCTGTGGTGAATATTTGTACAAAATGTAACCCTGTGGTGAATATTTATTCAAAATGTAACCCTGTGGTGAATATTTGTACAAAATGTAACTCTGTGGTGAATATTTATTCAAAATGTAAGTCTGTGGTGAATATTTGTACAAAATGTAACTCTGTGGTGAATATTTGTACAAAATGTAAGTCTATGGTAAATATTTGTACAAAATGTAACTCTGTGGTGAATATTTGTACAAAATGTAACTCTATGGTAAATATTTGTACAAAATGTAACCCTGTGGTGAATATTTATTCAAAATGTAAGTCTGTGGTGAATATTTGTACAAAATGTAACTCAATGGTGAATATTTGTACAAAATGTAACTCTGTGGTGAATATTTATTCAAAATGTAACCCTGTGGTGAATTTTAGTACAAAATGTAACCCTGTGGTGAATATTTGTACAAAATGTAACCCTGTGGTGAATTTTTGTACAAAATGTAACTCTGTGGTGAATATTTGTACAAAATGTAACTCTGTGGTGAATATTTGTACAAAATGTAACTCTGTGGTGAATATTTATTCAAAATGTAACCCTGTGGTGAATTTTAGTACAAAATGTAACCCTGTGGTGAATATTTGTACAAAATGTAACCCTGTGGTGAATTTTTGTACAAAATGTAACTCTGTGGTGAATATTTGTACAAAATGTAACTCTGTGGTGAATATTTGTACAAAATGTAACCCTGTGGTGAATTTTGGTACAAAATGTAACTCTGTGTTGAATATTTGTACAAAATGTAAGTCTGTGGTGAATATTTGTACAAAATGTAAGTCTGTGGTGAATATTTGTACAAAATGTAACTCTGTGGTGAATATTTGTACAAAATGTAACTCTGTGGTGAATATTTGTATAAAATGTAAGTCTGTGGTGAATATTTGTACAAAATGTAACTGTGTTGAATATTTGTACAAAATGTAACTCTGTGTTGAATATTTGTACAAAATGTAAGTCTGTGGTGAATATTTGTACAAAATGTAACTCTGTGGTGAATATTTGTACAAAATGTAAGTCTGTGGTGAATATTTGTACAAAATGTAACCATGTGGTGAATATTTGTACAAAATGTAAGTCTGTGGTGAATATTTGTATAAAATGTAAGTCTGTGGTGAATATTTGTACAAAATGTAACTCTGTGGTGAATATTTGTACAAAAAGTAACTCTGTGGTGAATATTTGTACAAAATGTAACCCTGTGGTGAATATTTGTATAAAATGTAAGTCTGTGGTGAATATTTGTACAAAATGTAACCCTGTGGTGAATATTAGTATAATATTAGTATATTCACATAACACTACAGATTAGTGGAGACGAACAGACCACATGAAGCTGAAGAATTCATTAATTAAACTATTGACACAATGTGCACAAAATGTATCCTAGTCAATATGCGTGATCACATCTTATATGTACCTCTCTAATATCTGATAACTGGTTATATCATCCACGAATTGTTGTTCTACTGACTACATTGTATAACAAGAACAACATGTATACAACATTGTAATCTCTCACTAAAGACATGCAAGTGGAGTTTTGAAACTTGGTAAGTCAGGTCCGCATATTTCTGTGGTGCATCGTCAACATCTTTCCAATCAAGAATAGGCTATATTTCACGTCACCGTTTATACTTACAGCTTCTTGGCGACAGTTTTTATGACTTGTTCGTTGGACGTCATAGTTGTCTTGGTATATCACCACATGTCCCGAAAAAAATATTGTTAAAACAAGCCCGGTAATCGGCCCGATCACAAGTTTCAACACCCGTCACTCTCTCCACACTCCTCGTCGTTCAGAGCCTGCTCACGCAGCTACATACAACAACTACTTCCGCGGCTGTCGGATTCCTAAAATATAGTTCCTAGTTTAGACAGTGTTTTATTGTACTGTGAACAATGAATTACCCGCAAACTGTTTACACAAAATGTTAATAATAATGACATCCGGGAAATCCTATTTAGAAGAATATCTTTATCCGTACGATAACAGCCGCGAATGAATATATAGCTGTTGTCAAAGCAGGTGGTTTCTAAGACGAACCCTCTATTTACGATTTGGGTTTCCGGTGTGAAAAGTGGCTTAAGGGGAGTAACTCAGTGTTATGTCTGTTCCACACGAGAAGCAAACGTGCGTAAAATATACACCATCGCATTGGGGACCAGTCGTTTGGTCTTTGGACTGACTGTATCATATCTTACACATCCCTCCCCATTTTATTTCATCATGACCCCTTCAAAATACATGAAACATTCTTTGAGAGGCATTTATAAGTTGGAATAGTGGGTAAGGTATATTGATGATCAAATTCTTTATTAAATACACGACACTTTAATGACAGCAACTTCTTTTATTCTGGCCACGCCGTTGCGTCACTGCCAAAAACGAAAGAGCGATAACACGCAACGACATTGCGACAGCACGACACAACATGGCGATTACACGAAACGACATTGCGATAGAACGACACAACATGGCGATTACACGACACGACATGGCGATTACACCAAACGACACTGCGATAAGGTAGCGCGATACGGCAAAATGGCGATACGGCGATATTATGATATGGCGACATTGCGATACTGCTCTGTCGCCATTTGAGAAATAAAGGAAAGCGGGTACATAGGATCATACCGAGCATCTTATAGGAGAGCTGGAAGTAAGTCAGGTATAGGCACCCATGAGCCATTATGCTGAATTAGCAAGCATCCGGAGGCATCCTGTCACTAATCACCATCTTATGTCTTATATCTCCATAATAATTATTCCATCTTAGCCGGTACCACAGAGTTACATGTTGTACAAATATTCACCACTGGGTTACATTTTGTACAAATATTCACCACAGAGTTACATTTTGTACAAATATTCACCACTTGGTTACATTTTGTACAAATATTCACCACAGAGTTACATTTTGTACAAATATTCACCACAGGGTTACATTTTCTACAAATATTCACCACAGAGTTACATTTTCTACAAATATTCACCACAGGGTAACATTTTGTACAAATATTCACCATAGAGTTACATTTTGTACAAATATTCACCATAGAGTTACATTTTGCATGATTCCGAGGATTTGACTTCTTCAAAAAAAAGGAATTGCCTCTTTTTCAATGTAAAGGGTGAAGTGTGATAGGGAATTGTTTTTGCCCATTGGATCTGCATAACTTATAAAATGAATACAACTTACAGAAATTTATGAAAGTCATCAGATGTCAAACATTGTACAGCTTGTTGGCCAAACAGGGGATTTGTGATCACAATGTCGATGAATGCCAATAATTGCATTTGGGAGACTTGGTATTATATTTAAATATTTGAAAACATATCACCAAATGAGTAAGTGTTGTAGTATATTTACACTTAGTACACCCGATCACCTATAGAAAACTTAATCTCATTAAAATCAGACTTGAGTTCTTTCTTCTGCTAAACAAAGATTGGAGGACACCCCATTATGGTCAATGTCAGGATCCCCTTTCACCCGACCAATCAAAGCGTCTCTTACCAGATCTGGAAAGTTACATCTTTCTTCTGGTGTCCCCCGCCGTGATATTGCTGGAATATTGCTAAAAGCGGCGTAAAACCATACTCACTCACTCACTCACTCGTCCATCTTTCATTTCAATGGGATAAACATTTGAAAGGGAATGGGCTTCATGTACCCTGTTGGAAGTGCTACCATACACTCTCAGCCATCTATTTGACATTCGGGAATTCTCGTTTGTTCAGTTTTTGAATCGATGACTTTGTCAAAACATTTTTAAAAGCATAGTCTAGAATTGAAGTTGCCAGTTGGAAATTTGTGCTGTAAAGATCGAGAAAGCTGCTTTCTGATTGGCTAAAGTCAACTCCTTGTTCATGTTGTCAGTCATTTCACTGGGTGGACAAAGTTCATGAAAGGTCATAACATGACCTGTGTACTGTTATGTCCTCAGATCTTTGTGTAGCGGTAGCATGCATAAAGATCTTTTTTAAATGAGATTGTAGAAAAACATATTGCAAATGTAATTTTTAGCAAGCTTCAAAAGATTCACACACCCCTCTGCAGCCACATAAGAGATGATAATGTAACAGGAATGAGGATTTGACTTTCATATTTTGGCCCCCCCTGGGGATTCCAGGTAAGCATATATCTACAACAGCACCCCAGAGCATCCCCTGCCAGTCACAAGAGGCGACTTAATCATGTTAATTTGTGACAAAAACAACTTGTAGGTTGATGCCGAAATGTATGCGTAAGTCAGGGATGTGTGTATCGCAGCTGTGTGTGAAATATATGTGATGTTACAGACGTCTCATAACCGGCCTACGTGAAACGTGCTTTTGTAAACGCTATCCAATATGGCGGAAAGTTCGTGTTTTCTTAATCATTTTAAACGATTCTAGGGTTATCGGCGACGTTTCAGAATTATCTTTGATGATTTCATAAATCATTAATATACGGAATCACTAATGTGTTGTTTTTGTTGTTATAATTTATAAATTTTCCGAGTATATATCCGACATTTAGACTTAAAAACGTACTCGAAATAACGCTGTGAATGGTGAATTAGTAACATATAGTAGCATAATTTTGATTTTATAGTTTTCAGTAATTTGATTTAGCCCAAAGCGGCTGCATGTGATATCAGAAAAATTAGAATTCCCAACAGAATTCAAAGTGTATGTGTGTACGTTATGTATTTTGAGTTTTATTCAACTTCAAAGTGAGCTATGAATACACAATGCCATTTAGAAAGTGGTCAAATGTAACACGTGTTATATTTGGGATAACACTTTCTTAGTAAAGTACAGATTCTAGTACTCTTTTGAGTTGAGTCCCGTCCGTGAGAGGGGTACTCAAAGTACGTGATCTAGACTACCAGTTGTCGGACTTTCATTTTGTGGAAGCCTCGGTGGCTGGGTGGGTAAGATCGCTGACTTTGTGTGCTGGCGATTAGGTGCCGAGGGGACTCAACTCAAAAAGTACTAGAATCTGTACTTTACTAAGAAAGTGTTATCCCAAATATAACGTGTTTCAAAGTGAGCGTTGAAGAATGACATATTATGCTCCTCTGGCATAATAACTTAACTTAACCAAAACATATGTAGATCTATATCCCAATGAGGTGAGTGAGAGCATCAGATGTCGTTACGTTTAGAACAATGGTTTGAACAACGCAGTAGTATAGGTAATGGGGGTTCTGGACCACTTCCACTGGAGCCAGATTCATATACCTATACTGCTACTACAGGGGGGATTTTTTATGTCAAAATGATTATGTGATTTAACGATAGTCATGAGTTGTATTAAACGAAATATCAATATTAATTAATAATGGATAAAATTTACTATAGCCCACGAGGATATTGGAAAGGTGTAGGAGCAATAAAAAAATTAGCCACCGCGGCTAAGGTATCTAAAGATGTGGCCAAGGATTGGTTAAAGAAACAAGCGATGTGGCAGATATATTTACCGGCACCGCGTTATATACCGAGGAAGAAGTTTGATATTTTTACAACGAATGAAGTTCATCAGGCTGACCTCTTGTTTCTTCCCCACGATAAGGTAAAACGCAAAACGTATAAATACGCTTTAACGGTAGTGGATGTGGCTAGTCGATACAAAGAGGCTGAGCCATTAACATCGAAAGAATCAACAGAGGTAGCTAATGCACTGAGTCGCATATACAAACGTGGACCGCTAAAATGGCCTAAGCTATTTCAAGTAGATCCCGGTCGCGAGTTTATGGGATCGGTAACTAAACTGTTAACAAAGCACGATGTCGAAATCGTCCTTGGTGAAAGAGAGGCCCACCGCAGTCAAGCTATCGTCGAAAGATTTAACAGGACATTAGCGGAACGTTTGTTTGGCTATCAGTATGGGATCGAAATGAAATCGGAGCGATTGAGATCAACCGAATGGGTGACACGATTATCAGCCGTTGTATCAGCGCTGAATAATGAAGTAACGAGATTAATAGGGAAGAAACCATCCCATGCTATTAAAATGAAATCCGTGACTTCCGAATCTTCAGCACCGAGGAGAGGCAAAGAACGAAAACTTCCGGATAGAGTAAGGGTAAGATATTTATACCAGGCCGGTGAACTCGAAGGAGGCCTACGTCGCGCAACCGATCCCATATGGTCCCTTAAGACGTATAACATTAGTCGATTGGTTACGAAAGAAGGAGAGCCTATTCTTTATTATCTTCAAGATGGACCGGGTAGGGCATTTGTACGAGAAGAGTTGTTCATAGTTCCCGACGGTACGGTATTACCACCATAACCATAAGCATAGGTATTTACACCATCATTATCAATCCATCTCTTTGTATCTAAGGGGGATAATGATGTCTTGTTCATTCTTAATCCATATATCCTATGATCGTAACTTCTTAAAGAGTTCATCTCGTGTTTGAACGTTCTACCGTTGAATAATGATTCTTTATACTGTTCATGTTTGATATGCTTTTTTACAACATACTTCTTAACGCCCTTAGCTTTTCTTATCTCTCCATTATCGGACTTCTTTATAGAATACATCTTAGGTCTTAATCCCATATACTCCGCTATAGGGGTCCCAGCACATTCATCCTTCATCTTACCTAACACCTTTTTATTTACTACGCTGTGCAGTGGATTATCTTTTGGGTAATCGCTTGTGTCATACATATCTATTTTTTCTGCCATATCTTTATACACATCCTCGGTTTGTATTTCCATCAACAAAGAATCTGTGTCGGTATATAACACCTCGCATCTATCGCCGTATTGCTTCTTAAGTTCGTTGTAACAAAAGTCATACATTAAGTGTTTTGACAAGTCGAGAATACTCATACCGACGTACACCGGTCTGTTGAATTTTATATTACTCTTCTGCATATGCAACGCGGCTAAGTCGTTATCGAATATCTTGCTTCTGTTAAAAGCCGGACTGGCTATAAGTTTCCTGAGTCTTTCTTCCTCATTAGATCTGACTAATTTAACATCAACACGCTTCCTTAGATTCTCCATAGTTTTACCAAATACTGAGTTATTCATGAGCTTATACAGATTCTTTTCGAAATCGCTGGTAGCTATCTTTCTTAAATCTGTGTTCAGCCTTATATAGGGCTCCATCAGAGGGCTTTGATCAAACTTTAGAACTCTGTGTATTTTCTTAAGTTTCATACCTAACGATAGATACAACTGGAGATTTCTGTAGTGAACTATATATTTTGTTTTATCCATCAAATTTGGTACGAGTTTTTCTACGTTAGCTAACCTACTATTACCCATCAAGGAGCGTTGATATTCCGACATCCAATCTTTATTAACCATTAATCTTTCGGGAGCTAGCGGATAACTGTTATGGTCTTTATGTAACGAACTTGGATATTCCAAGTCAACTTCTAGTATGTACCCTTTATTCACTTCGATATTATGGATATTATTCACATTGATATCATTGACCCATTCAAAACCACCCGTGGGTAAAGGTTGACTCATAGCCCATCCGTACAAATTGTTAGCGTCGAGATATAATATGTGGGTGTCGGGTTTACTGGGATCGTATCCTTCCACTAATTTATTATTAGCCTTAGAATACCTTTTAGCTGCCATCGATATACCACCTCTTAATCCTTTCTCAATAAACAAGTGCATATCGTAATCTGTGAGTAGTTTTAGTTCTACACCGGTCTTCTTCAACAATGCATCCCACGATAGTCCGGGACTGGAATAGTACCATGCCGGGTCCAAGCCATATTGTTTGAAACATGTCTTTCTAAATATCTCGAATATATCGGCGAGTAACAGTACATCGGTTTTTAAGTACAGATCGTGATAATCGCCTAAATTCTTACAACCTAATTTATCCCACACCGTCAGAGCGTGTTCATAATCGGCATCTGTTATTCTAGATTCTGTTAAGTTACTATAGAATGATTCGAGGGTTGGTAATTCAGTTTCTTCGAATCTAGACCAATCATCCATATATTCGTAAGGATATACACCTTTTCTCAGCAACAAATGACGAGTTATCTTATCGGTATATTGATTTGTTTTCGCAAAGTCATCGGGATTGTTCGCATTAGCTAAATTGTCCAGGGAAGATAACAGAAACTGTACGGAGTCTATGAATCTAAGCCCATTACTTTGCTTTGTTCTAGATTTCCCATCCTTGTCCCTATAATGTATAGGTTTAGTCAACAAGAACGATATGTATTTTTCCATATTGTTAGGAATGCACGTTAAACCACTGTCGGTCTTCGAGATAGCTTGCATAATGAGATGTGAATCGTATCCCCTAAGGTTATGAAACACAACGGGGATGGGTATTGTTTGAGAGTTCATTTTTAGTTTCAAGTTACACTCGTTATGAGCGGCTCCCCGATAATTACCCGTGACGTGACAATGATCTCTTACGGAATCCCCATCCAGGGGTTTATTACAAACGTGACAACTCGTTGACTTCTTATAGGTACTCCAATCATCCCACGTCATACGCATGGGTATCTTACAAGATAATTTTTCCCTGATTATTCTCTCTTCATTTTGTAGATATTCTAGGAACTTTCCCGCTGCATCGGGACCTCTGTAAATCACGGGCGGGTTTGTTTTCCCATCATACCTTACAACTATATATCCAAACCCACAAGGAATATGTTCTTGAGTTTTGTACGTAAAACTATTATCAGTATTATTGCGTTTGGTATTTTCTATGGGTTTGATAAGCGCTTCGAAGTCGGCGTAAATTACGTACGGTACTGGCATTTGATTACAATAATGTTCAAATTTTAATATATTTTTTCCTTCTTTAGGCATATCGATCCTGATAGCATTCTGCCCAACACCTCTGCAGTCTTCTTTATGCGCTTCTAATAGATCTTGTCTGCTGTACCCATGCAGGCATCTTTCGCAGAAATATTTCTTTTCTTTATGTTTTGTTTGATCGTATAGCAGCCTGTTTAAACTCTTTATCCACGTATAATGATATTTACCATCTTTTTCGATCAGAAATGAATTGATTCTGGGGATATTTTCCGGAGCGGAGCTTATCCTGTGTACAACAATTCCTTTAGAATGTCCGAAAACATTTATAGCTAAATTATTTTGCTTTTCCACCTTATCAATTTGTGATATTGGCGTAGGTTCGTCTATACCATCGAAGTTGAGTCCATCGTTTTGGGGATAGCTAGAAGGTCTATCTGGATGCTTGTCTACGGGGAACAATGCAGATCTTATCATCATTCTTAAACAGTCATCGGATTTATTTTTTACGTTAATTATGGCTTTTTTCTTCTTATAATACGGAGGTAAATCTATATAAGATCCACCTTTGAAGGGCATATAATTTGCTATATCTAAATATAAACTATCGATTTTATCAACACCCCAACCGGAACCTCTATTAGTCCAGCGTTCTAAAGTTTCCTGTATCCTCTGAATTGATGTATCTAATGATGAGTTTATAGTATCGGATTCGGTTATAACTTCTTGATTGCTACGGAAATATGGTTCGGTATATTCGGTGCTATCGTCTGTGTTACTTTTACTCAATGTCATTTTAATCGTCAGCTGGTATTTTATACTATGTAAATCATCTAATTCCTCGTTAATTTTACTCGATATGATGGGCTTAATATCGTTAACATCCATGTTGGAATTAATATCCATCTTCCAAGCTCTTAGATATTTACCAACGCCGGCGGATGTGGGTACAAATATTAATTCTTGTTGTTGTTGAATATCATCAACATTATTATGTTGAATATCAACATTTTCAATAGGTTGATTATTATCTAGTAAAGCGATCAATTCAGCTCTTCTCATTCGAGAATAACCTCTCAGCCCACCGTTTCTCGCTCGAGCTTTGAGTTCTCTAACAGTCTCGGGTTTGTTGTATTCCAAACCGAGTAAATCCATCAATTCAGCTTTTCTCATTCGAGAATATCCACGCAGTCCACTTTGCTTTGCCATAGCTTTTAATTCTCTGACAAAAACCATTGTGGTTGAATGGTATATACAAAATGATTCATTTGTCTAAATGGTTGTTTTTTCATATATAAATACGTATTCTCCCCAACCTATTCCTCTCATTGATGTAATCTCTCTTCCTAGCATAAATAATCTGCTTCCTGACCTTATCAGCACCGTGACTCTTACATAAACTGTAACTACATTTGACTCCAATCCCACATACAGAACAAACGTAATTTTTAAAACCCTTTCTGATGTTATAAGCGTGAGTGCTACAGTAAATACCCACCGATGGCTTCTGACATTGAATCGATTTCCCCATGAGTGTATATTTGCATAGATTCATGGTGGTTATACACATATCATATCATTTGTCTAAAAGGTAAAACACATCTACACTATTCGGGACGTTTTCGATCATATTATTATTCTGTGCCCGACTATAAGCGTTAATAAAACCTACTTATCGAGAGATTGGGTAATGAATGACGACGGGGTACACAGAGTTGATCCAGGCGATCGTTTACAAGACTGCCTCCGAGTATGTCACGAAAAATACAAAGGAGAATCGACCCTTTTCGTAATAGACGATTGCAGCGCTAGTAAAGAACTCACAAAAAAGAAAGATATGCTTTCGTATTTAGCATTCTCCGGTCGGCATACTCAACATAGCGTTTGGGTACTTACTCAAAAATACAACTCTGTCCTGAAAGATCTCAGAGAGCAGACCAAATGGGTAGCGCTGTTTCATTGCAAAGATCGAGATTCATTCGAGGAATGTTTACGCGAAAATGATGTCATTTATACCAAGGGCGAACGAGACAAAGTCAGAAAAGTGTTAGCGGCAACGAAGCACTGTAAACTCGTATTAAAAACCGATCAACCAGCTGCTTATGCAATTGCTTAGCAAATTGTAGCAAATTGTAGCAAAATTATAGCAAAAATGTAGCAAATTATAGCAAATTGAACATTAGCGGTTAATATTACATAAAAATGTGGTTCGAAATCCTCATTCTTTCACAACAGTTCATTATTACAGGTTGTATTGGATATGTCATATTATATTATGTTAGACTTAAATATCTCCTTAGGTATTACATTATGGAATGCGACGAACTCATCGAACAAATGCTCAAAGAATCTGATGCAGATCAAAATGCTGATAAATCTTTAGATAAACATAGAGAAAGACTCGCGGCTTTGGTAGCCGGTGGAAAATGTTCCCAATATTTGGGAGAAAATTATACCATCGAAAAAATTGATAACATGACCGATGAAGAGATTAAAAAACTGTACGCTCGTTACGAGTCTAGACTGGGAGCTACCATGACTAAAACGATAGGGTCTTCTATATTACAACTATACACAGCCGTAGCTAGTACGTTTTTCCCCATCCCGGCAGAACATCGCCTGTATTTATGCGAATCTCTCGAGAAAGACCCATTCATCGAACACGCTATAAGCTCAGTGAGCTGTGAGTTTTATCATAGATTCGGAATGTACTTAGCTCCGTTCACCACAGCTTTAATAACGGCTAGGTATTGTCAATTTAAACATACGTGCCCACTTAATAATAATGGAGACACAATCACAACAGGTGACACCACAACAGATTGTGAACGAGGAACCACAACAGATTGCGGAACAACAAGTGAACACACAACAAGTGAATGAGGAACCACCACCAGTGAATGTGAATGCACCACATGTGAATAAGAAACCCAGAGTGACAAAGAATCCTTTGAAAATAGCCGCAGGAAGAAAGGGAGGGCTGGCGAGGAAAGCAAAATTAATAAATAATTCAAATATTAATCCGATTAAAACATGGGCACTAGTAGGAGTTGCTGGTATAGCGGCTGTATGGTTCTTTTATAAGTCCGGAGAAGATAAAACGTCACCCCCGCCGCAACAACAAGTTCAATTAGAGGTTAGTCCCCATATAATGCTATAAGAAGCATGACTACTCCAGCTACAGACGGTAAAATGTTGGTAAACGCGACGTATCATTCAGCGGTGGTCACCGGCTTGGCCATTGGCTATGCCCGTATGACTAAAATGATTACTAAAGCCACACCACCCAAGCTAGATTTTAATGGATATGACATACCAATGATGGTTCTGGATATTGGATTAGCTATGGCAACGAAGGATATGCTCATCAAACAAGGACTTATCCCGGAAGACATAATGAAGTAATTAAACATTTGAATATTTATATTCATATAAACATTTTATATTATTATACATATGGCATCATATACATACGGGCTCCCTGTTAACGTCTGTAGAAGTCAAACTAATCGTAAATGCTAGTCGGACAGTTCCCGGAACTAACACATCGTGTGCGCCGAGATTAGGAAAGCGAACCAGAAGCGTTTGATTCTGATCTATGGTACTAGGGTTATTAGTTATAGTTACAGACTGACGAATTGCCTTGACCCCTAATGGATCTCGAAGTCTACGTTGTGGGTTTAACTTGCGTCCGTATTGCGAAGACATTGTTTATATTGAAATTATGTACCCTATGTTTAATATAAAAATGGCTAATTTTGAACATAATGACTTAGATCTAAGTACACTTGATGACTTTGATAACCCAAACGAAGAGGGTACTGATGAAACCAACTTTGGTGGCACGAATCTTAACGATGAAATTTTACAATCAACCGTCAATGATTATTACGATGCATTAAAAGATGATAAAAATTATGTTATCCCAATAGGTCGTGACTATTCAAAGTTTAAGCTAGATAGTAAAGGAATATTGCGAGTGCGTGACTCTCAGCATATTGATCTTATGCATTATAGTACTCGTAAGCCCCTAGCCTTGTCTACTATAGCTGGTAAACATAGTCGCGAGTTTGTTCGTGATAAATTAGGTTTTGTAGAATACGGACGACTTCCCGCGAAGACTACTAAGGTTCTTCAAACCGTGCGTACTGAACTCGGTAATACAGATGATTTGGAAGAAGCCTCTAACGTGGCCTCGAACGGACTCGGAGAAATCTTAGATACCTATTACGATAATTCCACGGTACAGGTATCACCATATTCAGAGTTCAGTATTAGGGAATTACGAGGTCTTGACAAGTCAATGCGAACAATGCGGGGAGAACTCATCAATAATACAGCCAAGATATCCGAAATCGACAAGCATATAGCTCAAGAGAAAACAAAACTCGAACAGGCGGGCGATGAGTTCAGTAGACGCCGCGTAGCGGAAAGATTGCGTAACTTAGAAGACGAAAGATCGGCCCGCCTCGAAGCAGCTTCCAGTAATAGAAAGGCACTTCGTTCGCAAATCAGTCGTATTCGAGAAACTATCGATCAAGTCCTCAACGATGATACTACACTGGCCGATAAAATTAAAACATTGTTCAGAGAACAGGGAATTACCATTGTCAGTATTTTAACCGCGTTGGGATTTATTATATCGACTTTGACTCTCTCGTTAACAGGTGGTAGTACAGGTGGAGGTACACCTCCTAGCGATAAAAATGGTATAAAAGAGTGGATAAAAAAGCATTTAAAAGCATTAGGTTCAGCACTGGGAAAGCTCGCTGAGAAAGCCGCGGCTGCACTTCCCGGTATAATAGGGAGTATAGTTTCCTGGTTATTGAATTTATTAGCTAAGACCACCACTTGGCTTAGTCAAAACTTGTGGGGGCTGATCGTAGCAATTGCAGGGCTGTTGTACGTGTTCGCTAAGAACTATTTATCCAAATCATGAGTAAGCCAACCGAGACTCCACCCACTACGAGCGCTGTTTTTTCATCGATATGTTGTTGATTTTTAGCCTCAATATGCGGTGGTACTTGTGCGTGAGTAGATGGTTGAGCGATAGTTGGTGTTTGCGGTTTGACTATTCCCTTTTCGCCCGTGATCGTTTGCGTTATTAATTCGACGTTAATATCTGAATTTATACCTGGTTTTTGTTGATCGGTAGCGATAACAATTTTATTATTATAGCCTATCACTTGACCGATCTTAAGTTCCATATTACTCGGAGACATGTATAGTCCCGGCGCATAAACGAAGTCCACTTTGGATTGAGCGTACTGTAATGCATCTTGAAAACGCTTTATAGACGATGGTATGTCAACTGGTGAATTAATGGCGTCCTCCACGTTTGCGACAAACTGTTTTTGCGCATCGAGCGCCGTCCCAGTACCGATAATGGATGTTCGTGTTTGCGATTGTGCACCGAGAATTGCCCATACATAAGTTCTTATCGATTCATTAAATCTTACAAATCCTGGGTTAGTAAAATTATTTTCCGTTTTATCATTAAGAAATTCATTCCAAGCGTTTGCGGTATCGTTCATTTGTATAAATTTTGTAACAATATAAGCCAAACCACCCTTAAAACTCATAAGAGAACCTCTCCAATCGTTACTCGAAAGTTCCCAGCCATGATTAAGATTATGCAATCTTACAAAAAGATTGTCTTTCTGTAAGAATTTAAATGGATCGAATAGTTGATGAGTTTTTTTAACTAAATCATCGCTGACTTCTTTAACAGTTCTTTGTCCGCTGTACGGAACACCTAGACCATGGTTTGCTCCTTTAATGCGCCAATCTTTACTCGTAGAAACATTAAATTCATTACAAATACGCTCATACGCGGACCTATCATAATTATTATTTGTGGAATTCCACGCTCGATCCTGCGGTAATGGAGCACTAATTTCTTTAAGTATACGTCTAATCTGATAATACACGTGAAATAATAAAACAGACTTATTTAGCATAAATCCTGGGGCATTAACAGATACGCCACAACCCGTTGTGGCACACCATATGGCAAAGTTTAACTGATTCTGCCAAAATTGCATAGGATTGTGAAACCAATCGTGCACCATTTTATCGCTAGTTGCCGTGACCCTGTACTTTTCAAAGATATCGGGGAATTTAACGAAAAATTCAGCACCAGAGGCAGTTACTATAATCGATTGATTAGTAATGTATCTCGATTTCATATTTAAGTTATGATATAGTATCATTGTATATTTAATATGTATGTTACACTACCTGGAATAACAAATGGTCAGTCTATTGAACTGCTTCATACTATCGATAACTCGGATGGACAACTCGAAGTCGCTCTATGTGATGTAACGTATTACCAACGGTGGACCAATATAAGTGCTGCGAGAGGTAATAATAAGATATGGATATTAGATGACCAAAATAGAATTAATAGAATTTTTACTATACCTGATGGGTATTACAGCATAAGCTCACTCAATGATTATTTTAAGGCTGATATGGAATTTTCATTTTTAAATACTATTAAATTTAGTATCACACAAAATGAGTCGAATTGGACAATGAAAATCATCAATGGAAACGAAAAAATACTTATTGGTGAGAACTTAGCATACACACTTGGATTGGGAAAAGAAACAACATTATCTCCCGACGTAAGAATGTTTTTACCTAGTACATTATCCGATTTAGTTCCCTATAAAGAGTTGTTCATTCATCTTGATCAAATAAGCACGACGGATAATATTCAACAAGAAAGTCCTTCAACTCTTCTCAGAAGTGTTCCAGTTAAAAATGAAAAATATAATAGCGGTAGAACGGAATCTTTCTCGTTATTACAATATAAAAAAATGAAGCGGGGTATTATTTCAGACCTTAAAATTTCTGTATTAGATGTAAAACATCAACCTGTACATATAGGATACTTAAGTGTAACACTCCATATTAAAAATAATGGTTAATTCCATATTTAAGTTATGATATAGTATCATTGTATATTTGATATGTATGTTACACTCCTGGGAATAACAAATGGTCAGTCTATTCAACTGCTTCGTACTATCGATAACTCGGATGGACAACTTGAAGTCGCTCTATGCGATGTAACGTATTACCCACTGTGGACCAATATAAGTGCTGCGAAAATTAATAATAGGATACATATATTAGATGAAGATGCTCCTGACAAATACATTACTATACCTGATGGGTATTACAGCGTATGCTCACTCAATGATGAAATTTTTAAGCCTAATGGAATTAGTCTCTCACAAAATGAATCGAATGGGATGCTGAAAATCGACACTGGAGAAAATGGTGTAATTCTTATCCCATACTTAGGAATTACACTTGGATTTGAGCTTAAAATTATAAGTTCTAACGAAACACAACATGGAAATACATTGCCCGATTTAGTTTCCTATAAAGAGTTGTGCATCCATCTTGATCAAATCAGTACGACAGATAATATTCAACAAGAAAGTCCTTCAACTCTGCTCAGAAGTGTTCCAGTTAAAAATGAAAAATATAATAGCGGTAGAACGGAATCTTTCTCGTCATTACAATATAAAAAAATGAAGCGGGGTATTATTTCAGACCTTAAAATTTCTGTATTAGATGTAAAACATCAACCTGTACATATAGGATACTTAAGTGTAACACTCCATATTAAAAATAATGGTTGATGCATCAGGCCCTGGAACAGTAAGACAATGTAATACAATTGCGCTTTCCGATCTCGGAGACACGGAAGGATTTGATAAACCCGGTGACAATGGTAAGTTATACGCTTTACACTTACACGATAATGTATACAAGCGGAAAGAAGTCACATTCACGGGTAATCTAGGAGATTTAAGTGATGTCGACGTTAGTAGACTCCTTAAAAACACTTCGTACAATATTACTCGCAACGATGATAATAAATGGACTATGGTCGAAGCAAACATCGAGTGGCTACTGAATATCGTCATTATCCCACCTTATGCGATGATGGGTAAGGGACATAATTTAACTAAGATAATAAATAGTGGCATCGTACTCGCGGCTTATATCCCGTCAAAACGAAAAAGTGTGTTGGTCACTCCCCTGCCAGATGATCCAGGTCATATGATATATAGTCGTCCGGCCTTAAAAAACATTAGTTTAAATTTGGTTACTGAATTCGAAGAAATTAAAGTTAACCTAAGTGCAATACCTAATCTTTCTACGCTTATTATTGAAGTCTTGTTCGGAGATGCACCGGTAGATGCCTTCGAAATATTACCAGGTCTATCGATTAAATGGTTCAAGAATCACGAGCGTCAACGTTGCAGTATTATTCATATCGGAGCATCGCCCGTTGCAACCCTCGAGGGGGTCCAAATTATTAAAAGTGGTAGTATTTCTCTTTCTAAGATATTATTGCCGTATAATATACATTTAATAAGGTTGATGTATAGTCTCAAAACATTTAAGCAAGACCAATTAAAGACTATTATATGATCGTTATATACACTATGAGTTTATATCCGGCGCTCAATGAAGCATTTGAAAAGATGGAAACTGTTGATGGATTTCGATTACATCAAATAAGCGACATAAAACATCGAATAGGGAAGGATAGGGAGTTGAGATTTGGATTGTATAAAAAGTATCGCAGAGCCGTGAATGCTCTGGACGGAGTTGACACCGCTCTTGTGGTATCTGGCATGGGACTCGGTGTAGCGGGTATCGGTTTACTATCAACTATAATCGCCGTGCCTATCGTGCTCGGCATGGAAATAACCGCTGGAGTCTCGGGACTGGCAGGAATAGCGATAAAATTCATTTCTCGTAGGTTACAAAAGAAAGCATTAAAACACGATAGTATTCGGATACTCGCAGAAGCAAAGTTAAACAGCATTGAGGATCATATTTCGACAGCAATGGCCGATTGTAAGATATCCGAGGATGAGTTTCGTTTAGTGCTGTCGGAACTCAACAAATACAATAAAATGAAGCAGGAGATTCGATCAAAATCTCGTAAGACCAGTGGTATTAGCGAAGACGAGAAAAAAAAGTTCATAGAAGAGGGGAGGCAACAAGCGCGTCAATTATTCCGTGCCAAAACCAAAGAACTTGTTGGAGATTAAAAATAGATTGCTTACTATCGTTTGATCACATTTAGACAATTGCTTACATAAATATATAATAATGGAGAAAGCTATTAAATGGAAAGAATTACCACAAGGTTTTTATTATATCAGTGATGTCAAACCAGCCAAATACGGTTATCAATTGTTTCTTATCAATTTACAAAAAGAGTGTAGTTATATAGTCTGGTCTCCTAGTAAAATTAACGAAGAACTTAATAAAAATGTTGAACATCGCTTTATCGATAAAAATAATAAAGAATATTTTTATTACCATTTAGACTCATCTAAAGCAATGATTGGCCCAAGGTATTGGTGAGCTAGAGCCAATCTCATGACTATCGTTAAATCACATAATCATTTTGACATAAAAAATCCCCCCTGTAGTAGCAGTATAGGTATATGAATCTGGCTCCAGTGGAAGTGGTCCAGAACCCCCATTACCTATACTACTAACGCTCCTACATAATCGGATAATTCCGTGATATCAGTCACATACTTGTATATGATACATGCATTCGGTTCCGAGGTTCACAATGCATGCACGAGGAATGACGTAATACATTTTGCACCTCGGCATGCAGTTATCATATACACGGCGGCAGTAGCCGATTTAACTCGGAATGTTGTACAAAGCAGCGCCATCTGGCATTCTTTATTATCAACGTCCTTTCGTGCTCATTGACGTTCTTTATTGAAAACGTCCTTTCGTGTTCACTGACGTTCTTTCGTAAACATATTGTTCTTTCTTTTCTTATGACGTCTTGTAGTAACATTTTGACATTTAGTAGTAACATTTAGTCCTTTTATTCGTAATATTGGACCTTAATTGCGTACTTTTGTCCTTTTTTTCAACTTTGTACTTTTTTGACCAAATGGCCGCCCATAGAATGCGCCGTTCTGTTCTTGAAGCATGTCATATTCGTGATGTAAAATCATACATCAGATAACAACAGTACAACAAAATGCCAGATACACATAAACTCCTTAAGAGAAGTTTGGGTGTGTGTTCAGTAACACACTCTTTGCACACCCTTGTTGAGCGATGACATATTGCAACAGTGACGCAGGACAACATGACACGTTCAATATGAAGATGTTACTCGGAACATGACAATATCAAGAACATGAGAACTCTGTAGACCGCAGGATTTCATCGGAATAACTCACGGCTCCTGCCACTAGATTGTTTTACATCCCCCAAAACACAGGGGCTTTACAGGCAAATGATAGCAGCTACAAGATATACGGTCATACCCAGTGTCAGCATATCCTATATTGTCCATGGCAGAGGCACAGGTCAATATCATTAGGACAACATCATTGCGCCAATCGTGGGGCCATTTGCACAACGCGTTGGGCAACGTTTCATCTTTAGAGACGATGATGCACGAGCTCATCGTGCCAGAAATGTGTGTGACACAATTCATCCAACTGCAAAACATCCAGTTCATGCTCTATGACCAGATGTCAGTCCTGATCTTTCCCCACTTGAACACGTCTAGTACGTCATTAGCAGACGTGTACCTCAACGTTGAAATCCACCCACCACTCTCAATGAAGTCGATGCTGCTCTAAGTGATTAGTGGAACAACTTGAGTCAAGCTGACATTAGTCGACGTATCAGAAGTATATATGCCTTGAGGAACTCGTGCATGTCTGTCAAACAGAAGGGGGTTTTATCCCATTTTGGTGATCTCGAATTTAACGACCTCATCTCTTGACACCAACCATTAGAACCCATTTCATAGCCCACTCCGCAGCAGATATGACCCTATCATTTCCCTTTTTCCAATACGGTATAGATCAGAAGATATGTCTTGCTGATTCCCAATATCCCCTACTGTTTTGGCATAGTATATGACGATTCTCTGCGACAGCCATGATAAAGTAAATTGAGCACCAATAGTTTAGGCCATATTATATGGATGTGGATATGGTTATAGATGGTTACAGCAACATGTAGACATTCCTCAAAACTTTATAAACCGTTTGGTAACACCGCAAACACGAAAACGTCGTTTTTTCCCAATATGGTCATTGGACGGAAAAACGACTCAAAATTCATTAAAATTGATTAATTGGTTATCGTCCAGAAAGTGTCGTAATACATTATATTTACATCAAGTACAAGACGTCAAAATGGCCGACACGAGATATTTCCGAAGTTGTTAATTAACCTGTGGCGATTTCAAGACTTTGTCATCACTGATGAATTGGCCGATCATTGAAAGGTGATTGTAAAGATGTGTCAAATAGATACTAAGGTAAATTAATAGATTGCTGTAGATTGTTACTACGATAGTTTGGATTTGGGGGTTATTTTTTCTCTAGGATGGGTTGTAGCGAGGGTATCCTTGAACGGGCATGCAACCAAACTCTATGACTTATCCCAGAGTATGCAAAGACGGTCTAAATGATGAGAAACAACGCTTTTGTATGAATTCGTACTAGGGAATTCCAAGGGTTTTCCCCAGGAATGTGGAAGTAGTCAGTGCTTACGTAATTTCAAGAATACAGTCACGTGAAACACGTCCTGTGACCCACCTCTCGTCCTATGGAAAAGCCGTATATCGTGTAAACCTCACATTACAAAATTAGTTACTGTTATAACCAAATGAAACACAAATAGGAGTAAATGAGGAGGCCCAGCCCCTTCCGCAGGTGCCTTATGAATATTCATGAGCCTATGCTAATAGACATGCATGACGTCACAATGCGAACGGCGTCATTATGCATGAATGTTAAGAATGTGAAGAATGCGACCTTTGTCAAAAAAATGTAAAAGTTGAGGAATTCTTTAGGAATGCCAGCTATGTGGAATGTAGTCGGTGTATATTCCTTCAGATGTATACTAGAATGATCGTCATCAAATGGAACGTCACCCTTTCATGAAGAAATGTGGAATTCTTTAGGAATGCCAGCTATTGGATTGTAGTGGGGGTAGATACCTTCAGATACATTCTAGAATGAACATCAGCAAATGGAATGTCACCCTATCGTGAATGAATGAAACAGTCCTCGATCTCTTGATATAGCTACTCAATGAATAAGTAGAATGTCGTCATCGAGACGAAGTGGGGAATGTCCTCATTCACCATTTGATCATCACAGTCGACTGCGAGGAAATATATATATTTTGTTTTTGTATTTTTTACAAAATACAGACGGACCTTTCATGTTTGGATGGAATAAATCTGATTCAACCAATACCATCAATCATATTCACTAGAATTAATGAATAAAAAATAGTATAGTTTTTATAAAAAATATTTCTCTACTTTTATCACGCCGTTATATATTTCGTTGTAAAAAGTCAGTCTTATTCTTATTTTCAATCTTATTTCCAACTCTGAGAGATTTCCTTCGCTCATATCGTACCCTAAGTTTCCCATCTAAACCCTCAATCAGACCATACACGTTCCTCTTAAATTATGTCTAATTCACATCATATATTATTCACCGAACATATGATAAATGAATGTAAGTATGTTGTAAAAGCTAGGTTGAAATGACTGACTGACTGAGTTTGGCTTTACACTGCTTTTAGCAATATCACGCCAGGGGACACCAGAAATGGGCTTCACACATTGTACCCATATCGGGAATCGAACCCGGGTCTTCGGCGTGACGAGCTAACGCTTTAACCACTAGGCTATCCGACCGTCCAGGTTGAAATGAAACATCCCAAGTTCTTATTAAGGATACATGAACAGTTTCAGAATATTGCTAACTCACCGATAGTATTTTCCAAATCCTGTTGAAATTCACGAAACACATATCTTTCGTATAGAATGTATCCCTTATTCCACACGGCTTTAAGAACTTTTACCCATCTCAACCCTATACTGTGATATACCAACGTAAATGGTCTTATAGAAATAACCGTCCCCCCTTATGGTAACCCATGTTTAAGTAACAGTACCCTGTTTAGAGATAATACATTTGTATGTAATCTGAAAATAATGTTTACCCCATCCGACATCCGGCTGTATGAATGAGCGGGACAGCGTTGTACTGATTGATGGATAGATGGATACATTACCTCAGGCATTCCGAAACCGTGTGTGAATTTAGGCTGCCACTTTGGGAGACGATGTGGGTCACACGTGTCGAAAAAATGTTTTATCATTTTGAACATGGTATTCATTGGATGAATTGGAATGTCACTCGGAATAGTTTATCAAAAATTCCAAGTTTTCTTTTTGTTGAATGGCTGAGCGAAGTGGACTGTTGGTCTGAATAGTTTATCGGGAATTCTAAAATTCTCTCTAGACTGAAGTGTTGACCAGCCAGCCACGCAGACCTGACTCGTTGGTAGCAAATGATCGTAAGGTTAACCCTTTATTTATAATAGGTAGAATTAAAAAGACAGTAACCTCATTTTAAGGTGTTGAGGTGAAATGGAGTTTAACGTCGCGTCCAAGATTATTGCACTTATATATCGACGTGCATGTACGTGTGTGTGTTTGTGTGTCTGCTTGTACTAGTACTGATGCCGATTTATAGTGCTAGCCCACTGAGATACCATGCCGCAGTTTAACATGAACCCCATTCAGACACAGTATACTGACTCCGAGCCGACCAGTCCTTGTTTAAGCCCCTTAATGTCGAGCGCCAGACAGGGTAACAACAAGTACCATCTTTTAACGTCTTTTGGTGTGACGCGGCCGGGGATCGAACTGTGGTCCTTCTTCTCTCCGGACGCTCTACCACTAGACCACGGAAGGTGGTCACCTCATTTTAAAAGGGAAATAGCTCTGAAGATATGCAAACAGAGTCATGTGTTTAAACTTATCTTTTCATGTGTATTTGTCAAAATCTGTATTATCCAGATATTCATATAATTATTAGTTTTGTTTTGTTATGGCTTTTTGTTTGTAGAATTTAACACAATTAAATTCACTTTTCGTAGTTCTCATATTGCAGTTCATTTGACATAAAAAATATAGTTGACAATCAGATGTCAACGATACAGTAATTTAAGTCACGTCTATTTATCTTAGTTTCTCTCAAATTTAAGAAGCGTTGTCATGGTATTAGTAATATGAAATTGTAATCAAAGATGTAAATCGTGAAACACTGTGCTCAGTCGTTTTCTTGTCCTTGATATTTACGTTTGTCTGTTTCAGCAACTAGACATTTGTGTTGGTTTCTTATTTGGGTGTTATTGCACTTCATCATGTCGTCCCCTTTTACCTGTGTGTTTTGTCAGAAGGTATACAGCTCTAAACGAGCCTTAGTTCAGAGAAGTTGCGGGTCTTCGTCTCAAGCGTTTACATGTAACATCTGCTCCAAAAGTTTCAATCGCAAAGACAGTATAGATTCGCATACGAAAACGTACCATTTACATGACAGAGATAATTTGAGAATAAACCTATCATCGTAATTTCACATTATCAAATGTCAGGACAGAAATACCATAACGGAAATATTAGTTATTAATTAGCTTTACAAACACCCAGGAATGTGTGAAATTCAACGATGACTGTCAAAGGATTGACTGTTTGTTCCCCAGTGCCACTGCAATATATGCATGATCATACGGAATATTTAAACAAAGCTGTTTATTGAGTTCTTGAAGTTGTTGTGTAACGTATGTTACTGTGACGTATGCTTTTACTTTATACAGTATAAATGTACAGTTTTATTGATCAACCCTCGTATGTGGCAGATAAAAATATCCGTAACAGGTGACAGCTTCCATACATTGTTGTGTGCATAAGCTGCATTGATCCCACCTTTTACATTACCGTGAAATAGCTGTACCTCCACATCGAAGACCTTGGCCTTTAATATTGTTGGCCAAAGCGTTACAATATCAGGCAATCCATCGGAAGCATGAAAGGGTACTGCTGTCTTCACGGATTTGTTTATGTTGATGAAAAAAAGGATAACAATACCCTTTGTGATTCTGGGTAGGAATATCTGTCCCTAGCTTCCCAAGCGTGTGGTGACGTGACTAAATGTATCGGGTGATCAGGCTCGCTGACTTGGTTGGTGGCGTTGATATTTACATATGGTCGTCATATAACTGGAATATTACTGAGTGCGGAATTCAAAAATAATGATTAAAATTCATTACAATATTATTAAGAAAAAATGTCTTTTCTTGTAAAATGGTTAAAACGAAGCTTGGTGACGAATAGAAGGAATAACACAAAAGAATTGCTATATAATACACTGGTAAACCGAGGAATAGGTGGTCCATAGGTGGTCTCTGTAATGCAGAGAGAGGAAAGATAAAGTTAACATTAGGTGTATCGTCGCATGAGGGTTAGAACAGGGAGACAGCGACGTGCATGTACGTTTTGGTTGGCTTCTTGTACTAGTCCAGATTGATGCCGGTTTTAGTGCTATCCCACTGAGATACCGTGCTACAGTGTAACGTGCCCAACTCAAACACAGTATACTGACTCCGAGGTGACCAGTCGCCAGGCCAAACGACAGCGTAACAGCAAGTACCATCTTTCAACGTATTTGGCATAACGCGTCCAGGGGATCGAACCACCGACCATTCGCTCTCCGGGTAGATGATTTATCCGCTAGACAGAGAAATAACTTTGTTTTGTTCAGAATTAAGAGTGTAGTCTATTTGCTAGAATGTCTTGAAGAGTGATGCTGCAAACAACAGTTACATTTAGTTTGAACATAGTTTGAACTCTCAACCTAATATACATCGTATTGAAAATTGTTTTCCAGTTGTTTCACAAAAACGCACTAAAATACCAATGACTTTAACAAAGTATGACGTCATGATAACAGAAACATACTTGCCAAAGTTTAGCTTTAGTCTGTTAATTTCAGAGGAGATTTAAAGCCAAAAATGCAATTTGAGAGTACTGAAGAGAATAACAGTATATTTTGAGCAGAAATTGTTGAATAGTGGGTATAATGATAATTCAAATAATTCATTGTTGGTTTCTGGGGGGGGGGGGGGGGGGGGGGGGGGGGGACGATGTTTATTTGGATATTAGGGGTAGATAGGACTGGACCCCAATAGGATGTCGCCAGTGGAGGCTTATAAAGCGCAAGGAAAATGCATTTTGAGAGAATTATTTAGCATACTGCAAAAGTCAAACAAAGGCAACACCTAATATAACGGAACATATGTAATTCTATTGTTAATGCCATGTTAATCCCAAATTCATTCTTATGTCATGTTCATTCCATATTCATTCTTATGTCATGTTAATCCCAAATTCATTCTTATGTCATGTTCATTCCATATTCATTCTTATGTCATGTTAATCCCATATTTATCCTGATACAATGTTAATTCCATATTTATCCTGATATAATGTTAATTCCATATTTATCCTGATGCCATGTTAATTCCATATTTATCCTGATGCAATGTTAATCCCATATTTATCCTGATATAATGTTAATTCCATATTTATCCTGATGCCATGCTAATCCCATATTTATCCTGATATAATGTTAATTCCATATTTATCCTGATACAATGTTAATTCCATATTTATCCTGATGCCATGTTAATTCCATATTTATCCTGATGCAATGTTAATCCCATATTTATCCTGATATAATGTTAATTCCATATTTATCCTGATGCCATGCTAATCCCATATTTATCCTGATATAATGTTAATTCCATATTTATCCTGATACAATGTTAATCCCATATTTATCCTGATACAATGTTAATTCCATATTTATCCTGATACAATGTTAATTCCATATTTATCCTGATATAATGTTAATTCCATATTTATCCTGATGCAATGTTAATTCCATATTTATCCTGATACAATGTTAATCCCATATTTATCCTGATACAATGTTAATCCCATATTTATCCTGATGCCATGCTAATCCCATATTTATCCTGATAAAATGTTAATTCCATATTTATCCTGATACAATGTTAATCCCATATTTATCCTGATACAATGTTAATTCCATATTTATCCTGATACAATGTTAATTCCATATTTATCCTGATGCCATGTTAATTCCATATTTATCCTGATGCCATGCTAATCCCATATTTATCCTGATATAATGTTAATTCCATATTTATCCTGATACAATGTTAATCCCATATTTATCCTGATACAATGTTAATTCCATATTTATCCTGATACAATGTTAATTCCATATTTATCCTGATGCCATGTTAATTCCATATTTATCCTGATGCAATGTTAATTCCATATTTATCCTGATACGATGTTAATCCCATATTTATCCTGATACAATGTTAATCCCATATTTATCCTGATGCCATGCTCATCCCATATTTATCCTGATATAATGTTAATTCCATATTTATCCTGATACAATGTTAATCCCATATTTATCCTGATACAATGTTAATTCCATATTTATCCTGATACAATGTTAATTCCATATTTATCCTGATGCCATGTTAATTCCATATTTATCCTGATGCAATGTTAATTCCATATTTATCCTGATACAATGTTAATCCCATATTTATCCTGATACAATGTTAATCCCATATTTATCCTGATACAATGTTAATTCCATATTTATCCTGATACAATGTTAATTCCATATTTATCCTGATGCCATGTTAATTCCATATTTATCCTGATGCCATGCTAATCCCATATTTATCCTGATACAATGTTAATCCCATATTTATCCTGATATAATGTTAATTCCATATTTATCCTGATACAATGTTAATTCCATATTTATCCTGATACAATGTTAATTCCATATTTATCCTGATACAATGTTAATCCCATATTTATCCTGATACAATGTTAATTCCATATTTATCCTGATGCCATGCTAATCCCATATTTATCCTGATGCCATGCTAATCCCATATTTATCCTGATGCAATGCTAATCCTATATTTATCCTGATGCAATGTTAATCCCATATTTATCCTGATGCCATGCTAATCCCATATTTATCCTGATGCAATGTTAATCCCATATTTATCCTGATGCAATGTTATTTCCATATTTATCCTGATACAATGCTAATCCCATATTTATCCTGATGCCATGCTAATCCCATATTTATCCTGATGCAATGTTAATCCCATATTTATCCTGATGCCATGTTATTTCCATATTTATCCTGATGCCATGCTAATCCCATATTTATCCTGATGCCATGCTAATCCCATATTTATCCTGATGCCATGCTAATCCCATATTTATCCTGATGCAATGTTATTTCCATATTTATCCTGATGCCATGCTAATCCCATATTTATCCTGATACAATGTTAATCCCATATTTATCCTGATGCCATGCTAATCCCATATTTATCCTGATGCAATGTTATTTCCATATTTATCCTGATGCCATGCTAATCCCATATTTATCCTGATGCCATGCTAATCCCATATTTATCCTGATGCCATGCTAATCCCATATTTATCCTGATGCCATGCTAATTCCATATTTATCCTGATGCAATGCTAATCCCATATTTATCCTGATGCCATGCTAATCCCATATTTATCCTGATGCAATGTTAATCCCATATTTATCCTGATGCCATGCCAATCCCATATTTATCCTGATGCAATGTTAATCCCATATTTATCCTGATGCAATGTTATTTCCATATTTATCCTGATGCCATGCTAATCCCATATTTATCCTGATGCCATGCTAATCCCATATTTATCCTGATGCAATGTTAATCCCATATTTATCCTGATGCCATGCTAATCCCATATTTATCCTAATGCCATGCTTATCCCATATTTATCCTGATGCCATGCTAATTCCATATTTATCCTGATGCAATGCTAATCCCATATTTATCCTGATGCCATGCTTATCCCATATTTATCCTGATGCAATGTTAATTCCATATTTATCCTGATGTCATGTTAATCCCATATTTATCCTGATGCAATGTTAATCCCATATTTATCCTGATGCAATGTTAATCCCATATTCATCCTGATGCAATGTTAATCCCATATTCATCCTGATGCAATGTTTATCCCATATTCATCCTAATTTCAAGTTTATCCCATATTCGTCTTAATGTCAAGTTTATCATATTTATCCTAATGTCATGTTTATCTTATTTATCCTAATGTGATGTTTATCCTATTTATCCTATTGTGATGTTTATCCTATTTATCCTAATGTGATGTTTATCCCATATTTATGCTAACGTCATGTTTATCCCATATTTATGCTTACGTCATGTTTATCCCATATTAATCCTAATGTCATGTTAATTCCAAATTCATTCTTGTGTCATGTTAATCCTAATCTTATGGTTATCCCATATTCACCCAAAAGTTAATTCCATAATACATGTGACATACACCTGAAATAAAACACCTTCACTTTACACGTTTGCCCATCTACTGATCATTTAAGAAGGCAGTCATATATTGTATATCAAAGAGCGATTTCACAAAGTTAACGCCTCTGATTGTCACAATTGCTACACCTGGTGTCATAACTGATTTGCAGTGATCCATTCATATAATTTTTACCGCTAATTGGTCTTTTACGCCTAAATGGAATTAGTTTCGTCGGATAATCGAGACTGGCTATTCTCTTGCGCTGACGTTTTATATTTTCAAATAGAAATTATTTATTAAGTATCCACACACTTTATTGTTCAGGATGTGCTTTCATTAACATTTTTGTTGTTTCCTCATTTGCCAGCAGCTACTATACATACTTTGTATTGCCTAGCATACAAATAGAGGCGACATAACCATAACCACAAGAAAACCCTCGGCTAAAAGTCCGTTGTATGATTCCAACTGTATCATCAACATGTGCTTATGAGTGAGTGAGTGAGTTGGGTTTAACGCCACTTTTAACATTATTCCAGTTATATCGCGGCGTGTCAGCTTAATGTGGGAGGAAAGCCCGAAGTGATGCAGGTCTTAGACGTTTACCACTTCGGTGAAACCCACGAGCACGGGTATGGTGCTGACAAACCTAGAAACATAATTGGGGCGAACCGGGATTCGAACCCAAGGTTTCTGGCGTGCCCAAGGGACGCAACTCTGCACAGCGAATCGCGGCGCCTTAGACGACTGGGCCACCGAAGATCCGGGGTAGAATAGGTCTTCAGCAACCGTAAAAGGTGTGCCGTAAAAAGCGACTATGCTCGTCGTACGAGGCGAGTAACGGGATCGGGTGGTCAGGCTCGCTGACATGCTTGATGCATGTCATCGTATCCCAATCCCGTGGATCGATGCTCATGATGTCAATCACTGGATAGTCTGGTCCAGACTCGATTATTTACAGACCGGCGTCACACAGCTGGAATATTGCTGAGTGCGGCGTGAAACAACAAACAAACAATACTTACGTATATCAGTCGTCAAATTGTGCATTTCATTTTAAGAAACAAAAGAGTAACGTAAACATTATATTTTAGAAAACTGCCAAAATTAAGTGTCAATATTTATATACATAAGGATGTCGCTATATGGATGAAATAATGCTGATGCGACGTTACATTTTAACTCACTCACAATACATATAGATATAAATATAAGTAACAATATAAATATAGAAATGGGTAAATTACAGATTTAACGAGGCCTTACATAACAAATAATTAACAAGAGCTTCAGGTGTCACATACAAAGTGTGATAATATGCTGTCAATGATGTTCTTATCCTTGTTCCAGGTTTGGCCTTGAAACCTCAGTTGCAATCACCATCCACTATGAATCATTTTCAAAAACTTCGTCTGGTAATCGCTGGTGCCCTCTTCATGTTCACCTTTGACCGCGTCGTCCTATCCTACTTTCCATACAGGATGTGTGACGGTCCTCGTCCAGTGGACATACACACACATGGCAGGTCAGCCTCATCTCAGTCCGACCCCAGTCTTGGTAACACTAGAGTGTACAGATTCAATGGAAGGCAGATGCAGCAACTTCATGAGTTTTGCACATGGACAGTTCATGTTGACTGTGTTGCTCTGAAGACACCTGCGGGAGAGACGCCAATCCATATACATGACATTGCGACTGACGTGTATGTGTCCAAGAACCTAAAACTGCATGGAATGTGGGAATCCCGAAACATCGACCTTGTCTTGACAGAATTAAAGAAAGACCCAGAGCTTGGTTTCATGGATCTAGGTTCTCATGTTGGTGCCTTCTCCCTGTCTGCGGCCAAGTTCGGGAGGAAGGTGGTGTCTGTGGATCCGCTCATAGAGAATGTCCAGAGACTGTGTAAGTCCATTCAGAAGGGGGGATTGACAGATAGCATGACAATAATTTTCAATCCTCTAGGTGCAAACAATTCCCTTGTGAACTTCAACCGTCCACTAGGCAACGTGGGAGCCACACAGGTTGTGACAGCATCGTCTCGGTCTTCTTCTCGGTCGGCCTGCGAGGAATCAGCTGACTCTTATACTATAACCCTAGACGAAACATTACCCTTCATGCCATTCAAGAAAGCCGTTTTAAAAATAGACGTAGAAAGTTACGAATATTATGTTCTCAAAGGGGCAGAGAGGTTTTTCAAAGAGATTGAAGTCTCAGCGATCCTTATGGAATGGGTATTCCAGAAAACAGGTGTCAATGGTAAACACCTGGTAGATTTATTGTCAAGATGGGGTTATTCTGCATACGAGCCAACTATTGGAGGCAAGAAACTCGACCACGATCAATTCAGAAACTGGACAGTAATTGATGTTCTTTGGAAGAAATAGGCAAACCTTTAGGACCTAGAAACTGGAACAAATTAATCTTGGAATTGTTATCCCAGGTTGGTATCATCCAACGCTCTCATCATCTGGCTCTATCATTTATGTAAGCTTTGTTACTGAATATGCAAAGCGATGTTGAGTTTTCAATAACTTTCCACTGCCTGCGACGGCCCTTTCTTAAGAAAGCACCAGTTTATGAGCATCGTTATATTCATCATACGTTTTGGGTTTGTTTTTTCTGTTTCAACATATTTCACAGGGTTAATAAATGAGACTTAATACACGTGTGTTATTTTTTTCCGATTCGTCAATTCACATTATGTTAAACAGGAAAGCAGCTTATTGTGCATATGACTTACTGCGTCACACATTTAGCATTTTCCCTTTGTAGTAATGTGGGAATTTGGCGTTTTGGTTTATGAATGATATCTGTGCACTAGAATGCACACAAACCCCTTCTATAATTAATTGTAAAGTTAGATCAAATTATCATGGTTTTACAAGTATCCATCCATGGATAAGAAGCTCAATCAAATAATGCAGCACTAACATTGGAACATAACCCAAACATCCAAATTCAAACGATTATATGATCCGATATTCCTCTGACTTCACAATCGTTAGCGGAATAGAAATAAAATGTCAGCCCGCGACAGAGGGTTGGCCTAGTGGTTAAAGCGTGCATTGGTCATACCGAAGACCCGGATTCCATGCTGCCCCCTACCGTGATATTGCTAAAAGCGGCGTACAACCATACTCACTCATTCCAGTCAACCCATTCCTAGTTTTGTGTTATGTATTTGATTCCACAACTTGACCAAAGTACATGTAAATTGTGATATATATTTAGATAATTAGAATGAAGTTGTATCATTAATCCTTGACATTAAATGGAATATGTTACGAATTACAATAAGAGTTGGTAACATTCTTGACTAGGTATACAGAGCTCTGAGGTGAGATCATAAATAGGACACTGGGGAAACGGGAATATCACTTATCAGGATGAGAGTAATAAGGAAAGAAATAGCATCCGCACTGCCGGAAATAGGGCAGTTCTAGTCAGAGACCTACTGATAAAAATAACATAAATGGTCTTGGGATGCGAAACAAATTCCTGGAAATCTGGGGGTAAAACGACCAGGATGGTGGAATATTGCAAGGGGGAAAGGTTACCGACCCCTGGTAAACGAAAAAGATGATCATTGTGACCTAGGAACCTAGGTTTGTAAGGTAGAACCAGACCCCAGAGCCAGATATTATTTTGTGATTGTTGGAGGCAATACGGTAATGTTCACTGAGGGCCCTCGGGTACTGACATTGTACCTATCGATCATCCTAAGTCGTCAGTACCAAAGGAACGAGGGTATACCGTAGATCAGGTGCAGGTACGCCTTAGTCAGGTGCTGGCTGTGACCAAGTCGGTACACTAACTACCTTCTTATTACCGTAAATTAACATCGTATAACACCTTGGACACATGGTCTGTTCAGGATTAAAGCTGGGTGGTGTCTGCCACATGTTTATATTCGTATCATCGAGTAAATATAATGAAGGCTATAGTACAGAGATATATGCTGTGATGCAATGATGCGATGCGAACGTAGCTGATGTTACCGTATCCCCTCATCCGTTCCTCATTTAATATCATGTTTCCATATGTCACTACTGGGTATCACCAAGTCGATCACTTTACATCAAGATCCGGTGTTGTCGGTGCCTGCTTGCACTTATTGTCACATGGGTCCTTGTAACACTCGGGCAGATCCGCGGGATGGAGTTCTTTATTCACCAGTCATCACCTGATGGAGACGTAGGTCCCGTCAGCATTAACAGAATACATGCATATGCCATCCGAATGTATTCTCATATAATATAACAATCAGTATACCAACTGTCACTGACGTAGCTGGCTATATCTATCATCGTGTAGTTGGCTACGAACAACGAATGTTGGTCACAGCTTTCACTGGTTTAGAACATACAATATAACTTAGTATTATTTGAGGATTGACTGTGAAGCGGATTCTTAAAAAAGTTTGCACATCGGTTTTTCGATTTATACCTGAATGAACCGAAATAAATACAGTCGATGCTTATAATTAAATTCGACAACGTAAAACATGTTTTAACTACAATAGTTTAACCAAAAACAGTTGTATACATATATATCAAAACAGACAAAAATGACGAGATTGATAAACATTCCAGGAGGAATATATATTGTGGCGTGACATGAATCAGGTGATCGTTTAATTTATGCACATAACTTGACACGCCTACACAGTCAGTAGTCAATCAACGGAAAGTAGGATCAAAACAATGTTCATTGGAAACGTGATGCCTCTCGTGTACACATACATACATACATACATACATACATACATACATACATACATACATACATACATACATACATACATACATACATACATACATACATACATACACAAACAACAATCCAAAAGAACCCACACCCTCTCCGTCCTCTTGGAGGGACACGCCTACGAGTGACACCACGTGTCTATGTATGTATGTATGTATGTATGTATGTATGTATGTGTGTATGTATGTATGTATGTATGTATGTATGTATGTATGTATGTATGTATGTATGTATGTATGTATGTATGTATGTATGTAGACACGAGTAAAACACCACGTACGTCTATCGATCTCTGTCTATCCTTATAAATCTAAATATTATAAATAATGATATTTATAAACGTCTGTTTGTAGACACGCATGACACCACGTTTGCATGGAGACACGCGTGACACCACGTTTGCGTAGAGACACGAAATACATCACGTTTGCATGGAGACGCGCAGTACATCCCGTTTCCATGGAGACACGAATGACAGTACGCATGTAGACATACACGAGTGCCAACTCCTCGACGTGGATGAACGAGTGACAACGTCACGCATGTCTATCGATCCATACTTCTATAAACGTCTGTTTGTAGTCACGCGTGGCACCACGTTTTGCATGGAGACACGCTGCACCACGTTTGCGTGGAGACACGAAGTACATCACGTTTGCATGAAGACACGAGTGACAGTACGCATGTAGACATACACGAGTGCCAACTCCTCGACGTGGATGAACGAGTGACAACGTCACGCATATCTATCGATCTATACATCTATAAACGTCTGTTTGTAGTCACGCGTGGCATCACGTTTGCATGGAGACACAAATAAAAACCCACGTATGTCTATCCATCTCTCTCTATCCTTATCCATCTAAATATAATAAATAATAATACTGATAAACGTCTGTTTGAAGACACGCGTGACACCACGTTTGCATGGAGACACGAAGTACATCACGTTTGCATGGAGACACGAAGTACATCCCGTTTGCATGGAGACACGAGTGACAGTACGCATGTGGACATACACGAGCGCCAACTCCTCGTCGTGGATGAACGAGTGAACGTCATAATCATATTGATAAACGTCTGTTTGAAGTCCCGCGTGGCACCACGTTTGCATGGAGACACCACATGTCTGTGCATGTCGATTCACCTTTAGAAATTCAGACGTCCGTTCCACAACATGATTGTAGCACTAAGGTGATCGCCACTCACATACTTTAACTTAGACGAACGACTGTCATGGTGCTACAATACGATCGCCTTGTGGAACGAAACCTTTCACCTCAAAGTTTACAATCACATCATCATAACCGATGATGTCATTTGTGGAATTTTGTTGCAAGATCCTTCGCCGATGTGACGTCATCGACTGTGTATAAGGTCGTCTCAGTGATCTATCATCTACACATGCAATCGCCACACCAGAACATGCAGATCCTTCCACCACCGCCACCACTTTTTTTTTTTAAAAAGAAAAAAATTAAAGAGGAGGATTTTACGTGCGCTTCTGTTAATTCTTTTTCATTTACGAGCGCTTCTTATTTCCTCCTCCTCCTCCTCCCCGGAACCGGATTGTGTGACGTCCTCTTGGAGGTGCGCACGCCTCGCGGAACCGGATTTGCCTTCATCTTGGATGCGCACGCCATCGGAACCAGAAGTGATGCCATCTTGGATCCGCACGCGCCACTGGAACCGGAAGTGACGCCATCTTTGATGTACATGCATGACCCACAATGCACCTCTTCGCGCATGCGCAGAACCACTTCAGGTTCTGGAGTGATGCCACCAACTACTATGGCCAATGAGTGTTTAAATTACACTGGAAACACAACAATGCAACAGTTATAAAAACGGACAGAGTGTTGCTGATATCCATACAAAAATGATACCATAAATGAATTGATCATTTCTGCATGGATTGGAATTGATTTGTGTGGAAAGAATGAGGTACTGCAGAAAAGATGGAAAGATGGAAAAAATCGCAAAAGCACAACCACGTGAGAGCCTGACGCTGAGAAACACCAACATGACATGCATGTGCAGCATCACTTGTTGGGCTACAAAAGACGTCAGATTTGTATTTGCATGCCATCAATGTCTTACCGCCAAGTTACAGCAAAAACATGACACAACTTACGGAAGTCTAACACAACAACGCCATCGGCCGACTGGAAACAGGAGAATCATCTTCAGCTGTAGCCAGGTTTTTCCACGTAACACCAAGCACCATTACAAGACTGGAACCGTTATCAGACACACGGGACAACATGGGACCACTCCGAATCCGGTCGACCACGTATCACTATTACAGCACATGACAGATTAAAGTAAATCATTTCTGTTGTGATGTGTGAGGATAGCACTTTTTAGGACACAAAAGACTTATCAAACACCATCTGCTGGGAAACTCACCTGGATCTCGGCCATCTGGATGTAGAAGGTCTCAATCAGAGACGTGGTGTCCATCTTGTGGAAGGTCAGTAGCTCTCGCAACCCCTAAAAACATAAATAGAATATGTCATCTACTGTCAAAAAATAGACTCTATAAACTCTATGAACTGTGGATATGTGACGAATTCACACAAAACTGTGGACAACTGATGAACTCATCTGGAACTGTTGGGAAAGGATATCCTCCATGTTCAGTCCTTTCCCTTTAGCATGGAAGAAATCGACCAGAAGACCTAGGATGATTGCGGAAACGGGAAATTTAGTATTTTCCCGTTTTATAAATTGTAGACCAGTAACAAGCAGCAGAGACTGGAAAGAGAACAAATGTTTATCCAATTGATGAAACCCAAGTTGAACTCTAGACTGTATAAATACTTTTAAACAATTTTACTTTACAAATACTGTATATTTTAATTCAAATTTCTTACACACCTGTGGGTGAGAAACCCATTTGAGATAACTGGTATCAAACATATGTGTGAGATCGAATTCCAGGCCCGTGATTGGCTACTCCATGGTGATGACCTGAGGTCAGATCATGACGGACTACTTTCCTGAGTGTAAGTCATTCATAAGTTGCTCGTGCTTCAGTCGATTGTTCACCTACGTCTGTATTGAACCACAGGACCGTGTAATTAATAATATAAATAAACAAAGTCGTCCTCGTCTGAGAGTTTGTTTGTTATTATTATCAGTTACATTATCTGTTGTTATGTCAACGTTATCGTTTTTCAGAGTGTAAGCCCCCTGAATGCCACAGCGATACATATGTCCCTCCTCTTCAACCCTCACTTCGAAGTCGAATAAAATTCAAAATACATCACGCAAACTAATACACTTCACAGTTTTAAATTCCCCCTTCTGTTTATCATTTACTGTCATTTTAGGCAAAGCAGAATTAAGTGACATCTGAAAATTAGGCACATTGTATATCACGCCAAATCACAAATAACGGCGTCATCTAATGTGTGTTTAGAAATCTAAATATCGGATATTTACTCGAATAATTAAAGAAGAAAAACAGCATATTAGTGATCACGGGTATCAGACAGACAGACAGACAGTTTATTCAGTAAGAAGGCCATAGGCCCACAATACAGACAATGGTTGATTGCATGAACTACGCATGCCAAGGAAGAAGTCGATTTAGGTTTCTCTTAGCCGTTGGACTTTATATAGATATAAACATGTGTTATAAACAACATCAAAGTTTTCTGATGAAATAATTTCAGTAAAAGATGTTACAGTTTGAAACTTGATATACTGTTTAAGATACATATTTCTTAGGGCTGAATAACGCTCACATACAAGTAAAACATGAAATTCATCTTCAATAAAAGATATACCATTTTCTATACAATATTTACATAATCGTTCAGTGTATGGGACATTTGTGTATCTCCCCAAGTCAATTGCAAGTTTAAACTTGCTACATCTGAAACGAGTCATACATATTCTCAGATGTACTGGTATGGGGAGTGTAAGATATTTTTCTACATTTAACAGGGTTTTAAAATGTTTATAATAAAAGGTATCAGATATACAATTGATAGAACTACACCGTAATTGTTGAAGATTATCAAATAATCCTTGCTTAAAAAGATGAATAAATACCTTCACATTGCCAACATCTTGTGTTAACCATACATATCCAAAGCCTAATTTAAACAAAATATTCTTAATGTGAGTAGCCCATGTGGTGCGACCAGAATGGTCCAGTGATTTGAGCATTAAATAACATTAGCGAGGCAGTCTGCGCTCAAATCACTAATTACAATTCGTATATAAGCCTAGAATCGTTTAGAGTGTTTTGAAAAATACGCATACACGAACGCCGAAGTGTACGTTCCGCCATATTGGAATGTGTTTACAAAATGAGACGCCTATTTGATCAGGTATATTTCGAACTCAGATGCAATACATGCATCCCTGAATTCCTCAAACAATTTAGAAACAGATGACAAATGGTCTTTGTCACCAATGGAAATTATCAAGATGAACTCACGCGAAATAAATTAGGTATGGAAACGAAAACTGTGCTCGGAAAACTGTACTTGCTGAAATGTAAACAAAGCAAAATTCAGATTTTATACTGTGTAGCATTTTTAGAGGTACTTTCGTCTAATTGTTGCCTACATTGGCTCGATCGCGCGTTTGTTAATATTCATGGGAAGAGTATCGTTGCACTAATTATGGAACTACACATATACATTACAATGATGTGGTAAATTCAGCAGAGGCCGTAAAAGTTTCCGTCCTGTGTGACGCCATAACTGACGCTAAATCATGCACAACGACGGCGGTAGTTATCTGCATTTCTGACTTATTCTCTTTGTTACATTGGAAAACACGGTAAACAAATAACAGTACGCAGATTGTCAGAATGTTTCTGACTACTTACGTGACACATTTATGAATATACGATCCCTCAATCAACGAAAATCCTCCTCTGGATACACGATAAACTATCTAATTGTTTACATATTCAAGACATTATTTAAGTGGTGAAAGCAGTCATTTTGTGTTGTGTCGAAAAAACGTCAAATTCCGTTTTACACATCGAGATTTTCCATACCATGAACGAAAACTTTCGGGGATATATATTAATCAAAATACCAGTGTCGTCTTTCTCCGACGTTATCAAAGACATAAAACCAGATATGACGTCAAAGGAATGGTGTTATGTTTTGGGTATTTCATTACATTTGATGATAAGGCTAGTGCTCCATTAATAATGGTGCAACATTGGTCAAATTACACTTACACAATCAGGAGAATGTTGGAATCAAAGAACTAAGTTATAGGTTAGATAGGGCCATTACCTCTTTTTTATGAAGTACGATTTCATCATTTTTTCTGGGGGGTTTTAATAACTAAATGTATACAGTTTTAATATGGATATTTGTGTTGGAATAGTTTGGTTGCTCGTGAACAAAACACCACGAAAATATATTGTCCTTACCCACAACTAATTCCACCAAGTGACCTGACTTACAATAAACCAGTGCTAAGAGTAGTTGGTGGCCCCTCTTTGGGACCGCTCCTGGCTTCTGATTGGTCGGTTTCTTTGATGACGTCACTTCCGGTTCCGGTTTGGTCACGTGACTGATGACGTCTTCAGGTCATGGACCTGCGCAGGGCATTGTTGGTCACGCGTGCGCATCCAAGATGGTGGTCCTTCCGGTTCCGGTGGTTCGTGCGCATCCAAGATGGCAGCACTTCCAGTTCCTGGAGTTCCAGTCCGTTTCCGAGGGGGCCATCTACCCATCCAAGATGGCGGCAGGGCGCCTCCAAGAGGGTGGAAGGACGGGAAAAGGCGGGAAGGAGGAAGGCGGGAGGGAGGAGGGGGGAGAGAGGAGGAGGGTGTGCAGGGTGTGTGTCGATTGCGTGTGGAGATGATAGATCACTGAGACGACCTTATACACAGTCGATGACCCAGCAACTTTGTTGCTAGGTTGACGTCACATCACCGAAGGATCATACAACAAAATTCCACAAATGACATCATCGGGTATTATGACGTGATTGTAAACTTTGAGGTGCAAGGTCACGTTCCACAAGGTGATCGTATTGTAGCGCAATGACAGTCGTTCGTCTAAGTTAAAGTATGTGAGTGGCGATCACCTTAGCGCTACGATCATGTTGTGGAACGGACACCTGAATTCTAAAGGTGAATCGACATGCATAGACATGGACGTGGTGTGTGAATGCAGGAAGTGGTCAGATGTCAATCTTGTTTTGTTTTTGTTTTTTCTCTGGGGTGTGCATGCTGATTTTCCCATCCTAAAAAAACAACACAACACTCATTTTTGTTCAACTTTTTTAATCCCCCGCTCACATGAACCAACACAACAAAACAAAAGCCACAGGATTGGGGGCGTCCCTTTGATTTTTGTGAACATGAACTATTTTTTTCTTTTTTTACCACTAGGGTGTGAACGTATGTACACTCCTAAAACGCAGTGAACGTATGTACACTCCTCAAACAGGAACGTTGACAGTAAGGTGATCGTAGGTTCAGTGAACAAGTGTCAGGTCAATAAGGGCAGAAAGGTTGGTTCTTTTGATGTAGGGTACGCATCTGGGCACTCAGTCGAAAGGCAGGCATCTCATCCACAGAAACAGAGGTAGACACTTTTATATGAAACCATGCTAATACCGTGGCATCGTTCTTGGCGGTGTCCTTCCAGTCCAACGTATCTAACACTTGATTAAAAGTCCACCCACGCACGGGATAGGTCAGCATGTAGAGACAGTACACGCCACACATCGTGCTGTATCCATGTTGTAAGGGGGATGTATTCCATCGTTTTCACATTACTTTTCCTTGATCTCGATACTAGATGATAATACGACCTTTCCTTGATCTGTGTGACAATACAAAACGGAAGTGCTGTGATGGTTCACCAGGAAAAGTCATCACCGAAACACATCCGTGCTGTATCTCACTCAGAACTTATTTGCCCAATAGCCGCAACATCACACCATCAGTCTGAATGCTCACTACATGGTCCTCTTTAAAAATCCGAGAGATGCACCGCAGATCGACTCTCTGGCTCGCCAGGTGTTTCCAGCCAAAGTTCCTTTTCTGTGTGAAGCCTATAAAGACGCCACCCGAGAGCCTTACACTTACCTGTTCTTGGACTTGAAACCAACCACGTTGCAAGACCATCGCGTACGCGCCCGCCTGTTTTCGAGATCCAAGATGCCCCTGGTGTATGTGCAAAACCTATGAGATGTAGAGACTTTTATAAAAGCAGGCAAACCCCCACACCTTCCTTCAGTTGACCCTCGCCACCACTAGATCTTCAATGCTTTCAACGTCTGCAGCAGCAGAAGTCCCCACGAAAGAAGAAAAAAGACAAGAGACTGTCTATTTTTCCGACAAGGGATGCGACAACCCTTGCAGTCAAAGGAAGAAATTGGCTTTTGCAGTGGTTTGCGATTGTCTGAGAGCAGGACACATCTCATTGAAAGCCCAACATATGACGTGGTTGCAGAGACATAATGAAAGCCTGACTTGTTGATCCAAGTCCTCCTATGGATGAACGTCTTGGCTACCTGATGCAACGCAGTGGTAGTGGAACACTTGCAGGGGTCTTGACACGCATTCTGTTGCAATGGCAACATTATCTTCAAGCACCAATCCTCAAACAGGGTAACACCAGGCGCCCCCGACCAACAGCAACAACAACAACAACAACAACAACAACAACGATGACAACTACTAAGCCAAAAGTAAAGGCTCATGAAAATCTCATGAAACTGTGTCAAGCTGATGCTCTCATACGATTGGCACACATGCGGACCCAAAGAAAGTCCAAGAAGGCAGATCAACAGTTGCAACTCTCTCCTGCCACTACCTGATAAAAGAGAGAAGCTGCAGATCAGATGCCTCATTCAGGCTAACACCTCCATGCAGGAAAGATGTCTCTGTGCCTCAGGAAACAGAAACACACTCTGTGTCATTTGTGTGCTGCCGCTTCAGCGATGCGCAAAGCCATTCTCAAACATGCTCCAACCGATCTCATCCGTGCCCTTTGCGAATGTGTGATGAACTTGTATGCAGGCAATATTCCCATGACCACAACGTCAAAACTTGCAACGACACAGTAAAGTCTTGAATACACTCATGAAAAAACAAGTGCCTTTAAGCAAGAAACGTAAACTTCTTCAACAGGAGGAGGATTATTAGGAGGACTCATTCCTCTGATTGATTCTGCCCTAGCCTCTTTGTTTGGAGGAAAGTAATAAATGGTCTGACACCAGGAAGGTTGGGATCAGTGTGAGGTGTGCTACCATGAAGTATGCACACAAGATGGTGTCGGTGCCTGAAGACACATGGCAAAGACTACAGGCCACCAAACAACGTCATCATCAGACACTTCACACCAGAGGGAACCCTGACCGTGGAATGGAAACCTGTCCCTGGCACACACATGGTGGACTTGATCAACGATTTAGTGCATCACCGAAAAACCAAAGAGGGGCCTGCAGGTGGGACCATTTTGAGTCACCATTTGGCCAACAGTCATGCCACCCATGAAATGAATGGAAATCTTCATCGATGGCGATGGATGCAGAAGCAGCAGCAACACCATCATCACGCCACACCAAAAACACCCAATACCCACTTCCCCCTCCCCAAGTTCTCCCCGCAAAGTCACAAAGAGAGAAGAAGGAGGAGGCGACGGCAGCTGGATCCACAAGCGAGGTTGAAGAAGAAAAAGATAAGATGCCAACCCCATGGTTGATGACCCCACCTCCGTCTGATACCAAACAGGTGGCTTCATCAACAGGCAAGGTTCATGGATACCCTTTAGCATGACATAAGAAAACAAATCTCTCACCTCTCTATAAAAAGGCCATTCATGTACCAAGTGGCATCAGTCTGAGAGAAATGCGACACACAAGACACAACAAGGCATTCTTCTCTCTGCTGCTGCAGGGAAACAAAACAAAGGATTTCCTACTTCCAGGATGCCTGGTTGGAAAAAACCTACTTTCATGCTGAATATCCTGCAAGTTTTGGAGGCTGGCGACCTTTGTGGAAAGCAGCACACATCCACGCTCAAGGTGCAAGAACCAGTAAAAGCAAGAAGACAACCATGCCATCGCAAAGTCAAATCAAGCGTTGGTTACAAACCAAAAGTACCTACACCTTGCATAAACCAGCCAGACGCTCCTTTCCGAGAGACCACTATCGTGTGGGAGGCGTCGATGAATTGTGGCAAGCAGACTGGGGTGACATGACTGCAATTCAAGACGACAACCAAGTATTCCTATATCTGCTGTGTGTGACCGATGTTTTTTCAAAGATGACATGGGTGCAACCCCTGAAGACCAAGAGCAGTTCTGCTTTGAGCGAAGGTTTTCAAACCTTGCTGATGCAACAAGCCAAAGGCCGACTCCCTGCTCAATTGCAAACAGACAAAGGCAGAGAATTTGTCAACCACCATTTCCAGGCTCTCATGACGAAGCATGGCATTCATTTCTACAACAGTCAAAATCCTGAAACGAAAGCAGCCGTGGTGGAACAGTTTCAAAGGACTCTGAAAAATAAAATGTGGCGATGCTTTACACAGCATGGGACCAGAGACTATTTGAAAGTCTTACCCCAGTTCGTCAAGTCGTTCAGCCATCGTGTGCATCGGGCCATCGGTCAGTGACCTGTGGACGTCGTCCCAGGAGATCCCCTGTCAGAAATTCCAGTGTTAGACTACATGGAGGAACAACAACAACAACGGCAGCAGCGCAAAGAGAAAACAACACCCCAAAGACTGTCGTCCCCCAGGACAACATCCCCCTCTCTTTACAGCCGGGCACCCGTGTACATCTGAACAAAATCAAAGGCACCTTTGAGAAAGGTTATCTCCCCAACTGGACCACTGAACTGTTTACTGTGGACGGGTTGGTGACTGGGAGAACACCTCCTGTGTATCGGATCAAAGATGATCATGGTGAAGTCCTCAAAAGAACCTTTTACCCTGAAGAAATACAGCCCATCTTGAAAACAGATGGTGTGTATGCCGTGTGACTAATAACTGCATTGCATAGTTTTAGGTACCACAAACGGTGAGGCATTAATAATACATTCTAACACCCCTAACGTACTTTGCCTCGTCTCTCGAATAAACAAATCAAAGCAAACTGTGTAATCGGCAATGATGTAGTCACCCTAACAGACGGGCGTGAAGCTGTGACGATAATACCCTAATTACTTCATGATATACATGACGATGAATGAGCGGCTACAGTGTGCCTTTGTTGTCTATGCGTACGTTTTATAGCACCTGGTTGTGTTCAAAGAACTGTTTACAGGGTGTCTAGCCGGTTGAGCCACATTTCAAAAATGACTATTGCCGAATGCGTCACATTTTCAGCTGTGTGCATTTCACCTACTCTAGCCGGTAATTAATTAATCAGAGTACCGATACCTTTAAATGAGTGTCCCACATTTAAATTGAGTAAACTCACCTCAATTAGCTTGTAGAGATTACTAAGCGCGGTGTTCTTTAGAGACCAATGGCGGTCTTAATTGACATTGAGTTAATCCTGTTATTCATAACATATTAAAGTGACGTACTGTTCACTCCATGTCAGAACCATGGCTAATGCACAAGTTCAAAAAAAGTTCATTGAAAGTGGCAGAGGAGGCGTCATTTTGTACGATGAATGGCTTTAGGTTTCGGTGTAAGAGCAGTCGTGGTGAAAGAAGATACTGGTCCTGTATTGTCAAGGAGTGCACTGCAAGGATCACAACTCAAGGTGAGTTGTCCCACGCCATTGATATCATGGGTCACTCCCACGACCCACTACCGTTCGAGTTTGAGATTGATGCCTTTAAGGCTAGACTGATGGAGAGAGCGAGTACAGAAACGATCCAGCTGGAGGAGAAGTACTCCCAGACTGACGGAGGCGACCAGTTCCTACACCATGGTAGTGACAACATCCTCATCTTAACTACAGACAAGAACATTGAACATTTGTGTGCTGCAGACATTGTATTTTGTGATGGTACATCATATGCCTGTCCAAAGATGTTTGATCAGATTTATTGTTTACGTGCTGAGGTGTTTGGCTATATGTTTCCATCAGTATACTGTTTGTTGTCCAATCGAACAAAAGAGTGTTATGTAAACATGTTTCAGTAACTGTGCGATTTTGCTAGTAGGTGAGGCCTAGAGTTTGCCCCACTTACAATTCAGTTGGACTTTGAACGTGCAGCTCACAATGCCGTGACTGATGTATTTCCTGGGACGTTAGTTAGAGGGTGTTTCTTTCACTTCACCCAATGTATCTGGAGGAGGGTTTAGACTGATTAGATTCATAGAGGGGTGTCCGATACTTCTTTTTCATATGTTCAATATTCATCAATCAAGATTCACAAATGTCATAACAGCATCCACGGAAAATGCAAACAATATAATTTGTGATATAGTATATAGAATAGGACACTATAAATGTACACATGTTGTAGTTTTTAAATAAGCGTATTAACAAGTGAAAATAATTTGACACAGTGTCGTACGCGTGATATTGCTGAATGGTTGTCTGGCCACTCAGGGGCTGGCGTCGGGTGGCCTGCAGGGTGTTAGCAGGCACCCTATCATTTTTCTCACTTGGACTGCTCTTATTAATATTAAAATGCCAGATTGGTATCATGTCGCCTACATTCCACTTTGCCTACAGTCTTATCACAACAAGTTATGGTCTGATAGTCACACGTCTACCCTCTGTGAAGAATGGACTGAATCGTGTGGTATTCAACAAGAGGACAAACAGTGGGTATTAATGTGAGAGATGTTATTATTTATGATGCTCTCTTCACTCTGTCGGCAGCTTCAATCTTCTTAATGTTGCTGAGGAATTCAAAGATGTATCTTGTTAACGCCTCCTTCCTGGACACACAGTGACTGGCGTCTGTCTTGAGTCTCCGTCCAGAACCTTCCCAACTGACATCTGAGAGGGTCTTTGTTCTGTCTGTTTGTTTTTTAACGCCGCACTCAGCAATATTCCAGCTATATGACGGCGTTCTGTAAATAATCAAGTCTTGACTATACAATCCAGTGATTGACAACATGAGCATCGATCAACGCAATTGGGATACGATGACATGCATCAACCAAGTCAGCGAGTCTGACCACCCGATCCCGTTAGTCGCCTCTTACGACAAGCATAGTCGCTTTTTACGGCACGCATGGGTTGCTGAAGACCTATTCTACCCCGGATCTTCAGGGGTCGGGTCTTTCTGCGATGTCGGTAGAGTCAGGACTTCATGCCGACCAAGGGAGCGACGGTGGCAGCTGTAGAAGCATCGAGTGTTGACACTTCGTCCTTGTAGATCTAGGCCCTTATTTTATACCCCTCGTTAATTGAGAATTAAAATAATTACATTAAAACATCATTTTCTGCAGATAAGCATCAAATGTTGTTTTAGTAACCTGCTACTCAGCTTTTAATCTTAAGATAAGCCATTAATCCGACTGTCCTTATTAACCATGATACAGTCATTCACAATGTGTTCAGCAGCAGTTCTTTAATCTTTTGTGCAGTGAGATGTTTGAATGTAATGAATATTTAAACCTGTGTTAACAGTCTATTTTGTGATCTGGGGTTCTCAATCTGTAATTATTTTTTTCACTGTGTGATAAAGCTGTATGAACAGACAATTTCTGTACTGTGAAATGTTTTAATAACATGTCGGGACAGTCTATTTTTGACATAGGGGTGTGCCAAATCGCCTACATAAAACCTGTAGGCGTATTGAGGCGTAGGCGAATTGAAGTGTTGGCAATATGGAAGTAACCCAAAATGCCAGCCATCGACGTGGGTAGCTGAACCCTTAGTACACCATCGTTAACTTCGCTCACTTGCCTGTGAAACGGTCCCTATAATCATCTATTGTTTTACAAATCAACACGCTTCATTGGTTTGCCTACCTTACACAATAGAAGCGGACATTCCTGAAGTCCCACAATAGAATAGTTACATTACATTATTACATTTTTCTTGAGGATATGAGACATTCTTCAAATATCTTTCTCCAAAAATGCTTTTCGCAATAGAGTGATTTTGGTTTTCTTTTTACATTGTTTCTGACACATGTTCCCTGGATAGAACAGTTATTAGCGGTGTTGGTTTTGTCGTTTGATGTTTGTAATTATTATTTAATTTATTTTATTATTAAATAATTTATTAAATTTGAGCTTGAGCGTATGTTCAGGAAAGTAGCTTAAACATATTTTTATTTCAACTTAAAATTGGGATCTGTAAACAAGACAGCGCTTATTTGAATACCTCTCCCGACATAGAAATCAGGTAACAAAGATAGTCACGGTGTATACATACATGATATTTACACAAAAAAATACCGTGGTGGTCAGTTATCAAGTATGATCAGCAGTGTCCGGTTTTGCTAGTCAGAATAATGGGGATATCCGTAATATTAAGTACTACATAATGTACACAATATAATTTATGTTATATGTGAGGGTTTGGTGTATTATTTAAGTTTAAATCTACCGGAATTTGTTATTAAAGTATTGACAGACAGAAGAATTTCATAATTTGCTTCAGATGATGGCCTTCACATCCGCAAAGTTCTGTATTAATATGATATCCTTTTATGTAATATAATTATGGGAATGGTTTTGTTGGTTTTAATTGCATCTCAAAAATTGTGTTTACAATGTTAATACTCGTTTACACATCAGGAACCAGTCACTGTGTAATACTAACACCTAACCATGTAATTCTGGTTGAATGACTCCGTTTATCACACAAGAAAACTTTAATAACAAAACGATTTAGTCCAGACCAGTTCGCGTTATATTCAGAACTAAACTTATCACGAAACATTATGGAATTCTGGACATGTACTAAACATTAGTTTGTTATGAGCTTTCCTAAGGTCATATTGACCGACACAAGATTGTGTGATTCTGTTCTCTCCTGGCTGTAACCGTGAAACAGCGCCTCAGCTAATGTGTCCACGAGTATCTCTGATTGGGGTCATGGCCAAAACATCACATTACGTTTGCAGTTGAAGTAAAATATAGATATCAGTATTTGTTAAAATAAAAGAAGATTGACACTATTGCCTTGAATAATACAGACTAGCATGCTTGGAGAGTATAACTCTAGAATCCTAAGTCAGTCAACAGAAAGACGTAATACAGTATGTTGTGCCGCAGATGTAGCACAACTGTCACTCTGTGAATCTGTACACTCTAGTGTTACCAAGACTGGGGTCGGACTGAGATGAGACTGAACTGCCATGTGTGTGTATGTCCACTGGAGTCTGACGAGAACTGTGGGTGGACTGTGAGGTGGACTGTGAGGTGGACTGTGAGGTGGACTGTGAGGAAACAAGTAAGCTGTTGTCACACATCCTGTATGGAAAGTAGTGTCGGACGACGCGGTCAAAGGTGAACATGAAGAGGGCACCAGCGATTACCAGACGAAGTTTATGTAAATGTTTCATAGTGGATGATGATTGCAACTGAGGTTTCAAGGACAAACCTGGAACAAGGATAAGAACATCATTGACAGCATATTGTCACATTTTGTATGTGACATAGGAAGCTCTCGTTAAGTATTTGTTTTGATTCCCACATTCCATTTAGTTTTATGTTCCTGGACATAGTAACAGGCCTCTCCACTCCATTGTAACGACATCCTAATCTGCTCAACTGTATAAGCACACTGCCTCATACCTGTATATATGCTAGTCGACTATACTCTGTACATCACTTGCTTGATAACGTGTTAGAACCTACACTGAAAAGTCGCTCTTCATTGTTCATCCATATATCTTATCCTTACTGAGTACTCCAATTTCTAATTGCCTCTCAAAGAAACTGTGTGTATCGTAAGGCACCATTATATATACATACCACGGTATGTCAAAGTGCGCAACATCTTGTGAGGGCTGTGGAGTTGTCTAAAACAGTAAACTACGGTTATAACGAACACGCTTATAACGAACCCTACTTTTTTTTGGTCCCGACTTTTTGCTGTAGTTATGCTGCATATATGCTTTTACGAACTACGGTTATAACGAACTAAAATTAGTAGTCCCTTTGAGTTTGTTATAACCGTACTTTACTGTAGTTAAAGGGCTGGCTTGTCACACGGCAGACCCAGGTTTGATTTCGAACAGGTATAGGCATGTTCCAATTTCGTACACTGAAGTGATTACTTGTTGATGTCGCCGCAAGGGCGGTGGGGTAGCCAAGTGGTTAACGCTCTCGCTTCGATTCGATACGTCACACGGTACACGCAATGAGACAGAACCTTGTCTCTTGCAGACCCTACCCTGTGGAGCTCTCTTCCACTCCATAAAAAAACACCTGAGATAACTGACCCCTTTTCGAAACTTTTATTTGTTTCAAGAAGCCTACGTGCTTAGAGACTAAACCTCTTCCCTTGGACTTGGAGGCGATCGGGTAGCCTAGTGGTTAAAGGCGTCCACTCGTCACGTCGAAGACCCGGGTTCGATTCCCGACATGGGTACAATGTATGAAACCCATTTCTGGTGTGATATTGCTGGAATATTAATAAAAGCGGCATAAAACCATACCCACTTACTTATGTCGCCCCAAACCTACTCCAGTAGCTTTTTAAATTACAGGACCCGTGAAGATCCGAGGTAGAATAGGTCTTCAACAACACACGCTTGCCGTAAAAGGCGACTATGCCCTGTCGTAAGAGGCGACTAACAGGAACTTGTGGTCAGGCTCGATGATTTGGTTGATTCATGTCGTCGTATCCCAATTACGTGGATCGATGCTCATAATGTCAGTCACTGGATCGCCTTGTCCAGACCCTTTTATTTCCAGACCGCCGTCATACTGGAATTTTGCCGAGTGCGCCGTTAAACAACAAACAAACAATTTTTAAATTACACCTTCCGAATCAGTAGCCAATATTGTTAAAGCGTTAAAACGTTGGCTGGTCACGCCATAGAACCAGGTTCGAGTTCCTACATGCATACAATGTGTGAAGAACATCCTCAGCGTGTCCTTGTGATGATGTGGCTGGAATATAAGTGGCGTTCAACCCAACTAATACACACCCTCGTGAAAAATAAAATGAAATCCACATTATGCTTTTACTGAGCAACAACTATAAGAATACATTTTCGATGATACACAGTGACCACATACGTTACACCAGCCAAATTACGTTGTCACAACTAGTACATATAGAAAATAGTTCCGATTGCACTAACCAAAGTAAGCCTCGAGGGTGGGCGAGACACGGAAACGTGCAATGGTCACCCTTTCTTCCGTTCGACACAAAGTTTCAAAACAGTAGTAAAACACCAATGATGAGAGTAAATGGGAGTTCCCCGTCACCTCGTTGTCTTATTCCCAGGTGCCTGGTCGAGAAGCAGTGTACACTCTACCGGAAGAACCGGGATCTCGCCTTTACCTTCATCTGGTCCTCGTATTCTTTGGCGTCCGGTCGTCATCCAGAAGCTGACTCCAACCTGGTACTGTAACAAACTCATCTTGTTCCTCATGGTATTTATGAAATATGACTGGGTGGTGGGGGAGTATTTTCAGTAGTTATTAAAATTATTAAAACACCAATCTGACACACTTCAACTGACATTGTGTCGAAATTTGACTTTGAGAATGTCGTTTCTCATCAGAGCGTACACACACATTATGGGCGTTGAAGTCATGGGAATATTCAGCTGGTCGTTGTATGGTTGTGTGACCCGTCGTCGTTTTCGTCGTCGTGCACAACCTCCACACCAACACGTGTCCCTAACCGGAAGTACCTTCAGCTTGTCGTTGTATGTATGCTTGTGTGTCCTGTCGTCGTCGTCGTGCACAACCTCCACTCCAACACGTGTCCCTAACCGGAAGTACCTTCAGCTGGTTATTGTATGCTTGTGTGTCCCGTCGTCGTCGTCGTGCACAACCTCCACTCCAACATGCGTCCCCAACACTGGAAGTACCTTCAGCTGGTCGTTGTATGCTTGTGTGTCCCGTCGTCGTCGACGTGCACAATCTCCACTCCAACATGTGTCCCCAACCGGAAGTACAGATTGCTTTCCCTCCTCACCCCCGTCACTGTGCTCGTGCCCCCCGGCAGAATGAGGGAAGAATGGACGTGAATCAGTTCCGACAGCAGACGACTAGGACCAAACGACCCTCCGTCGCTCCCTTGCCGGGAGATCTGAGGTCTGACAGGCGTGCTGACACTGCAACCCATCAGCGTGCCGCACGAGGATCTGACAAATACCTCGACAGAAGATAGATACCGGGCTTCACTTTTTATTGTCTCAAACTGGGTACACCAGGCGTTGGTCCTCCTTTACATTGTTATCGGCACCGATAAGACCTCGTTGTGGAGGAGATGCATCAGACAATTTTCCTAGTCTGACGTGAAGTCAGCTCTATCTGAAATGTCCAAATATTTGAAATTGAATGCAGATTTGTTTGTTCACTATTTCAGTCTCATTAAATCAGATACTATATTCCTTTCAATTCCCCTTTGCGTGAAGATCTGATTTGATGATATTGTTAACTATTTATTCCCTATGTTGAATATCAACACGAACTGACTTGTTACAATTTCGATTTTCTGATATGAAATATTTAGCGATGTCATGAAATATTTATTTGTATCTTAGAATTCATCAAAAATGATTTATGATATCTAAAATCTAGTTTGTGACATCCTAAAAAATGGTGAATTTGTTATAGTGCATTGAGTTTCATTCGTGGTTGATTTCAAGGTCATGAATCAGAGAAATTCTTTGCAAAGTTGGTGATAAGAGAGATGGAGCTTGTTACGTCACTTCCGATGTGGCCCGAATGGGTCCAGGGCATTTATCTTAATAGAATGGAGCCATGATATTGCTGACAATTTATCGAGGATGTCTTGAAATACAACAGAAAGAGCTTCAGGGCGCTGTACATGTAATTCTGATGATAGTCGGTGGCAAACTGACTGAGGCTCTCCTATAATGTTGACCTTGATATAGAGTGACGTCCCTTGTTTTTTTGTGGTCAAATACCTCCCCAGCGCTTGACACTGGTTAGCTATTGTGTCTGGGGTTATTGTTTAATCTACGAATAAGGTGTTAAATCCAGGTGTGATGTGGTGAATGTACTGCATGTCGTGTTATATGCACGTGGCAGCGCAGCAAGAGAGGAATGATCGGTAGAGTTGTAAAACACATGTTTTAAAGGTTAACCGATAATACGTTGACTGATTAATCACTGTTATCTTGCACAGGGCATTTATCAAAAGTAAGTGTTTATGTGTTTAGGTTTACAAAAGCAGAAGGAATACGCCCATATCTTGGCGTGAAGTGCCGATGCAAAAACAACATACTTTGTTCAAAGGATTAGCCGATAACACGTTGATTGATTGCTCATTGTTATCTAACTCTATGGAGTTTTTAAAGAACCGTGGACATCATGAAGATAGTTGTCACGTGTGGTATCTCAGTTGACCAATGAGACACGACACCTATGTGAAACACCTGAAACAAACTTACGTGGTCAGTTGAAAAACAAACAGGGGTCATCATGGCCCGAAACGCTATATATATTTTAAAACATTAGATCATCTGCGGATACATTCCTCGAACAAGGTAACTGCCTGATATTATATATATGTGACTTTGTCGGTTGTAATTACAATATTTGCATTTTGTTTACATTCATTTGCTGTAGCAAGAATGTAGGAGTTCTCAACAGTGACTAATCAAATTGTTCCATTCGTAAAACATATCCGGCAATAGCAATCAGTTGTTCCAAAGTGCTACGCTTATGGTTATTATCATTTTACATAAATATATTAAAAGCTGCAACTAAAATAAATCGATGTGGGAATATATGATATCTGATACAATATTCTTTTCAGATACTATTCATCCGATCATCCGAACAATACCTTACAGAACAGTGGCTGAGTGAGTGAGTGTGGCTTTACGCCGCTTTTAGCAATATTCCAGCAATATCACGGCGGGGACGCCAGAAATGGGCGTCACACAATGTACCAATGTCAGGAGTCGAACCCGGGTCTTCGGCGTGACGAGCAAACGCTTCAACCACAAGGCTACCCGTCCGCCCCTGATGCTATAAGAACAGATGTTGATGAGGTCATTGCAATAACTATCTGAACAGCTCAGGGTACTCACAAAAATCGACATAATTTTCATTGTTCATCACGGGGAATTGTAAGTTTTACATTGTGCTAAATCACACCTATTGCCATTGTTCCTGAGGCGGACCTTGGCAACGTGACGTCATTCAGGGTACAGTGCATAATAAAACCTTTGTGTGTGACTTACATCATCAGTTCGTGAGGGAGAGATTATCACCGGGTGTTATGTCTCCATTATCACCATGCTAGCCTGTATGGCGGCGGTGCGTAGGTGCACGTTTCGTTTGCATCATTCTTCCTCCTTGACAAGGAATATGATGGAATTGAATTACCTCCACAAAAATCAGGATGAGCTTGGCCAGACGTTTGGGAGATACACATTATATTTTTATGATTTGCAGATCATACTGAATATTCAATGTCAGTTAATTTTGCAACCGACGGCATCAGCTTAGAGAGGAGAATGCGGAAAACCAAATTGAAGTGAAACTTTTAGGTCGAAATGTAATCGAATTGAATAATATGTAATCAGATTAAGCACCTGGACACAACGTAAGGGTGTTACATCGAAAGCCTATCAAGGCGATCAACCTATGTATCGTGTCCCCGGCCGTGATTTGTCTGGAATATTGCTAATGATTGCGTAAAACCCAACTCACTCACTCACACGTAACACCATGCGCGTTATGGTCAATGTTATGTTCAGAAATAGGTTTGTCCTTACCGATAGTGTCTTGAAAGGTTGGTCGTCCACGATGCTGCGGAGATTTCATTCATGTCAGCTAGCTCACATCAGTTGGCACGTCTGTTACCAAGCTCCTAAGTTCCTATTTTATCAACATCTTCAGCAAGTACAGTAATGTAGTTACAGTCGTTGCACGCCGAGACGCCGTTTACAACTCTAGTAGGCGGTCCTACAGGGTTGAACTGTCCTTGTTGGAGATGGCTGACGTTGTGAAAATTAAGTCGCTCAGCATTATTTCTGAGGCAGTCCATCTCCATGGTTACGTAGGAGCCATTAGTTACCTCTGCCTGAAAACAATTACAGGACACATGTGGAGTCCATCATCTGTCAGGCGGTTGTAACTTACGTGATAATTGGAACATCGTCGCTAATGACACAGCAATTATGACACGTGGTGTCGCATGACTAAACACGTGGCGATAAGATTAATGTATTACGTTAGTTCAAATTTCTCGAGGACCAGCTCCGTGGTCTAGCGGTAGAGCGTCCGCCCGGTGAGTGGAAGGTCCGGGGTTCGATCCCCGGCCGCGTCATACCTAAAGATGTTAAAAGATGGTACAAATTGTTACCTTACCTGGCGCTCGGCATTAATGGATAAATCAAGATTTGGTCGGCTCGGAGTCAGTATACTGTGTGTATGAGTGGGATATTCATGTTAAACTGCGGCATTGTATCTTAGTGGGCTAGCACCATGTAATCGGCATCAGTCCGGATTAATACGAGCAGCCACACAGCCACACATGCATGCACGTCGCTATATAAGTGCAATAATCTTGGACGCGACGTTGTACCCCTTTTCACCTCGCCACCTTACTTACTCTCTTCACACATGAGTACTTCGTTGTCCTTGCCTTGCGTCATGGACTACCGTGCATCCGTGCATATGTACCCAAGGTAACATGCGTCTAAGTCTTCCTGTGAATGATTGAGTATTGGGGGGGGGGGGGGGGGGGGGGGGGGGGCACCACAAATGGGCTTCACACATTGTACCCATGTGGGGAATCGCTACCCCACGGCCCCTTTCTGTCAGTGAGACAAACACAAGGGTCACACACAGTGTTGTTAGTATTGATTATTGCAGTGTTTCCCGTGTTTTTTTTATGAAGAGGTTGCAGTAATTATTGCAGTGTTCCCTATCTTTGTTTGAAGTGGTTGCAGTAAGTATTAGTGTTTCCCATATTTGAGGGTGCTAACCCCCTCCTCCCCTGAATCCCGAATACCTTCTACATTTTCACTCTGTGTCTCATTTGCTCACTCATGAATCCCGAATACCACTTTACACAAATCTCAAAAGCATTGAGAAAAGTAAAATTACTGAAAAAATATGAAAATAAGTATTAGTGTTTGTTGTACAAAGTGATTGAAGTAATCATTGAAGTGTTACCGGTCTTTGTTGTACCAAGTGATTGCAGTTATTATTGCAGTGTTCCCGTGTTTGTTGTACGAAGTGATTGCAGTTATTATTGCAGTTTTCTTCCAGTGTTTGTTGTACGAAGTGATTGCAGTTATTATTGCCTATGTTTCACGTGTTTGTTGTACGAAGTGATTGCAGTTATTATTGCAGTGCTTCCCGTGTTTGTTGTACGAAGTGATTGCAGTTATTATTGCAGTGCTTCCCGTGTTTGTTGTACCAAGTGATTGCAGTTATTATTGCAGTGCTTCCCGTGTTTGTTGTACGAAGTGTTTGCAGTTATTTTTGCAGTGTTCTCGTGTTTGTTGCACGAAGTGATTGCAGTTATTATTGCAGTGTTCCCGTGTTTGTTGTACGAAGTGTTTGCAGTTATTATCGCAGTGCTTCTCGTGTTTGTTGTACGAAGTGATTGCAGTTATTATTGCAGTGCTTCCCTTGTTTGTTGTACGAAGTGATTGCAGTTATTATTGCAGTGTTCCCGTCTTTGTTGTACCAATTGATTGCAGTTATTATTGCAGTGCTTCTCGTGTTTGTTGTACGAAGTGATTGCAGTTATTATTGCAGTGCTTCCCTTGTTTGTTGTACGAAGTGATTGCAGTTATTATTGCAGTGCTTCTCGTGTTTGTTGTACGAAGTGATTGCAGTTATTATTGCAGTGTTCCCTTGTTTGTTGTACGAAGTGATTGCAGTTATTATTGCAGAGCTTCTCGTGTTTGTTGTACGAAGTGATTGCAGTTATTATTGCAGTGCTTCCCTTCTTTGTTGTACGAAGTGATTGCAGTTATTATTGCAGTGCTTCTCGTGTTTGTTGTACGAAGTGATTGCAGTTATTATTGCAGTGTTCCCGTGTTTGTTGTACCAAGTGATTGTAGTTATTTTTGCAGTTTTTCCAGTGTTTGTTGTACGAAGTGATTGCAGATATTATTGCTGTGTTTCCCGTGTTTGTTGTACAAAGTGATAGCAGTGCTTCCCGTGTTTGTTGTACGAAGTGATTGCAGTTATCATTGCAGTGTTTCACGTGTATGTTGTACCAAGTGATTGCAGTTATCATTGCAGTGCTTCCCGTGTTTGTTGTACCAAGTGATTGCAGTTATCATTGCAGTCCTTCCCGTGTTTGTTGTACGAAGTGATTGCAGTTATTATTGCAGTGCTTCCCGTGTTTGTTGTACAAAGTGATTGCAGTTATTATTGCAGTGCTTCCCGTGTTTGTTGTACCAAGTGATTGCAGTTATTTTTGCAGTGTTCCCGTGTTTGTTGCATGAAGTGATTGCAGTTATTATTGAAGTGCTTCCCGTCTTTGTTGTACGAAGTGATTGCAGTTATCATTGCAGTGCTTCCCGTGTTTGTTGTACGAAGTGATTGCAGTTATTATTGCAGTGCTTCCCGTGTTTGTTGTACTAAGTGATTGCAGTTATTATTGCAGTGCTTCCCGTGTTTGTTGTACCAAGTGATTGCAGTTATTATTGCAGTGTTTCACGTGTTTGTTGTACCAAGTGATTGCAGTTATTATTGCAGTGCTTCCCGTGTTTGTTGTACGAAGTGATTGCAGTTATCATTGCAGTACTTCCCGTGTTTGTTGTACGAAGTGATTGCAGTTATTATTGCAGTGCTTCCCGTGTTTGTTGTACAAAGTGATTGCAGTTATTATTGCAGTGCTTCCCGTGTTTGTTGTACCAAGTGATTGCAGTTATTTTTGCAGTGTTCCCGTGTTTGTTGCATGAAGTAATTGCAGTTATTATTGCAGTGCTTCCCGTGTTTGTTGTACCAAGTGATTGCAGTTATCATTGCAGTGCTTCCCGTCTTTGTTGTACGAAGTGATTGCAGTTATCATTGCAGTGCTTCCCGTGTTTGTTGCACGAAGTGATTGCAGTTATTATTGCAGTGCTTCCCGTGTTTGTTGTACGAAGTGATTGCAGTTATTATTGCAGTGCTTCCCGTGTTTGTTGTACCAAGTGATTGCAGTTATTTTTGCAGTGTTCCCGTGTTTGTTGCATGAAGTGATTGCAGTTATTATTACAGTGCTTCCCGTGTTTGTTGTACCAAGTGATTGCAGTTATCATTGCAGTGTTCCCGTGTTTGTTGTACGAAGTGATTGCAGTTATTATTGCAGTGCTTCCCGTGTTTGTTGTACAAAGTGATTGTAGTTATTATTGCAGTGCTTCCCGTGTTTGTTGTACCAAGTGATTGCAGTTATTTTTGCAGTGTTCCCGTGTTTGTTGCATGAAGTGATTGCAGTTATTATTGAAGTGCTTCCCGTCTTTGTTGTACGAAGTGATTGCAGTTATCATTGCAGTGCTTCCCGTGTTTGTTGTACGAAGTGATTGCAGTTATTATTGCAGTGCTTCCCGTGTTTGTTGTACTAAGTGATTGCAGTTATTATTGCAGTGCTTCCCGTGTTTGTTTTACCAAGTGATTGCAGTTATTTTTGCAGTGTTCCCGTGTTTGTTGCATGAAGTGATTGCAGTTATTATTGCAGTGCTTCCCGTGTTTGTTGTACCAAGTGATTGCAGTTATCATTGCAGTGCTTCCCGTGTTTGTTGTACGAAGTGATTGCAGTTATTTTTGTGGTGTTCCCGTGTTTGATGTACAAAGTGATTGCAGTTATTATTGCAGTGTTCCCGTGTTTGTTGCACGAAGTGATTGCAGTTATTATTACAGTGCTTCCCGTCTTTGTTGTACCAAGTGATTGCAGTTATTATTGCAGTGCTTCCCGTCTTTGTTGTACGAAGTGATAGCAGTTATTATTGCAGTGCTTCCCGTCTTTGTTGTACGAAGTGATTGCAGTTATTATTGCAGTGCTTCCCGTGTTTGTTGTACGAAGTGATTGCAGTTATTATTGCAGTTTTCCCGTGTTTGTTGTACCAAGTGATTGTAGTTATTTATGCAGTTTTTCCAGTGTTTGTTGTACGAAGTGATTGCAGGTATTATTGCTGTGTTTCCCGTGTTTGTTGTACGAAGTGATTGCAGTGCTTCCCGTCTTTGTTGTACGAAGTGATTGCAGTTATCATTGCAGTGTTTCACGTGTTTGTTGTACCAAGTGATTGCAGTTATCATTGCAGTGCTTCCCGTGTTTGTTGTACCAAGTGATTGCAGTTATCATTGCAGTGCTTCCCGTCTTTGTTGTACCAAGTGATTGCAGTTATTATTGCAGTGCTTCCCGTCTTTGTTGTACGAAGTGATTGCAGTTATTATTGCAGTGTTTCACGTGTTTGTTGTACCAAGTGATTGCAGTTATTATTGCAGTGCTTCCCGTGTTTGTTGTACGAAGTGATTGCAGTTATCATTGCAGTACTTCCCGTGTTTGTTGTACGAAGTGATTGCAGTTATTATTGCAGTGCTTCCCGTGTTTGTTGTACAAAGTGATTGCAGTTTTATTGCAGTGCTTCCCGTGTTTGTTGTACCAAGTGATTGCAGTTATTTTTGCAGTGTTCCCGTGTTTGTTGCATGAAGTAATTGCAGTTATTATTGCAGTGCTTCCCGTGTTTGTTGTACGAAGTGATTGCAGTTATCATTGCAGTGCTTCCCGTCTTTGTTGTACGAAGTGATTGCAGTTATCATTGCAGTGCTTCCCGTGTTTGTTGTACGAAGTGATTGCAGTTATTATTGCAGTGCTTCCAGTGTTTGTTGTACGAAGTGATTGCAGTTATTATTGCAGTGCTTCCCGTCTTTGTTGTACCAAGTGATTGCAGTTATTTTTGCAGTGTTCCCGTTTTTGTTGCATGAAGTGATTGCAGTTATTATTGCAGTGCTTCCCGTGTTTGTTGTACCAAGTGATTGCAGTTATCATTGCAGTGCTTCCCGTGTTTGTTGTACGAAGTGATTGCAGTAATTATTGCAGTGTTGCACGTGTTTGTTGTACGAAGTGATTGCAGTTATTATTGCAGTGCTTCCCGTGTTTGTTGTACAAAGTGATTGCAGTTATTATTGCAGTGCTTCCCGTGTTTGTTGTACCAAGTGATTGCAGTTATTTTTGCAGTGTTCCCGTGTTTGTTGCATGAAGTAATTGCAGTTATTATTGCAGTGCTTCCCGTGTTTGTTGTACCAAGTGATTGCAGTTATCATTGCAGTGCTTCCCGTGTTTGTTGTACCAAGTGATTGCAGTTATTTTTGCGGTGTTCCCGTGTTTGATGTACAAAGTGATTGCAGTTATTATTGCAGTGCTTCCCGTGTTTGTTGTACCAAGTGATTGCAGTTATTTTTGGGGTGTTCCCGTGTTTGATGTACAAAGTGATTGCATGTATTATTGCAGTGTTCCCGTGTTTGTTGCACGAAGTGATTGCAGTTATTATTACAGTGCTTCCCGTCTTTGTTGTACCAAGTGATTGCAGTTATTATTGCAGTGCTTCCCTTCTTTGTTGTACGAAGTGATTGCAGTTATTATTGCAGTGCTTCCCGTCTTTGTTGTACCAAGTGATTGCAGTACTTCCCGTCTTTGTTGTACGAAGTGATTGCAGTTATTATTGCAGTGTTCCCGTGTTTGTTGTACCAAGTGATTGTAGTTATTTTGCAGTTTTTCCAGTGTTTGTTGTACGAAGTGATTGCAGTTATTATTGCTGTGTTTCCCGTCTTTGTTGTACGAAGTGATTGCAGTACTTCCCGTCTTTGTTGTACGAAGTGATTGCAGTTATCATTGCAGTGTTTCACGTGTTTGTTGTACCAAGTGATTGCAGTTATCATTGCGGTGCTTCCCGTGTTTGTTGTACCAAGTGATTGCAGTTATCATTGCAGTGCTTCCCGTGTTTGTTGTACCAAGTGATTGCAGTTATTATTGCAGTGCTTCCCGTGTTTGTTGTACGAAGTGATTGCAGTTATTATTGCAGTGTTTCACGTGTTTGTTGTACGAAGTGATTGCAGTTATTATTGCAGTGCTTCCCGTGTTTGTTGTACGAAGTGATTACAGTTATTGTTGCTGTTTCCCGTGTTTGTTGTACCAAGTGATTGCAGTTATTATTGCAGTGTTCCCGTGTTTGTTGTACCAAGTGATTGCAGTGTTCCCGTGTTTGTTGTACCAAGTATTGTAGTTATCATTGCAGTGCTTCCCGTGTTTGTTGTACGATGTGATTGCAGTTATTATTGCAGTGTTCCCGTGTTTGTTGTACCAATTATTGTAGTTATTATTGCAGTGCTTCCCGTGTTTGTTGTACCAAGTGATTGCAGTTTATATTGCAGTGCTTCCCGTGTTTGTTGCATGAAGTGATTGAAGTAATCATTGCAGTTTCCTTTGTCTTTTGTACGAAGTGATTGATTTGGATTAAATCTGTAGATCTGGACGTCCATGGCAGGACCTGGCAGGATGATGTGATTCCTGAAAAAGGCTGTTGTCAGTTTTGCCGTGTGAGCCAAAGTGATGTTGAACGAGCATGTCATGTTGGTGTGTTTCTGCGTAATTGTGTTTCTGCAATTTTTTTCCACCTTTTCACCAAATTTCTGCAGTAACTCATTCTTTCCATACAAATCAATCCCAATTCATGTAGAAATGACCAATTCATTTTTGGTATTAATTGTGTATGGATGTCGGCAACATTGTGTCAGATATTTACTTTAATTCTTTTGCGTTCTATTTCTGAAGAGCATATTTTAGAAAACAAGCGTCTTCTGGGAGGCAAGATCTATACGGAGGATCCTGCTTGTATAGCACTTAGTAATTTGTGTTCCCTTTTTTCCATATCATATCTGGTAGAAAACAATAAGACAACGACAGTTCCCCTACACCCTACTCTCCTAGCTAGTACTTAAATAGTTTCTGTTCTTGTCTGACACAGGACACATTTAGACAGGTGCCCCTGCATTCCTCTCTATGTTCTTGTTTCTATATTGGTCAATCAGTGGACACATTTAGACAGGTGCGCCTGCATCCTCTCTATGTACTTGTTTCTGTACTGGTCAAACAGTGGACACATTTAGACAGGAACCCCTACATCCCTCTCTATGTACTTGTTTCTCCACTGGTCCAACAGAGGACACATTTAGACAGGTGCCCCTGCATCCCTCTCTATGTACTTGTTTCTCCACTGGTCCAACAGAGGACACATTTAGACAGGTGCCCCTGCATCCCTCTCTATGTTCTTGTTTCTCCACTGGTCAAACAGTGGACACATTTAGACAGGTGCCCCTGCATCCCTCTCTATATTCTTGTTTCTCCACTGGTCAAACAGTGGACACATTTAGACAGGTGCCCCACATCATTCTCTGTGTACTTGTTTCTCTACTGGTCCAACAGAGGACACATTTAGACAGGTGCCCCTGCATCCCTCTCTATATTCTTGTTTCTCCACTGGTCAAACAGTGGACACATTTAGACAGGTGCCCCACATCATTCTCTGTGTACTTGTTTCTCTACTGGTCCAACAGAGGACACATTTAGACAGGTGCCCCTGCATCCCTCTCTATGTTCTTGTTTCTCCACTGGTCCAACACAAAACACATTTAGACAGGTGCTCCTACTGGATCCAGCATATGCAAGTGCACATCACGAGGAGTCTATGGATGGTCATAACAGTAAAACATAATGTACCATTGATTACTGATATCGGTTTATAATAGTAAGGAGTGAGTTGGGTTTAACGCCGCTTTGAACATTATTTCAGTAATATCACGGCATTGTCTTATATAAAATGAAAAAAGATATAATATAGTGACTACATAATAATGGATATCACAGAAGTTTATTTGTAAATATACATATGTACATGGTTATCCATGGCTGTCAACCTTTGGATGACTGCAGATGTTACTGTGAGAGATGTCCCTGCTGAGTCTGTCGGTTCCCTTGTCCTGGACTGGTCCTTACGCTAATCAGTTGTATGGGAAGAGACGAGTAGGTAGAGGCCACACTTTGTCTGAAAGGAGAAGTGTTCATTATGGACAACATCTGAGTTGTGATTTTTCCCAAGTCTATTATTTACATGCACATGTAGCCTTTGACAGTGAAAGGAAATTTAATACAGATCACACTAGAAAGGCGTGTGCTTTGTTATAAAAGAAACTATGAGTTTCATTATTAGAATACAAGTTTCAGGTGCAGAGATTTGAAGCTTTCATATCATGACCAGTTTACATATTCAGTTGTTTTGTTTGAGATTTTATGCCATACTCAGCAATTTCAAAATATCTTCTATAAAAACATGGCACTTGTCTGATACCTCCTTGCTGAGGGCTTCAACTCACCACTGTCCAGTGCGGTGTCGAAGGGCTTGGTGTAGGTGTTGATGTACTCGCTGGGCAGCAGCATACAGTTGTCATCCTCCTCCAGGAGGTAGTGGATTGCAGCTGCAGCAGGACAACAACAGTCAGTCATGTGACAACAACAGTCAGTCACATAGTGACAAGTAGCCAATGATGAGGAACACACAGAACACCCAACAATAATAACCTGAGCATATCACACCACTGAAACATCAGGAGAGCAGTCCCATTGTAGAATACTGACAGTGGTGAAAGATAATGCTCATTTTCCAAAAGATGCTGGTCACTAAGTAGTTAGGCTTAAAAAGAAATAGTCTTTGTTCTCAGGCACCGTCGCATCATCACAAACCCTGCCACATGTTTCGTTTGTATTTCCATTTTCAAAGAAAATGTTTTAAAATCCTTAAATATTCCGCGTCTCGAACACACGACCCTAGCAGTGTGCACTGTTCTATTGTGCATCTTGAGTGTTATTGTCATAGCTGCAATAGGAAATTGTGTACTTGTTTTGCTGGCTGCAAATTTGGTCATTGAAAACATGAAATTTATGATAAAACATCACAAGACATGATGAGTTACAAATTCAAGGGTTTTTGTGTCCTGTATGCCGGACAATGCAGAGGTTAAGATTACATGTGTATTTGTCTTGTATAATAAGTCGGAAATAGCAATCAGCTGTTCACACATTTTCTCCCTGCTCTATGGGTGATTTAAGTTAAAAAATACTTAATGTCATGGCCAATATGGCAAAAAAATCCATAGGAATTAATAGAAAGACCGAAGACTTTGTATCTCTAATGACAAATGTTTGTTGCAAGGCTAGTCCATGGCGACCTGATGTGATTTGCCCATCAGTTCATACACGATTTTGTCGAAACTAATGTACCAGGAAGTGAATGAAATCTTGGATAAAAGTAATATAATGGATTACAAACTTAAAGGGGCACTGATCTAACGCAATTCCCCGGGACTGGTTGTTGCCTTTGTTATTGTTTTTTCCCAGTGAGTACCCGGATGTATAGCAGAAATCTAGACTAGTTCGCGACCTCTGTTGCGCCATTCGTAAGCGCATTAGTCACTTTTATGGGTAGTAATAAGGGCGTATGGTCACATTGATCAACAAAATGAAATACAGTTTTCGAGATAATAAGGAAATGTAGGTATCTTTGTGAGTAGCATCGGTAATGGTGACGAAGTTTTGATAAGTCACTTGCTTGGTAATTTTGCGATTTTCGTTTACACTATTTTGACTTGCAACACAAAGTATATATTTCACCTGAGCATATGCTTTTTTTATAGTGTGTATATTTTTTTACTGTCAAATGTGTAACACATTTCTAAACGTCTAAATATTCAGTTATTTTACAAAGTGACTGAAAAACATTTCCATCTGTATTATTATGACAACGAATTCCAAATATGTTGATGTTTAATGTCATCACCAAGAGACTGAAAATGTAACGTTGAAAAGTACATTTCTAAGTTGTTTGGCTTTTAATCCTACATAATAATCTGTTGTGATGTTTGTAGGCCCTTTTGATCGTCTTGATCAATCTGGACAGATTTTTTAGTCAAAATGGCTGAAATATTTACACATTTTATAAATTGCCTGAGAGAATCACATTTTACAAATTGACGGTAATATATACACGCTTACAAAGGAAAAGACCTGTGACTACAACGTCTATCGCGCATTGAAGAATTTCCCAACCAAGACGTAGAGAAACAAGAACGAATCGGTTCAAATGAAGGAAAACAAAATGCACACATCATAATTACAACCTACCAAATTTATGTGTATAAGTTTTAGGCAGCTTCCTTGTTCGAGGAATGTATCCGTGAATATCGACAACAAGGAACAATATCCCACTCGTCTGCAGCTGTACAAAGAAACTTATTCGATGTCACGTGTCTCAGTAACAATCAAATATTTTAAAAGATATATATCGTTTCGGGATATTATAACCCGTGTTCGTTTCTCAACTGATCGCTTGGATTGTTTCAGGTGTTTTACATAGGTGTCAAGTCTCAATGGTCAGCTGAGAAAGCCCACGTGACAACTATTTTCATAGCGTCCACGGTTCCTAAAAATTCCATTGAGTGATAGATAACAATGATCAATCAATCAACGTATTATCAGTTAACCCTTTGAACAAAGAATGTTGTTTTTACATCGGCACTTCGCGCCATGATATGAGTGTATTCCCTTTGTTTTAGTAAACCTAGACATGTAAACACTCACTCTTGACATATCCACTGTGCAAGATAACAGTGATTAATCAATCAACGTATTTTCTGTTAATCCTTCGATGACTAGGAACGATCCGTTGATTTACAAAGTAAATCAACTGATCATTCATCTCTTGCTGGGCTGCCACGTGCATATTACATAACACACATTTCACCTCACTTCAAACCTGGATTTAGATTGAATAATTACCCCAGACACAATAAATGCCAAATGGGAACCTTTGTCAGGTAATATAAGTGGTGCTACCACTAATTGTACCTGTAATAAATTCATTAACTGAGCATCAAGTGAATGACGACAAATACACAAGTGTAGAGTTATACGAGAAAACGTGGATGACAACAAGGGAGTAGTTATCGTATTATCGACGCAAGCCGAAATCCGAAAATGCTTTCACTGCATGGATACTGTTTTTAGTATTAAACTATAACCATCTGGGGTATTTCCAAATGACGACATCCGATGAGCTCCCTTGTTCTTTTTGTCTGTTTGTTTAGGCTGAAGAAATGAATTAACATGCGCCCTTTGTCGAAATCTTTATAGATCACAGTTAACCAATCAGTGTTCAAAATTGCGTAAAACAAATATTGCCTCCAGCCTCCAAGTTTATTTAGCTGTCCTTGCAGACGGTACCCCAGTCTCTGGTCACGCTCAGTTGCGTTGCGTATCATCCGGGTACTCACGGGGGAAAAACAATAACAAAGGCAACAACCAGTCCGTTAGATCAGTGCCCCTTTAAGTCCAGATACACAATGAACTCTTTTATAGTCAGATAGTGTAATAATAGGAGTGACTTGCGTACTTCAGTAGAGGATTTGTTGACATGCTTCTTCCAGTGTTGTGGGCTCACAATAACGTTTTCGCATTGCAAAAATAAAATATCATTGTTTGCTTGTATTGTGCACACACTGCCAGTCCAACTGTAGTCAAATATTGATTCCAGTATTTTACTCATCAAGGATTACATTAATGTAGGGAGGCCCTTTCCAAATTTGATTTGCACAACTATCTATTTGGACATTTTCTGGTTTAAACACCCTATCCTCCCATCCCACCACCAAAAAATCCCGCCCAAACCACCTGCACGATATTTTCAAAAGCCATTCCCTGAGAACCAATTCTTTTATTTTTTAAGCCTTAGCTCGGTAATGTCAGCTGTCCTCATGGACCAACATGGTACAAGACCTACCATTGTCTATGACTGTAAATGTTTTCATTATCTATTTTCACAGTTCCAGGATTCTAGGTTCTGTCAGCTTGATAAGCAGCAAGTTCAATGTCTGCTGTCTAGCCAGGGAACACTACTCCAAGGGAGGTCACCCAAGACACTAGGGGCAGATAACCAGGAGTGACCATATTATGAGTACACTCTGCATGCTCTTACTATTAACATTCTTTGTAATATCGTATTAGATCACCTGTTTACAATGGTTTAAGTATCTTTTGAAAACTTCAGGAGTTCATGTTAGCTTCCAACATGGAGTTCAATGAAAAGTTATCTCGGGGACAAAACCTCAATCCCTTTTCATTCATCTCACACAGAACTAATTACCTTGCTGTGGCAGAAACTCAGGCACATTCTGGTGCAGAGAGTCCATGGCGTTCTTGAAATTGAGCTGAAAGAAGTAAGTGAGTGAGTGAGTACCGGTAAGGTTTTACGCAACTTTTAGCAATATTCCAGCAATATCACAAACATTGTACCCATGTGGGTAATCAAACCCTGGTATTCAGCGAGATGAGCAAACGCTTTAACCACAAGGTTACTCCACCGCCCGAGCTGAAAGAAGACACAATCACATGAAGAGCTGAAGCACCCTACTTTCAGACTTGTACACAATACTTCTGGAATCCAAAACTGACTCCAGGAGATCAGAGAAACGGATTTGTTATATTTATAGTTTCTTATTTGCAGAGTCCTGTTTCCCTGTTTGACTAGCGCTTCAGTTGTAGCAACAATGACTGATGATTAGGTCGGCTCTATATTCACTTCTGAATGAGGCACAAAATGAGGCTCGCTTTTGTTTCGCTAGTTTGATACTAATATTGATATTAGGTCTCTTGGAGAAGTCAGTTTACCATATTTGCAGTTCGCTGTATAGATTGTTGTTGATTATAGTGGTGTCCTAGTGCAGGCACTTATTGCCCATGATACAGCCTTAGCGACACAAGGGCCCGCTGGCCTGCAGCATGTCTGACAAGCCAGACATTCAATATAATGGTCATAATGTAACCACACAAGGTATGTTACATCACGACACAAAGCCAGAATTGTGCTTAGTCCATGTGCTTATTGACCAGCTTTGCACCTGAATCACTCCTATATTCCAGCTTTTCGACACTTGTTTTGAAAGATGACCCGACTCACTCTGGTAATTCAGTGTTGTGACAGTTATTTCAAAACTCACAACTGCAATAGTCACCTCACTATTAGCTAGTATAGCTACACCTTTCTGTTTTTTAGGACAAACTGTTGAAATCCTAAAATACGAGAGTCACTTTCTGGCCAATATCTACATCCTAAGTTTTACAGTTGGTTTCATTCTTAATACATTCATTCACCTTCTGTTAATGCGAAGCCATCACTCCCAGCAGAGGCCAGAAGGGACAGGCCCCCTCTTTCAATATCTTACTTGCCCCTGCTTGAGATTGCCAAAAGTAACAAAATTTATTCATTTTAACATTCAGAACCAATGCCTTTGGTGTGAAGAGCAAACGCTTAAACCACTATGCTACCCAACATTGCCCCCATAAATCTGAATTTCAAAATAATGACATACCTGAAGAACAGATGTCATAAACTGTGAGGTACTGAGTATCTCCACAACAAGAGTTAAAATGTTTGAATATGAGTGCTTTGGAGCTTCCTATGTCCTACTGACAAATTTATACGAAAAGCTGAAATCTCAAGTGATACATGGATCGATCTTTACACCAACCTTGGGAGTTTTGCTGATGAACTTGCCCAGTTTCAGTAGCTGTGTGAGGACATCTATGATGAGTTTGTCTGTAGTTTCTGACGGCTCGAAAGCCTCGAGACGGTGAGCTTCAATGTCCAGTGTCCGGAATGACCACTGCTGATAAAGGCGCTGGGGAATGTGATGCAACGTTAAGGAATACACCACTGCACAATACAGTCACAGTCCGACATCCTGACTCCTGCCATCAACTTCCTCTCCACGATCATCAGAACACAGTGACATGACCATCTTCCAATACCAATAGACAAACGCGGCCATGCCATGAGAAGAGAAAACTATATTATTGTGACTAAAAAAGAAATAATATATCATGACCATGGAAAGAACTTAATTCTGATAGAAATGTCATGCTTGATTTAAACATACAGTGCCTCATGGGCACAGTCATTTTCTTGAAGTACTTACACTGATTTTTTATTTCATGTCTTAACAAAATAAAACTATGAAATTAAAGATTCTACCCAGCTAGTTGCATGTTCCTCTATTGCTAAACGACTTCCTGTCATGCAATCATTCAGCATTATTCGGTGAAGTCCATTGACTGTATCTTACAGAGGAGATGGTCAAGATAAACATGTGAACATGACGTGTCTTTCGCTATTGATGGAATATCAAGGTGTTGTGTTTCAAACGGAAGTGGTTATTCATGTTGACTGGTGTGAAAAAACTAGAAAATGATTGCAATTTGTCAAACTGGAACAGACCAAAAAGATAAAACTCCACTTCATCTTATTTCTTCATGATCAAGCCTACTGCTGTAACTTGTAACAACGCCTCGGCAGACGAGGGGCACAGAATACAGCTCATATCACCAAGTGCTATTGCTAACATAGAAACTGATAAAATCCCTGAGAAGCGGAAATTGAATGCAGACACAACTAACACATGTGATAGTACAGCTGAACCAAAGTCAAAATTATCCAAAATAAATCAACGAGAGGTATTCCCAGTAACTGGCCACTTCTAAAGTACATGTCATGGTTAATATATGACTGGCATAAAAAAATATTTTTTTTGCAAATTTTGCCAAGTTGAAAATAGATGGAAAACTATTTATTTCTTAAAGGGTTCAAGGGGTTTCATAACCAGCAAACTTCAAACACAGGTTCAAGCCAGTGAACATTTAAATGCATGAGGTGTTCAATGTGCAGTTTTGACAAAACAAGGAAAATCACAGTTGTTAAAAGTTTATAATTTGGTGTCCGTTTCATGTAAGTATTTGTAAGTGTAGTAGTGAGAAATATCTCATGTGATGACCTCTCTGTACTATACAACATTGATGACATTAAACATTTTGATCTGATGGACTAGCTGCCTTTTGTTATAGTTATTGGGTAAAAAAGACAAGGCACACCTGAAATCAGCTCACATGCCCTTGGGCACAGAAGATTTTTTACTATTTTCGAGCCCTGCTCTTATTATATCTGACGATTTGACAGTTGCATAATGGCAGAAATAAATAATTATCACAAATTACTTCTTAGTTGGTACTTCAAAATAATATCTGCGAACGTAGATGACTGTATGGCAAATGTAGGTTCCTGGGAAAATTCTTAGCATGTGTGGCAATACATTTGGGGAACAAAACATGTGGTTCCAACTTCACTTTTGTGTCATTTTCTTTACAGGTAACAGCAGCCTTTGAAATAAGCACTAGTTCGATAGTGCTTACCAACCTGCCTAATAGTTATGGTATCAGAAGTACAAGTAGAAATTTGCCCTTTCTCAGGGGTTCTGCTACATGTTATCATTATAAGGACTAGTGGACTAAAACTGTTAGATTCTATCGCTGTAACATGTCTCTACATTGAAACCACAGTATGTTTATCTCGTAGGTCTTTCTACTCTAAAACTTTATTCTGGATGAAACACAAGACAACATCATTGACCTTCTCTGCAAACTCTCCACAACAAGCCATCCGTGACATCATCCTATTCTTCAACAATTCCATGTCACAATGCCGTTGTCATTGATCAGGGTGGAATTTTCTACTGTCATATCCCTTGTGTCAGTTCTGGTGTATTAATCACCAGGTTTCTAAGAAAAGGATATATCGTGAGAGATAACGAGTATCTTGGCCTTGGAGATGAAACCCTGGTCTGACGTCTGACTGTAATGCAGGTCCTTGACTATCTCCAGCAGCATGTCCGAGGAAGTCTGCAACAGCCGATATCAGCACATCCTGAATAAACCTTACGGCACTCGGAATAGCATTTCTGTCACATTACAGCATATATAAGATAACTACAAATAAATCACAAAGAACAATGAACCAAGAGGGGTTTATTTCATGATAAAACATTGTTCTGTCATGACGTCATTTCTGGAGATTCGAACATGGGCTCGCAACTTGATGACGTCGTATGTTGGAGAAAAGGTACAACATGGAAATAAACAACAAACTTTATGGTGATGCGGGCGGTGCCTGAGAACCAAGAATATTATTTCTTTTATCTTTACCATAACCATCAGCACACAGACTGCCTGTCAGCTGTCTGTCATTAACGTGAGACAATATGCTGTGTATGAAGCTGGGAAGAGTATGTTTGTGGTGTGCTGGGTGCTAGGTAGCTCACCTCCACCACACGTACGATGTGGGAAGAGTATATTTGTGGTGTGCTGGGTGCTAGGTAGCTCACATGTACGATGTGGGAAGAGTATGTTTGTGGTGTGCTGTGTGCACGGTAGCTCACCTCCACCACATGTACGATGTGGGAAGAGTATGTTTGAGGTGTGCTGTGTGCTCGGTAGCTCACCTCCACCACATGTACGATGTGGGAAGAGTATGTTTGTGGTGTGCTGTGTGCTAGGTAGCTCACCTCCACCACATGTACGATGTGGGAAGAGTATGTTTGTGGTGTGCTGTGTGCTAGGTAGCTCACCTCCACCACATGTACGATGTGGGAAGAGTATGTTTGTGGTGTGCTGTGTGCTAGGTAGCTCACCTCCACCACATGTACGATGTGGGAAGAGTATGTTTGTGGTGTGCTGTGTGCTAGGTAGCTCACCTCCACCACATGTACGATGTGGGAAGAGTATGTTTGTGGTGTGCTGTGTGCTAGGTAGCTCACCTCCACCACAAGTACGAAGTGGGAAGAGTATGTTTGTGGTGTGCTGTGTGCTAGCTAGCTCACCTCCACCACATTTACGATGTGGGAAGAGTATGTTTGTGGTGTGCTGTGTGCTAGGTAGCTCACCTCCACCACATTTACGATGTGGGAAGAGTATGTTTGTGGTGTGCTGTGTGCTAGGTAGCTCACCTCCACCACATGTATGATGTGGGAAGAGTATGTTTGTGGTGTGCTGTGTGCTCGGTAGCTCACCTACACCACATGTACGATGTGGGAAGAGTATGTTTGTGGTGTGCTGTGTGCTAGGTAGCTCACCTCCACCACAAGTACGAAGTGGGAAGAGTATGTTTGTGGTGTGCTAGGTATGTGGGAAGAGTATGTTTGTGGTGTGCTGTGTGCTCGGTAGCTCACCTCCACCACATGTACGATGTGGGAAGAGTATGTTTGTGGTGTGCTGGGTGCTAGGTAGCTCACCTCCACCACATGTACGATGTGTTTCATGTAGATCAGCATGAGTCCGGTCACCGACACACTCTGGTGGACATTCTGAAGATTCTTCAGCTGTCTCTCATAGTAATCTGAAACATATACCATCACTCTGTCAGTCTACAACAGCTGTGCTATACTGCCTGTTATAAATTTAGGATAAATAAATAGAGAATCTCACCCGAGTGTCTTCTGATATCAAATATATCAACATGAGTTGATAAAAGTGGATTTCTTCCAAAAAATATGTAAAACTTTGCGATTTCATGTTTAAAAAAAGTATTAAATCACAGATGATACAACTACCGGTAGAGGTGCTTGTATTTACTTGCAAGTACAGAAGCATCCCAATGCCCACACCCACCACCCACTGACTGACACAAACAGACAGACAGACAGACAGACAGACAGACAGACACACACAAACATTAAATTCCTCAAAGCCCTTAAAGTCTTAATGTACCACTATGTACTTTCAGTTCGAAAACACTTCTTTCGGACCTTGGCGTTAATAAAGGCAGCTTCTTAAGATCCAACAATTCCCAAGTCTCAGAACTGCAGGGCTCCAAGTTAATTATTTTACTTACTTGTTGATAACTAAGTAAGTATATGAAATCACTAGATAAAATGAAATTCAAGTGGCCATGCCTATTCACACTGCTAATATTGGCATGTAACTTTACCTATTATTGTGCTGAATAAAAGATTATGTTAATTTACCAATACAATATGCAGTATTGAATTTAATCCTCAGTTCATCCACATTTTTCTCATCAGTTTAGGTGTCTACTGCATGAAATTGTAGCACAATAGCTAAGTTAGATAAAGACAGTTTTTTGTCTGTGGCATAAATAGTAGTCTCTACACTTTCTATGTCTGTGAGAATCACTAAGCGCTTTAATATTCTCTCGGTTCAACTTGTGACTGCCATTAACAAAATCATTATTTCCAGCAATAGATCACAAAACATTGTATCTTAAGATTTGTGGTATCGCAAACAGTCAAATTCTAGCAACCATGATTCCATAAATACACATGATAGAACATTCTCAACTGTTGATTTTTTTTCTAGGTGATAGATTTATCAATTTCAGTCACGTTAACTTGAAAATATGATGCAATCATTCATTTTCCTTTTGAAATTCCTTTCCTATTGACAGGATTCACGATGTTTACAAGTCTGCTACACAAGGGATTGTGGGAACCCTTTCATCCATACAGTGTGAACTACACTGCCAGACTGGATAAGATGAAATAAACTAGAGTTACTTCTCTTAGAACGATCTATTAAAATCGCTAAAAGTGCATACGTCTCTAACTGAACTCAAATATAATTACAGACATGGCTAATATAACTGATTGTAAATAAATTAAAGATTTTGCCTCACTCACAAGAGATAAGTGTTTTAAAATGGTTTGTTGCATTTCCAAAACTCCACTCGCAAATGTGACCAGAGACCATATACCGATGTGACCAATTCCCTGACAGCTTGCAGCACTGGGGCTGTACAAGTAGAGGGGCAACAGTAACTGCAGTACATAACACAGCAGGCTTCACAACCACCTCCAACACAACACTGACCTCTGATATCCACACCAACAACATTACATGAGGCAGGTATTTCCAAAGAAATGTGTAAATATAAAATTCCATACCTATAGAGGTAATCATGCATCAGGTAGTGTTGACAATGATATAACACAAACACCCACCCACACAATTTGATATATGTAACTGAAAATGCTACAAATGGCTTACCGGTACTTACAATCAAACAGTAATTACCATTTCATTCCTATTTCTAACTTTTCTTTTTAAGAAATGATTTTATGATTATAATACAAATACCAGCAAGGCATATGTTATCAGACACTATTCAAATGCATGCTCAAGATGCATGGCTTCAAACAAAAGCCTTACTTTCTCTAAATATGTAAAGTCTACTATGAATGAGGTAATTATACAAATACACTATCTGAATATATTCCCTCCACCTCACAACACGACACAGTGTGTTAATCTCTATACTCACTGCCGGCTTCCACTCTGTCAATGTCCTCATCTCGTAGTTTGGAAATGTATACCACACGATGCACAAGGCTTTTCTGTAACAAGAGACAAAAGTTATAATTAGACTTATAGACCAAAATAATGTGGCTCTACAGAGGCAAAATTTTGAAAAAATAGGGTGCACATAATATTGAGGATGCAGTTAACAAGTAAGGAGTATGAAAAAGGGGGTTGCACATTTACGGATCCAGAGGGGGGTTGCAGGGGGTGGGCGCACCCTTTTTGGTGCGCACCCCCCCTGCACCCCTCCTCTGGATCCGTCATGCATTATCAACCACGGTGTGCCTGATGTAACTTTGATCCACAACATGCTATTAGCAGGACTAGTAGGTTCGGGGACAGACAAGTGACAACTAAACCTGGGCTAGCCAACAGCAACTAGTGTTAAAACAAATCACCATTCTTTCTGTATCTGTTGAATCATGTCGTGTAACTTCAAAGTAATTTTTCTTGGGCCAGTCAAACACCCGCTCTGCTTTCTTGCCCTTCCTTTTTGTCTTGTCAACCAGTGCTAGTTTAGCCCGAGCACTACCATCAGCATTTGTCTGATCCCCGGGGTTAGACTGGTCAGCCCCTTCCTGACCCCCGTCTTCCTTCTTCACACCAGACATAGCGCACACAACAAGGTCCTGTACCCTGGTACCTTACTGCAGGGTGAGCTCACTGGAACCCCACATAGCAACACCCACTCACATGTAGAAACATACCCCCTGGGTAGCTCCTTACAGGTACTTAGTTGCAATCAGAACTGGGATAATGTCTCACCATTTAAGTAGGTGTTGTTAGTGGCAGTGACAGGACTATTGCTTTCTAAACAAAGCTATCACCTGCTAGATCAACATTGCGATCAACTTGTCCTGGCAGGTGGTGATTGATTGTCACACAATAGCAGGGCACCCCCCACTCCACCCCAGAAGTTTATTCCTCCCCTACTGCCCCCACCCCCCTCTTTCAACACAGCCATATATAAGCCAGTACCCTCATGTTCCCCCCTTCCCAGCAACCAGGTAGTGACTGAGAGATAAGGGTGACTGTCAAGACTGAGCCAGGTGACCATGGAGAGTCTGATGGAGCCACGCTCCACAACAGTCAGGACACGACACTCCACAACAGTCGGAGATTTACACTGCACAACAGTTCACAACACTGCACTGTTAGTGTAGGGTCGTGATTATGAAAGCCAGACCAATGAGATAGTATTCAGCCAATACAGCAGCAAAACAAGAAGTCATGCCAAACTTTATGGTAAGTATAAAACCTGGGTATACAAAATGACTTTACAAAGATGGTTACCACCTAGACATGTAAACTTCAGAGAACATGTATATTAACGTTCCATAGTTTGAAATTCCTTATAAGACTGCCAATGGCACACTTTAAGGAACAGTATGTTGATGGTTTTGTGTGTTTCTAAATCAGGCATGAAATAACTTTTACGTATGATGTCACATGTCCGATTCAGTTCTTAAACCAAAGCAGTAGAGCCAACAACCCAAGCGTTATGCAGAGTAAACTGGCTTCAGTCTTTGTTTTTAATAGAGGCAAATAAAAGAGCTTGTGTGTTTTACTTACGACTATTGTTTAACATACCGACTGTCAGCTTTATTGGATAAGAAGCCAGTGTTTATCAAAGCCCAAATTACAATATAAATATGCCTCGTATGAAGCCAATCACTCTCCAACCCAGGGTTCTGTGCGTCCAGCTGAGTACCTGTCACATCGTCACATCTTACACAGTCCATTCATGTGTTTCATTTTTTACAAGTCTACACATTTTAATAAACATACATCATGAAATGTTTAACTTCAGTGGGAAATTAGCCCAAAACATGAAAAACTGTTATGGAAGCCTTTCGACGAGCTAGCGATATGTGTACGGTCACATTAATGTGTAAAGCTATATTGTCATGCACCTCACTGTCGCAGTAGTAGTATATCTATATAATTATGCACAACTATGTGTAAAGCACACCAAATGGCTAGCATTAGACCAGAATGAGTGCATTTGTTTACAAACAAGAGAACAGTCTGTCCATGTGATAAGCCTACACCCGTGGTGTGGTTGATGGAGCAGAAACAGAATAAGGCGAGCAGAGCCGATTAAGCTCAGGGGTTATCAGCTATTGCTTACAAAGCAATATATTTTATTAATTTTATTCAAAATTTCATTTAATATTGTTTTCATTACGTTAGGTGAAATCGTGTGTGAAGAGATACAGCAACCACGGTCAGATTCCTGCTTTTGACGCATTGAAACAAACTTTAGTTGCTAAAGAATGGATACATATATTAAAAATGCCATACTTTGACTCGTTTAAAGTCCTATTTGTGGTAATTTGGCTTATATATGTCAACATAACGTTTTCGCAATCCAAATACATGTAGCGAGGGAAGTCCCTGGTCAAATTGTTCCATACGTAAAAATATTCTGCAACAGCAAACTCCAGTACCAAAATGCTACACTTGTGGTTCTTATAATTATAAATATATATATTTAGTAAAAGCTGCAACTGAAGTAACACGCTATTGGAATATATTATTCCTGATAAAACAATAATTTCAGATACAATTTCTTCGACCATTGCATCAAAATTCTTTGAAGTTGTATCACTGGTGGAGTACATTAATTATTTTCTGGTGTTTGAACTTTGAATTGTTTCGAAGGAAAGTTAGAGAAAGTTCCACTTTGAAGCTTAACAACGTCAGTAGTCTTATTAAAAAATAATTTTGACTTTTCCAAAATCATGAAAGGTTCAATCTTGACATGCTTTAAGTCTTGTTTTTTTTTATCTTTGCGTATCAAGATACGTATCGTATCGTGACCAGAATATCGATATGTGTATTGAATCGTGACCTTCCTGTATCGTTGCAGCCCTAGTCACTCCATGCACCTGACATAGCCTAAAAATATCTTCTAAAAGTCATATATACTTAAACACTTTGGAAGCACATGGTGGATTTTGACTCTTGCTAAGTAAGAAGTTATTGGAAGCTTGTATGGTATGACAATGAGAATCAAGATTCAAAGTCAGACAACATTATGGCAATGTAGCATGCCTTCAGGCCTCACTACCACACACCAATTTCTTTGTTTTCTGTCCGTTCACTGAAAACTCTATTTCCCAAATTCCACTACACGTTTTCATAGTGTTTCAGTATATTTAGGACCTGCTAAGGACACAGATAATGAACTATGTATTTATTACTCGCCCGTAGAAGATACCCCGTTCAATAACAATAAGCTGCAATGAGACACTGTTTAATACCAGAGCGTATGCTTACGTACTGTCAGAAAAAAAATAAATCACAAACAAATATTGAAAACCCTCATGTTGCTGGATAAGGTTTCACAAACAAATATTGAAAACACTCAACATTGCTGGGCGTATTCAATGACACTGCGTGTAGAGACGATAGATCCCAGAGAGGAGCTAATGCACACTTGATAACCTCAGCAACCTTGTTGCTGGCTGATATCACAGGGCATTGTTTCACTGGTGTATGTTGCACAAATTACGTCACAAGGCATTGTGACGTGGAATTCTAAAGGTAAGCTGTTGCATGGTATTAATTAATATGTATGTGTTTGAAGTTGTATTATTCTGTTTAACTCAACTGGATTTAAGAAATAAAGTTTGCTCTACCCCCATGTGTAGGGTAATAAAGTATAGTTTTGCCCTCAACTATGATAGTTGTACCCTGAGCGAGAGGTGGACATGTGGTTATGAAACTTTTCAAGGATTGCTAGCCTTCGTCCTGGGAGACATACAAAATTTGTAGGGAACCAATGCCCGCAAATTTGCAAATACCCTTTTGGAAAAAAGGGTATCTTGGTTGTTCATTTGTTCATCTGCATCACATATTAGTTTTTTGACACTACTTTGGGGTCAGTGAAATGTGTTAGCAAAATGGGTCAACACTCAGAGCTAGCTTAGTGCCTGTCTAACCCAAACACAATGGTTTGTTGTTTGGTGTGTATTATGAATGTCTAGAATATTTCACTAATCTCAAATACAGGCAATTTCTGAAAGCGTCTTGCCAAAGGAGACTGCCACAGGGAGGCCCCCACTTCTTGATCTGATGCTGTACTGTAAGTGAGTGAGTGAGTTGGGTTTAACTCCGCTTATAACAGTATTCTAGTTACGCGGCGTGTCAGCTTAATGTGGGAGGAAAGCCCAAAGTGATGCAGGTCTCAGACGTTTACCACTTTACTGAAACCCATGAGCACAGGTATCGTGCTGACAATGGTCCTCTGATACATACACGTTGAAACAGTGTTTAAACAGCATTGAAAACTGACGTTGAAACAACATTAAGTGTTAATGTCAGTTCAATTTTTACATGAAACCAATTTCCACATGCTGCACTCAAATTACTGGGCGTTCGTCATATCGACCACTACTCTCTTGTCATACGAGTTGCCATAGGCTTGGAACATAAGCATCACGTAACACCTTTTATTATCTACCATCTTCCCAAGGCAAGGAAGTAAACTGACTGTAAAAGTCCAGTTTCCACCCTTGCCGAATTAGGCTGGAATTTCTGGGCTTGATCGTAGCACCACCAGTGGCTATTATGAGTTTTGTCCCTCCTATTGACCTATTGATTCCACCTCTCATATCACTTGCATTTGCTTCAAATATTATGGCATCGCCAAGTGAAGATGATATGATCGATAATCAAGATCTATATTGTAATAAAACGGGTCCCACTTCGCGAAGTACATCAAATCATGTGATCACTTTGATTACAAACATGAAAACATTTGAAAAATATCTGTTGACGCTAAGTTGTCGGCACACATGCTTTGCATATCCAGCAATCCAGACCAAAATCTGCATGGCACATTATGAACTAGATGGCGATTTCGTTACATGATTTTGATTGGACTATGCATAGACTCGCTAGTCACGCCAAAATATAACTCCATAATTCCAGCCTAGTTAGGCAAGGGTGGAAACTGGACTTTGATAGTCAGTTAACTCCCTTGCCTTAGGAACATGATATCAACATAATACCACAAACTTTTGTTTTCAGCAAATTTAGTTAATAATTCATGGCGGTACAATATAGGATCCAGAAAAATTGATCAAATCATTACATCCTTAGTGAATCAGACACATGACTGTCGTAGTCAAACTTCCAGGTAGACATTTTTGAAATTAGTGAAGCTTTTTAACGAAAGAGATTAAACATTAGAGAAAAATGTAGAACACTTTCCATTTTTAAACTTTTAAAGTTTATTGCACTGACCAGAGAAAATGTGTCTGAAAGTTTCCTAGTGCTTGTAACACTGTCTCTATTTTGAAAACACCATGGGTTACCGCCCTTGCCCTATTATTACAAGGTGTACGGTCATTTAAGTGTACATTGTAATTTGAAGGCATCACTGAAATCTCAGGGCAAAGGTACCAATAAAGAATTACATCCCTTTAAGGAAGAGTTACCATTCGTTTCACACATGTCCAATATAAGCCTCAAAACACTGAGTGCAGCATTTTTCTAAAATTTGCGTACGCCTCGAAAGATTGGAGTTGCGTCCGGACCTGATCCTAAATGAATATATAAGATAGAAATTTGCTGCTGCTGCTGCTGCTGTTGATCAATGTTTTATGCGAACACAGTTGCCATATAATTCTACTGAACGAAACAAATGCATGCTCATATTTTTCAAACATAAGTTTGATGCATTTCTTTCATCGCACCCATTGTTTGGCCACAATGAAAGTACAAATTGCCAATTATTTTCTAAGAATGAGGTTTTGCTAGTGGTCTAGGGTCTTAGTCGTCTACGAACACAGGTACCATGTCCACCAGTTATGAACGACAATTGAGTGAACTATTTAGTTTCAGGTAAAAACAACCTGTCAGCTGCTGCTCGGTTATCACACTGGTGACTAGGCCTAGTTGTGACTAGAGCTCACACAACAATGGCACAGTGCATAAAAGATATAATTATCAATTACCTTATTAAGAGTTCTATTTCTCTCTTCAATATAATCTAAAAGAGATGTTCTGTGATTATCGAGCATGGAATCCTCACGTTCGTCTATCTCGGACGCCATTATGTTATGATCACCATAGTGACGCTCGTTTCCCCTAAATATAGACAATCTCACGTTCGGCTATTTCCGTCAAGTTATGCCAGCGCCCTCTGTTGGCAGATTGCTAAAATGATTGCCAGGTTTAAATTGTGTTCCTATTATATGACCTTTTCCCAAAATGTTTTAGGGAAACATAACTATAATATGATTATGAAAGACTTTGTAAAAGTCAAGCTCCTCACAGCGATAGTCCATTCGTGGAGCTCTCTATATACTGTTACCGAGAGAGTAACGAAGGTGTCACACGCTGGGAAGGAGCTTGTGCAAAAGTTTGAAAAGGGAGGTCACTCTAATTTTTTGCCAAGCTTATAAACTGGTTCCACTGTAGGTAAGCGCCACAAGCTTATAAACTGGTTCCACTGTTGGTATACGACGCAAGTTAAGCCTTGCCCACTCTCCAACATAGGGCTTAGATTTTCTAAACGGTCGTAGCTCTAAAATTATCGTAAGGAAATCGTAGGCTACCTTAGCTTATTTTCGAAACTAACGTTGCCCTATTATATGGTAAGATTGTCATAAATCTAAGATAGTCCTATACCTGTCGACCAGCAAAGAACCTTTGCCACAGGCCATATTTGACGATTCGTCACATCTTACAGTCCATTCAAGATATCGCATATACATGTTTTTCCATGTTTCATTCTTTACAAGTTTACACATATAAATAATCACATGTCATAGAATGGTTAACTTTTATTGAGAAAATATCATAAAATGTGAAAAGGTTCCGTTTGCGTAGTTATCCATCATTTACATTGGTTCAAAGACGTATATACGTCTTTGATTGGTTGTTCAGCTCCACGTGCTGTCATCGAATCACTACGGGGACCTAGCGATATGGCCTTTGCTTATATATATATTGTATATTGTGATGCGCAACTGTCGCAGTTGTTTGTTGTTGTTGTTTTTTTTGTTTAAGGCCGCACTCAACAATATTCCAGCTAAATGACGGCGGTCAAACGATGATATGCATCAACCATGTCAGCGAGCCTGACCACCCGATCCCGTTAGTCGCATATTACGACAAGCATAGTCGCCTTTTACGGCAAGCATGGGTTGCCGAAGCCTATTCTACCCCGGATCTTCACGGGTCGTCGCAGGTGTAGAAGAACATAGATCTATATAATTATGCAAAACAATAAGTATAAATATATATATATTATCATGCACCCCACTGTCGCAGTTGTAGTAGAATATCTATATAAGTATGCAAAACAATATGTAAAGCGCCCCAAAAGGCTTGCATTGGGCTAATCTGTTCTGATTTCAGAATAATCGCGTTTTGTTACTAACAGTTATGAATGCGCATGCTTAATGTCCTTATTACCGATGCCGAGTTCTTTTTTGACGCACATTTTTATGAGTTCGGAAAAGTGAACGTTGCGCAAGGATTCAGATCGCGCGGCACTGGGTGTACCTTTGACGACAAAATTTTGCAGAGATTTCACATATAGGACTGGTTTTAAAAGCATACAGTGCATAGTGTTGCCAAAGATTTTGTAATGCCTAAAAATAGAAGCCTTTTTCGCTTCTTTTTTCCGCTTTGACTTCAAAAGATGAGTGAGTGATATAAACACGCAGAGTGAGTGAGTGAGTTGGGTTTAACGCCGCTTTTAACATTATTCCAGTTATATCACGGCGTGTCAGCTTAATGTGGGATCAAAGCCCGAAGTGACGCCGGTCTCAGACGTTTACCATTTTGGTGAAACCCACGAGCACGGCTATCGTGCTGTCAAACCTAGGAACATAATCGGGGCGAACCATAGGTTTCCGGCGTGCCCAAAGAACGCAACTCTGCAGAGCGAATTCCGGCGCTTTAGACGACTGAGCCACCGGTGCCGCTCACACGCACAGGAAACGTGGCATAGCTCCGCAGTGCGAACAGAACCTGGTCATTGTACCTCGGCTCTCTTGATAATTTGCTATGGATCAAATCAATAAGTTCCCGTAATTGTTTCCTTTACGTGGAATCTAAACTGTTTCAACACAAATTTCAGTATTAAAACCATTTACTTTTAGGTATCATCACACATCATAGGAAATTATGAATATAGTAAAAGCGAATTGGGTGGCCCTATTTAAATGTAAATTAGTATTTAGATTCAAACTCCCGATTTTGTACGTGTAATTTGACTAATGTTGCACAGTTATTATTATTGGATTGACTACAGGTGTTATCATTAAATGTACTGAATTACATATTGTTTTTGCTTGGCGTCATGGCTTTATTTATATATGTCTTTGACGACAAGGAAGACGACATTGTTATATTAATTAATATACATCTGGCCTATTTTTAGTCCATAGTATAAAATGTAATAGATTGTGAGGTCAATGTTTAAGAACTGATGAAACGTCATTAAAGTATACCAGACAAGAGGAGTATTAAGCGCATCTAACATCAATATTCTGTCACCCAAACGAAAAAAACATTTATTTTGAAAACAGTTACATTCTCCTTCTAATAATGTGTACACATGATCATAAAAGTCAGTATCAGTTCTGTTAAAGAAATATATCAGTTTTAGCTGCAAGATAAAATGATGTGGCCGTCCACAACCTGTTTATACGAAATTACCTGAACGAATGTTACACTTCTAAGGAAATACTTGCTGCAGTTTTAAACATTTATATATAATTCATTTCCTAAAAGTAAGCAAGATGGCGACACGATATTTGTCAATTTCTTTATTTTCATTATGTAAACAACGGTCAAACAAACATTAGATTGAAGTTTAAAGTATTTTGTGGCCTGTGTATGATATTGAACAGCAGATCTTGTATGTATCCAAAATGCAGAGGCGAAACTACCAAAGTAGCAGAAAAGCAATTGCTTACACCTGAGAAAAAACACATGTACAATTTGTTTTAGACCTAAAAAAGCACATTTTCAAAACAATGAGTAAAACTTAATTTACCATATATGCCTGAAATTATTCATTCAAAATCTACACGGTCGAACATCATGCTATTTTATTGTCTAACTTGATAATCAGAATCTTTACGCACTTTAGAATTTTAGTGGAAGATGGTTTATCGGAGCAGTGAAACCCCTGGACAAAATGCCATTGAGTTCTGCAACTGCAGCACGTTCGTTTAGCGCAATGAGGCAGATCAAGACATACCTCAGGTCAACAATGGCCAACGCGAGAATGAGCTCTTTGGCACTCTTCCACATCCACAAGGACATTGACAAAGCGATTGACGACTTTTCTGGAGGACGGAACCCCCGAACTGCCAATATCTTTGCTCTGCTAATGTTAATTTTGTCGAGAGCACATTTACTTCAAAAACAAGCTCCATGTAGTCCGCATTTTTCTTGCATTCGAGACTGAGGGCCAACCGGCTGCGACAAATCGGCCGCCGCCTGTCAACTATAGTGGAAAGGTAGGAAGGAGCCCAGTCTCGCCAACTCAGCGCCTACAAGTTTAGGTAGACAAGAGCCCAGTTTTCGAACGAATGACCCTCGTTGAGTGGTCCGCGATGACGGCGACAAAAGGTCCCAACATAACTCGCAAAAAAGATTTTCTCCAAACGATCTGGTATGGTGACGTATATTATACTTAGATCTTCTATTTGAACCCTTTAGATCTGTCATTTTATATGGGTCTAGATCATGTAGATGACAAGAGTTTCAAGCGAACATGTTGGCAACCTGATGCCATTGACATGATTGAGGAAATGGTGGGCTAGCTAAAATCCAAAATAATAGGAAAGACTTCCGCCCGTATCCCCCTCCAAAAGGTATATATGTATGCATTGCTGCTCAATTCTTTTAATAGTATATATTTTTTAGGGGAGGATAATTATCAAATGTTTTAACATCTGAATCAAATGTAGGATTGTGTTGTTCATGGTACGCACTGCAGACAGACATGAGAAAGAAACAAAGCGGAATTCTCATGGGAGCGGGTCAAAACAGCCACATGTCAGAACGGCCTGGTAAAGTCAAAACGGTTACAGAAAAATAGTCATAAACGGCCACAACCCACAGTCAAAACGGCCACAAAAAAGTCATTACTGACACACAGAAAGTAAAGAAGACAACTTCAAGTATTGTGTCACATTAACTGCATTATTATATACTTTGTATAACAATTCAAAACACCATATGCACATGTAGCGGCCATTAAATTTCCGAGTCCCGTGATGGGATTCGAACCACGGACCTTCTGATCACAGGTCGGACGCCTTGTCCACATGACCAAAGAGGTTAACCCCGTCAGCAAGCTGACAAGGTAAGGATGTCATCTGTGGGATGACTCCACGCCCTGCTACACACACTTTATGTATATCTTAATTCAGCATGGACTCAGTACTACACAAGTGATAACGCAGTTCAATATCACAGTTCCATATCACACATTAAACCCTTGGTCCATGGTTGAAGCGCATATGTTCAGCAGCTCAGATGGTGTTAGGTCGCCTTCCTTGTACATTCTCCAGGCTGGGAAGATTTCTTCTAGCTGTTGTTTCCCAACTGTTTTCATGCACTGAACACTTCACAGGGGTTGTATTTGTAACAGTGTTACATTAGGGGTTTTAAGTTGACTTCACAGCCCTGTATTTCATTGATGGGGTAGGTGGGGTTGAATAATAAATAATATGCTTAATAAAGATAAACCAATATACCCCCAAAACTGTAAATGTTGGGGGTAAAAGTATAAGTAATTAAATAAGATGTATACATATATAAATGTGGGTATATTAGAGAAGAAGGGGGCAAAAAAAGGACAGAAAAGTTTAAATTAAATGGGATAATAATAACAATGTCACAGTGTAGCTTAAATAAATATAAAGCATAGTGGGATATAATGATATAAAACAGTTAAGCTGTTTTAAGTATGTGAGGGCCTACTAAATAAAGAAAAATGGTGGTAAAGCCTAGCTTAAGTCTAGAAACTTTGGCAGGGGGAGTCAGGGAGGCGAGGTAATGCAGTTGTTTGGGGCAGTGTGGCCTCGTGCGAGTGAGTGTGTGGTGGTTGTCCTTGACATTGGTGGCTGAGCTGGTTTTCAGGGTTCTGTTTTAGTGGTATGGATGTGGGTGATTTGTATGTTTTACTAACTTTTAGAAGACCATTCACACTGGAAATCTTGATCCCGATCCTTAATATAATATTGTTGTTATTTCAGATAAGTTTAGGGCAGGGTTTATTTGGGATGGTCTAAAATATTTCTGTGATGTTAGTGTTGTGGATGAATTTTATGATAGTGTTGGAGATTCTGGGAGGGTTAAAGGGGCTGAAGAGTAGAGAAATGTTTTTATTGTGAGAAGGGATAGGCTGATAGAGTGGTGAGTGAAAGGTCTTATAGACAGGACAGTTGTTACAAACATGAATAAGATCCTCCAGGGAGTGGCAGTGATTGCATTTTCTGTTATTAGAAATTATTCAAATTATAAGAAAGTTGGATTGATTTAGTTTTTTTGCTTCATGTAGGTCTGCTGATATAGCTAGCGATATTTGTCATGGTGCTATTTGGTGATATGATTTAGTTTATTTTTAAGCTGTGGGTGGCAGTTAGGAAGCTGGCAAAAGATGTTTGGTAGACTTTTGACTTGTGAGCAGGGCTATGGTATTTTTTTGCAGTAAGTTGTCTAATGAGGAGGGCAGCTGCTATGAACTCTTTGAGTTTGTTTGTGTTGTTAATTTTTTTTTTATGGTTATGGTTGCTGATGGTGTTGTTTTTAAGTTTTGAATTTGTTAGCTAGGAATTGTTTTCTGTTTTTTGCTGAGTAGTGTGAGTGGGGGTATGGTTGTATGGGAGTTTGGGTGGCTGTGGTGCTGTTGGGAATGTAGGCAGTGATGGGGGATGGTAGTACTCGGGTCAGGTGGGTCCTGAGTAGGACCCAGGTACCCACAGGACTACCCGCACCCGTGGTTAGTCACGTGATATATTGTTTAATGACAAAAACTCACTATGGCTCAGTGGTTACACTACAAGTTGCTAATTTACGCATTTTATTCTGACGATGCATACATTCCTTTGGACTTGAAAATGTTTGAGTAAAGATAAAGCTTCAGTCAACTTCAGTGAACGCATGATCTGATTGTTTGATACATGTATCTAAATAGTTTTTGGCCAGGGCTGCGGTAAAACAATTACCAATCAGACATTTTGTTTCCAACTCTTGAGATCTGCAGTGATTACCCGGGTAGGGTCGGATGATAGGGTGTCGGGTACCCGGGTAGTAAATTTGGACTCGTCCCAGCCCTAGATGGCAGGGTGGTAGTGGTATGGGGAGACAATAGGGGATTAAGGGAGGCATCTCACATATGGGGAGGGTATGTTAGCTACGATTACTCTGTGTGTGGAGGTGGGTTGAAAAGTTGGGGGATGTATGTCAGCTACGATTATTGTGTGTGTGGAGGTGGGTCGAGAAGTTGGGGGATGTATGTCAGCTACGATTACTGTGTGTGTGGAGGTGGGTCGAGAAGTTGGGGGATGTATGTTAGCTACGATTACTCTGTGTGTGGAGGTGGGTCGAGAAGTTGGGGGATGTATGTCAGCTACGATTACTCTGTGTGTGGAGGTGGGTCGAGAAGTTGGGGGATGTATGTCAGCTACGATTATTGTGTGTGTGGAGGTGGGTCGAGAAGTTGGGGGATGTATGTCAGCTACAATTATTGTGTGTGTGGAGGTGGGTTGAGAAGTTGGGGGATGTATGTCAGCTACGATTATTGTGTGTGTGGAGGTGGGTCGAGAAGTTGGGGGATGTATGTCAGCTACGATTACTGTGTGTGTGGAGGTGGGTCGAGAAGTTGGGGGATGTATGTTAGCTACGATTACTCTGTGTGTGGAGGTGGGTCGAGAAGTTGGGGGATGTATGTCAGCTACGATTACTCTGTGTGTGGAGGTGGGTCGAGAAGTTGGGGGATGTATGTTAGCTACGATTACTCTGTGTGTGGAGGTGGGTCGAGAAGTTGGGGGATGTATGTCAGCTACGATTACTGTGTGTGTGGAGGTGGGTCGAGAAGTTGGGGGATGTATGTCAGCTACGATTACTCTGTGTGTGGAGGTGGGTTGAGAAGTTGGGGGATGTATGTCAGCTACGATTATTGTGTGTGTGGAGGTGGGTCGAGAAGTTGGGGGATGTATGTCAGCTACAATTATTGTGTGTGTGGAGGTGGGTTGAGAAGTTGGGGGATGTATGTCAGCTACGATTATTGTGTGTGTGGAGGTGGGTCGAGAAGTTGGGGGATGTATGTCAGCTACGATTACTGTGTGTGTGGAGGTGGGTCGAGAAGTTGGGGGATGTATGTTAGCTACGATTACTCTGTGTGTGGAGGTGGGTCGAGAAGTTGGGGGATGTATGTCAGCTACGATTACTGTGTGTGTGGAGGTGGGTCGAGAAGTTAGGGGATGTATGTTAGCTATGATTACTCTGTGTGTGGAGGTGGGTCGAGAAGTTGGGGGATGTAGGTCAGCTACGATTACTGTGTGTGTGGAGGTGGGTCGAGAAGTAGGGGGATGTATGTTAGCTACGATTACTGTGTGTGCGGAGGTGGGTCGAGAAGTTGGGGGATGTATGTTAGCTACGATTACTCTGTGTGTGGAGGTGGGTCGAGAAGTTGGGGGATGTATGTCAGCTACGATTACTGTGTGTGTGGAGGTGGGTCGAGAAGTTGGGGGATGTATGTTAGCTACGATTACTCTGTGTGTGGAGGTGGGTCGAGAAGTTGGGGGATGTATGTCAGCTACGATTATTGTGTGTGTGGAGGTGGGTCGAGAAGTTGGGGAATGTATGTCAGCTACGATTACTGTGTGTGTGGAGGTGGGTCGAGAAGTTGGGGGATGTATGTTAGCTACGATTACTCTGTGTGTGGAGGTGGGTCGAGAAGTTGGGGGATGTATGTCAGCTACGATTACTCTGTGTGTGGAGGTGGGTTGAGAAGTTGGGGGATGTATGTCAGCTACGATTATTGTGTGTGTGGAGGTGGGTCGAGAAGTTGGGGGATGTATGTTAGCTACGATTACTCTGTGTGTGGAGGTGGGTTGAAAAGTTGGGGGATGTATGTTAGCTACGATTACTGTGTGTGTGGAGGTGGGTCGAGAAGTTGGGGGATGTATGTTAGCTACGATTACTGTGTGTGTGGAGGTGGGTCGAGAAGTTGGGGGATGTATGTTAGCTACGATTACTCTGTGTGTGGAGGTGGGTTGAGAAGTTGGGGGATGTATGTCAGCTACGATTATTGTGTGTGTGGAGGTGGGTCGAGAAGTTGGGGGATGTATGTTAGCTACGATTACTCTGTGTGTGGAGGTGGGTTGAAAAGTTGGGGGATGTATGTCAGCTACGATTACTCTGTGTGTGGAGGTGGGTTGAGAAGTTGGGGGATGTATGTCAGCTACGATTACTGTGTGTGTGGAGGTGGGTCGAGAAGTTGGGGGATGTATGTCAGCTACGATTATTGTGTGTGTGGAGGTGGGTCGAGAAGTTGGGGGATGTATGTTAGCTACGATTACTGTGTGTGTGGAGGTGGGTTGAGAAGTTGGGGGATGTATGTCAGCTACGATTACTCTGTGTGTGGAGGTGGGTCGAGAAGTTGGGGGATGTATGTTAGCTACGATTACTCTGTGTGTGGAGGTGGGTTGAGAAGTTGGGGGATGTATGTCAGCTACGATTACTGTGTGTGTGGAGGTGGGTCGAGAAGTTGGGGGATGTATGTTAGCTACGATTACTCTGTGTGTGGAGGTGGGTCGAGAAGTTGGGGGATGTATGTCAGCTACGATTACTGTGTGTGTGGAGGTGGGTCAAGAAGTTAGGGGATGTATGTTAGCTATGATTACTCTGTGTGTGGAGGTGGGTCGAGAAGTTGGGGGATGTATGTCAGCTACGATTACTGTGTGTGTGGAGGTGGGTCGAGAAGTAGGGGGATGTATGTTAGCTACGATTACTGTGTGTGCGGAGGTGGGTCGAGAAGTTGGGGGATGTATGTTAGCTACGATTACTGTGTGTGTGGAGGTGGGTCGAGAAGTTGGGGGATGTATGTCAGCTACGATTACTGTGTGTGTGGAGGTGGGTCGAGAAGTTGGGGGATGTATGTTAGCTACGATTACTCTGTGTGTGGAGGTGGGTCGAGAAGTTGGGGGATGTATGTTAGCTACGATTATTGTGTGTGTGGAGGTGGGTCGAGAAGTTGGGGGATGTATGTCAGCTACGATTACTGTGTGTGTGGAGGTGGGTCGAGAAGTTGGGGGATGTATGTTAGCTACGATTACTCTGTGTGTGGAGGTGGGTCGAGAAGTTGGGGGATGTATGTCAGCTAAGATTACTCTGTGTGTGGAGGTGGGTTGAGAAGTTGGGGGATGTATGTCAGCTACGATTATTGTGTGTGTGGAGGTGGGTCGAGAAGTTGGGGGATGTATGTTAGCTACGATTACTCTGTGTGTGGAGGTGGGTTGAAAAGTTGGGGGATGTATGTTAGCTACGATTACTGTGTGTGTGGAGGTGGGTCGAGAAGTTGGGGGATGTATGTTAGCTACGATTACTGTGTGTGTGGAGGTGGGTCGAGAAGTTGGGGGATGTATGTTAGCTACGATTACTCTGTGTGTGGAGGTGGGTTGAGAAGTTGGGGGATGTATGTCAGCTACGATTATTGTGTGTGTGGAGGTGGGTCGAGAAGTTGGGGGATGTATGTTAGCTACGATTACTCTGTGTGTGAAGGTGGGTTGAAAAGTTGGGGGATGTATGTCAGCTACGATTACTCTGTGTGTGGAGGTGGGTTGAGAAGTTGGGGGATGTATGTCAGCTACGATTACTGTGTGTGTGGAGGTGGGTCGAGAAGTTGGGGGATGTATGTCAGCTACGATTATTGTGTGTGTGGAGGTGGGTCGAGAAGTTTGGGGATGTATGTTAGCTACGATTACTGTGTGTGTGGAGGTGGGTTGAGAAGTTGGGGGATGTATGTCAGCTACGATTACTCTGTGTGTGGAGGTGGGTCGAGAAGTTGGGGGATGTATGTTAGCTACGATTACTCTGTGTGTGGAGGTGGGTTGAGAAGTTGGGGGATGTATGTCAGCTACGATTACTCTGTGTGTGGAGGTGGGTCGAGAAGTTGGGGGATGTATGTCAGCTACGATTATTGTGTGTGTGGAGGTGGGTCGAGTTGGGGGTATTTGTTTTATTGTAGGTTTTTGTCATTGTGGTTTCAGTGGGGGGATGGGGGGGTGGAGGGATTGGGAGGAACTAACTGTAGTGCCTAGAGTTTGGTCTGAAGCGGAATGAATTCTTCGTGTGAGGTGATGTATTGTGGTATGATTGCAGGTTTTGGTAGGTCTGTCTGGTGTATGTTTTTGTTGAGTTTAAGAATGTGTTGTTTGTTTGGACAGGTGTTTTGGTTTGCACTGTGACCTTTGGTGTTACAATTTATACAAAATGGGGCCATAATGCACTCTTGTATTACAGATAGGAATTTTATTGAATGTCATATCATTGTAAATTGCATAGGTATTCTTTACCCTATTACAGACAGGGATTTTATTGTTAGCTTGAAAAGATTCAACCATTGACACTCTGAAAAATGCATGTATTTCTTACCAGAATATGTTAATTAATTTTAACATGCAGTTCAATTTTGATTAGTTTTAATAATCATACCAGCTATACATTTCTGCATCCCTCTGTAATATAGTATATTTTATGTCTCATAACCCTGTATTAGATACCATAACTCTTCCATAATGTCGCATGTAATAGGAAATGTTCAATCTTGATCATCATCATACCTTAACAAACATGTATATTTATTTTTCTTTTACAGAATCGGCTGTACTACACCATGGCAAATCCAAGATTTGAGCCTCTCATTGAGTTTGTGCACAGTAATGAGAGAGACTCGTCAGCTAGGAACTGGAATGGGAGATCTAAGATCAGAGACAGACACACCCCATTGTGTGGGGAGGATGTGCGTGGCTTTTATGAAGCTGTCATTTCTGAGACGACTCCTCATGTTCCAAAAACCTCTTCACAGCAGACCAAGAGAACAAAAATATGTGATTCAAAAGCTAAACAAACAAATACTGTGAATCGATCTGTAGCAAATTGTGTTTCTTGGGAGAAATCTGATGACAAATGTAATGTTAGCGATGCACATTCAGTCTCAAATGTTCAACACATGTCCGTCTCAAGCATCTCGAGAGATAGTGACATGAAGATGAGACGGTTAGAGCTGCGGCTGCTGCACAAGAGTCAGGAAGGTGATGTACGTGGTGTAGAGCAGGCTGCCACATCCGGGGCTAATATCAATGTTAAGGACCTGTATGGGTGGACGCCTCTCATGTGCTCCGCCTATGCTGGCCACATGGGTGTGGTTCAGACCCTCCTTGGCCTTGGAGCAGACTGGGGTCTATGTGAGAGGAAGGGGAGGACAGCCAGGGATCTGGCTAATAAGGTTGGTCATGGTAGTATTGTGAAGCTCATTGATGATACCATAGCTGACTTTCAATCTTCCGATGATGGATCAAGCTCCAACCAACGAGTCACAAATGAGGAAGGTTTTTTCTGTGAAATTTGTAAAAGACATTTTTCTGAAGGGACAGAACGATCTCACAAAACCTCCACAGTCCATTTGTTTAACTGTCAACTAAAACCTAAGAAGCCAAGCTACCTCATCTCAGAGTCCAATGTTGGATATCAGATGATGCTGAGAAGTGGCTGGAATGCAGATCGGGGTCTGGGACCTCGAGAAGAGGGCCAAAAGTACCCAGTAAAAACTGTGTTGAAGAGGAACCGTGAGGGACTCGGGGGTGAACAAAAGAGCACGCCCAGAGTGACTCACTTCCCACCGCGGGATGTTCGTGCTGTTGCAACTGTGAAGCCGCGTGGGGAGAGGCGAGAGTCGTTGAGGTCACAGTCCCGTCGAGCCATCAAGAGGCGGGAACGGAAAGATAAAGAGTGGGAGAGAAATTTAAGGCGATACATGAACTCTGATTAAACTACGTAGATAAAAACCCTCCTTGTCCCACTGTTTCTTCAGTTGTTTCCTCCATGGTGAGTGAAGTGTAGTGTTTATTCCTTTATAAAATAATTGTGTAATCGTCTCTCCTGTAGAGAGTTTACGGGCAATTCACAGTGGTACACTGAGAATGGGTTTCACCAAATGTTGGGAATTGAATGGTGGCATTATGACAAGCTCCCACAAGAAACCCTTACTAAACACAGAATATGTAACATTGAAAAATTCATACATAGGATTCAAAACAAATGTTTTGGTACTGCTGCATGTTTAGGAACATAAAACTAACACAGGGATATAAAAAGGGAAATATCACATCAACAAAGAGGAGTATATCTGTATTTCTTTTCATGAGTTGGATTTGTATCATCATGCAATCAATCACCTGGTGCAGCTGCTGAGGAAGAAAATATTTATTTTCCAGAAAAAAATGTATGATGTGGAATTTTGATGATTGACCCAGCTTTGATCTTTGATCTTCACATACTCTTACTTTTTTCATGTAACTACATTTTTAAAGGTCAAGTAAAGTTAACATAGCAACGTTGCAGGATACAACCAGTTGACTAAAATTAAATTTTAAAAGGGAAATACTGTAAAATGGAAGATAAAAACGAGAGGCAATATTGTCCCCTAAACGAAAAATTTCGGCACTAAGGGGATTCCCCTTACTGGGTTTAAAACGGGTTACCTTGGCTTGACACCCAGCGCCATTTCAAGATCGGCATGGTCCCAAGTTGGCCTGGTGGTTTATTGAGCGTCTCCTTCTTGTCCAGCACCTAGTGTTACCGGTACAAACTCACCCGAGAGTGGAGATTGGTAAGACAATAGGGGATTAAGGGAGGCATCTCACATATGACACAACTAATTGGTGAATATCTCACAAAATATAACAACACAACTGATTGGTGAACACTATTCACATACACTGTACTAAATGAATCCTCCTAAAATGCATGTCAATGAGTGAGTGAACGTAATCATAAAGGAATTACAGACAAGAAACATTTTTCCACTGTGGCAAACGTGCAGGTTGATTTACAGTCTATTCCTAAGTCAAACAGGAATCGGCCCTTGGGTTTTGCCGGATACAAGTTCATGACTAAGACCAGACGTGTTCCCAAAGAGGATGCCCAACCATCATTAAAACCAAAGAAGACTTTGTCACAGTTATATGTAACAGAGCAGAGGGTCAACGCCAACAAATCTTCTCTTCTCGAGGGAAGGAATCCAACTATGTACACATTCACTGAGATTCTGCAGGTTGAGCAAGATTATCCTACCATCAGAAGTATCGAAACATAGACTGTTGCCCTTGAGTGAGTGAGTTGGGTTTAACGCCGCTTAACAGTATTCCCGTTGTATCGCTGCATGTCAGCATAATGTGGGAGGAAAGCCCGAAGTGGTGCAGGTCTCAGACGTTTATCACTTCGGTGAAACCCATGATCATAAGTATGGTGCCGACAAACCTAGAAACATAATCGGTGTGCGAACCGGGTTTCGAACCCACAATCATAGGTTCCTGACGTGCTCAAGGGACGCAACTCTGCACAGCGAATCACGGCGCTTTAGACGACTGGGCCACCCGTGCCCCCAGTGCCCTTGAAAGGGAGGAGAGACAAACGACCAACCAGAATTCTTTTTTGACAATATACAGGCTCGTTTTTGTTTGCAGTAGTATAATCATTTAGAAAGAATCAAATTTCTATTTGTAGAAGAAGCATTATTTTTAATATTCGGATGTATATGATATAAAGTTAGAATATGAATCTGTCGTAAATGATCAAATGCAGGACACACATGCAGAAAAAGAAATTTGTCTTCCACAGTTTTGGAAAAGCACTTTTTACTGTAACTCTTATTATGGGGAGTTAAATTTCTTCTGCGAGTTTCATTTTCAAGCCAGAGTGGACTGCATCTATATAGAGATAAGCATGTGCGTCATTTACAAACATGTATACAAGTTAACTACTCTTCATAGTTTAAAGTTGTGGTATATTGGGTATAGAATGACATTTCTTAACTCTGTTGTAAATCACTGACCAATAACTGTTGGAAATGATCTTTCAGTGTTGTGTAAGCATAAGTGTAAATACATGGTCATTTCCTGGAGCTTGTGAAAGCCATACATTTCCAAAACCAAGAGAAACGGTATTTGTCTTATGTTTGTGACCCAGTCAGTTTAACCATTACTGTCAAACAAGACTAACATATTGTACCATGTCTTGGGTAAGCGTGTACATGGCATATTTGATAACGTAACTGGTACTTAAACGCTTTCATCATTGCATTTACATAGAGGGGAAATCTACCACTTTCATCCGAAACAGCATTATTGTATGAAAAACATTTAATAAGATTTACACTCATATAACTGAATTTTCTCGACAGCTTCCATTTTATGAAACCCACTTATCTCGGAGCCATATACTATCAAAGGTAATATTTTACAATCAAACAATCTGAAGAAAAACTAGGTGAATAAGGTTGAAGACGTGATGCTTTTCAGTAGAGTAACAAATCATTTTACATCGGACTGCAATATTATTCAGAGAATGTGTCCGTGATAATCTGTGGCTAAAATGTAAACCCAAGTATTTATAACCTTGTGTAAGTTCCATAATTTGTCCATTGAAATATCATTTCTCACGCCTACTCTTATCTAAATATTACATTTGTCTTAGAAATATTAACAGACATGCTCCAATCATTAATTTATTAAGCCCCTTTTGTAGTCCATTAAGAGTATCTGAAAATAAGGTAGAAATATCTAAACTAATGTCCAAAAGAAACGATACCACGTGTTTGAAAGGACATTACCAAAAAACTAAACGATACAGACATTTCAAATGGGCATGACTTGTGAGTAATGTTTTCACAGTATGTGTACAAACATTCATTGTAATCACAATCATGAGGACAGACATGTAAAGACGCGGGGGGTCCAAAATGAAAATTTCATTTGAACACAGTTAATGAGTCAAGTGTGGAAAATGTCACAACACACGTCTCAAAGTCACGTTAGTACCGGGTATGTCCACCGTGAGCGTCAATACACTCTAGTACACGTCTACGGGCTGATGACGGGGGGGGGGGGGGGGGGGGGGGGGGAAAGGGGGGGGTGCGTTGCCATTCATGGAGGAGGCATTGTTCCAATTCCTGGAGGTTAACTGGAGGCACAGGGCGATTCCTGACTTTGCGGCCGAGAATGTCCCACATGTGTTCGATTGGGTTCATGTCCGGTGAACATGCCGGCCATTGTAAAACGTGAATGTTGGCGTTTGCTAGGAAGTTCTGGGTCAGCCTTGCCGTGTGAGGCCTCGCATTATCGTGCTGGAAAATGATACCATTAGGCTGTTGATGGATGAATGGCACCACAACTGGTTGTAAGATGTCATCACGATAACGCTGCGCATTCAGGTTTCCTCGAATAACGACGAGTCTCGTTTTGACGTCACCGCAGATTCCACCCCAAACCCTTAAACCTCCGCCTCCATATGGCCTGACTTGATGGATGCAGTTCGGTGCCAAACGTTCACCTACTCTTCGGTACACACGCTGCCGGCCGTCGTTCCTGAAGATGCAAAATCTGCTTTTGTCAGAAAACATGACACGTGTCCAGTTCCACCGTTGCCACCGTCGAAGTTGCCTGGCCCATATCCGTCTGTTGAGTCGGTGTTGAGGTGTCAGGAACGCTCCGCGGTAGGGGCGACGTGCTCGGATACCATGTGCCCGCAGTCTCCTGTACACGGTTTGTCGACTTAACACATGTCCCAGTGCCGTCCGTGCCGTTACGAAGCGGTTCCGAAGGTGAAGTACCCGGATGTGGCGGTCTTCAATAGGCGTGATCACCCGTGGTCTCCCGGTTCTCGGCCTGTCTGCTGTCCGACCTGTTTGACGCAATCGCTGCATTAACCTGGTGACGGTTATCCGCGCGCATCCTAACCTTCTGGCGACGTCGCGGTGCGTAGCTCCCTGTTGGAGCATTCCTACGGCTCTCTCTCTCTCAATCGCTGTCAAACGTGGCATTTCTTTTGTGTGCTTTTTGTTGCTGTGATCCCTTCCTGTTCTATTGAGTGTACAATGTTATTGATAAAGAACTGAAATATGAAATGATTTAAGACGCATCCTTGTCTAACACCTAAATTTCTTTTTAATTTTTCTGATATTAAGTTATTCTTTGACACGTCCATTAATAGCATACTACCCATCTTTCTGCTGATCCCTCTCTTTCAAAAATTTCCCACAGATTAGAACGTCGAAAAATCGATGAAAGCTACATATAATTTTCTGCCCGACATAGATCTATATCTCTGAATAATAGCATTTAAAACAATTAGGTTGTCAGTGGTTGAATACCCTTTCATAAACCCAGAATGACTCTCCGATATTTTGTCGAATGCACCGACCCAGAATACCATTCTCTCATTCAGAATAGATGTAAAGACCCTAGAAAGAATACTCAAAAAAATAATAGCTCTGTAATTATCCTTTTCTAAGAAGGATACTTTCATATGCATTGGGATAATAATCCCCGTGTCCCAATCTTTTGGGAAAATATACTGAACAACAAAAGTTCATGTGACATTGAATACGATTTAATGCAAAGTTATGTTTTTTACCAAATCTGAAACAATTTCGGTTTGCAACAGATAAAAGACTACTGTAAGTGTTCAAATGGTTTAATTTGCCATACTGACTTCAGAAAATGCGTGATTTCATTAAAAAAACCATGAACATGCCAAAATGTCAATTTACAAATCAATAGCGTGTGTGTCCACCTCTGGTTGCGATGCAAGCAACACATCTTCGTCTCATGGAATGGACCAGGCGTCGCACAGTCCTGTGGGATATCTACTGGAGCATGTTGCGAAGTTCCTGGAGTGTCTGTGGAACACGTGGTTGACGTCGAAGGCGCCGATCCATCTCATCCGAAATGTGCTCGATTGGTGAGAGATCAGGGGAGCGAGCCAGCCAGGGGATGACATTCACGTTGTTTTGTTGAAGAGATTCCTGAACAAGTCGAGCAATATGAAGCCGGGCGTTGTCATGTTGAAAGATAATGCCTGGGCCATGACGACGCAAAAACGGTAGAACAACAGGGCCGATGAACTCGTCGCGGTAGCGCTGTCCATTGAGATTTCCCTCTACCAGTATCAAACGGGTCCTCTGTCTTGCTGTAATCCCACCCCATACCATAACGCTGCCGCCCCCGAACCGTTCTTTTTCCATGACACAATGATTGACGTTACATTCATCTCGACGTCGGTACACTCCAATCCGTCCATCGCTTAGGTGAAAACGAGACTCGTCAGTGAATAGAACGTGTACCATCTGCATGGCCGTCCAGCATTCGCCTGTTGGCAATTTTGCCATGAACACCAATTGCAAATGGTGTTTCTGTGGACGTTAAATTGTCTTGCAACATCACGTTGACTCGATCCTGCTTCAAGCATACCAATGGCCTGCATACGCTCATTTTCGGACAGGCGTGGCATTTCGTAATGTTGAATAATTGCGAAATTTTTTTTTTTTTTTGAGTGGTTGTTGTCAGCACGATGCCAAACAATGCATATGGAATCCCGTTAACGCACATGTTTTTATACCCATTCTTGGGTAGTGAAATGCATGGGGCTTGCATAAAAGTCAACTTTTGCATGGAATGCATACTTTTCTGTAGCAGTTGCGCTTTTGTGACTTGATTCCATACATGTACTACAATATTGAAAACCAAACTTTACACTAAAATATCGGTGTCACGTGAACTTTTGTTGTTGAGTATAGTTTAGTTAGAGAGGGAGAACCCAGAACTCAAAGTTCTTGCCCACAGGGCACTCTCTTTAGAAGAAGCTGACAAGGTTCCAGTTTGCTATTATGTCAAGGATAGCATTTTGATGAGGAAATGGAGGCAACAAGATGTACCTCCTGATAATGAATGGAAGGTTTTCTATAACATTGTTCTTCCAAATTCATATCGTAAGAATGTCTTGAGTTTGGCACATGGAATTCCTTTGGCAGGTCATTTGGGTGTTATCAAAACTTGTGATAAAATTCTGTTCCATTTCGTTTGGCCTTATTTGCGACATGAAGTGGCTGAATTTTGCAAAACATACCATGTGTGTCAAATGGTTGACTAGCCCAATCAGAAAATCCCAACCGCTCCTTTGAAACCCATTCCAGCTTTTGAAGAACCTTTCAGCAGGGTCATCATTGGTTGTGTTGGTCTTTTGCCTAAATCCACCCCTTCCACAAGGTTTCCAGAGGCTATTCCTTTACGGAAAAAAGGTTATCATCCAGGCTTTGGTAAAGTTCTTAACCATGGTTGGTTTGCCTAGGACTATTCAGTTTGATCAGGGCTCTAATTACATGTCAGGTGTTTTCCAACAGGCTGTGCGCCAGTTAGGCATAACTCAGAATAAGCCCAGTGCATATTATCCTGAATCCCAGAGAGCTATAGAGGGCTTTCATCAGATTCTTAGGAATATGATTAGGGCTTACAGTTTTGAGACTGAGAAGGATTGGGGTGAAGGCATTCATTTGTTGTTGTTTGCTGTGAGGGAGTCAGTTCAGGAGTCCTTGGGTTTCAGTTCTTTTGACCTTGTACATTATGACAAAACATCTAGAGAAAGAAATTTCAGTCCTGGCTAAAAAATCTCAATGTTTTTGCCTATCCTTGGTCAACCATTATGTGCCTGGTAGCATGGTCCGTATGTTGTTGACAGAAAAGACAGAAAACACAGCTCCCATGTAACATTGCATTTTGGCAAGAACGTCTTTTGTTGAATACCCCTTTAATCAATTGGGAAGCCACCAACAGAAAACAACAAGAAGCCATTGACATCAGGAGACACCAGCCAGCCATGAACCGTGACCAGGGAACCTATCTGCCTAGTGCTGGGGACTTATTGCTTTGATTATTGTCTGTGCTAATTATCAAGTTGGCTTCCATTGCCTTGTCCAAAGCCATTTCCTTTCGTTTACCTGTCAGTGCTAATTACCCATGGCCTCCCGTTTTCCAATTGTCTAATAGCTATTACCAATCAGTGCTAATTTAATATTTTGAATTTTCCTGCCTTCTAGATGTCTATCGATATCACTGTTAAGTGTTGGCGTCCACTTGTCCCTTGCTAATCACTCATCAGCTCCAATTAACTGGGGGTTTCCTTTGTTAAGTTTCCACCTTTGTTATCTTATTACTTTTGTTGTTCTTACAGGTACATATATATTAGGGCTTGGACGGGTAACTCGGGTACCCGGGTCGGGTGGGTACTGAGTAGGACCCGGGTACCCACGGGACAACCCAGGCCCCTGGTTAGTCATGTGATATATTGTTTAATGACAAAAAGTTATCTAGAACTCTATGGTTACACAGCAAGTCAGGAATGCTTGCATTTCTTTCTGACTATGCACCAAGACTTTCTGACTTTTCATATGGTTGAATAAAGATATAACTTAAGTCAACTTCAGTGTATGCATGACCAGATCATTTAATACATGTGTCTAAATACGTTTTGCAAGTGCTGTGGTAAAACAAATTTCGGAAAATATCGGAAATTTTGTATCTCTTAAGGCCGACAGTGGGTACCCGGGTAGGGTCGGGTAAAAGGGGGTGGGTACCCGGGTAGGGTCGGGTAATAGGGGGTGGGTACCCGGGTAGTAAATTTGGACTCGTCCAGCCCTAATATATATATGTTCTCTGTTTCAAAGCATTTATTCATCTGATGAAGGAGTAAGTATATACACCAAACATGGTGTTCCTCATAATAAAGATAATAAAGAAGTAGACATCAATAAATTCTTTTCCCCCTTTCATAAATCTCACTACCTTGGAGTGTCACAACTGAGGACCGCAGATCAAGCAGTATTTAATGCTGAATTACTGAGGCCGTGTCTGTACAAACATGAGATCAGCAGCCCTTTCCGCGCAAAACAACATCCATTTGCTGATATATGACCCATGTGTGTTGAATCATGCCATGAGCACAATATAATGTCTGCAACTGTCTCTCCTATGCCCTCACTTTCCAGGTCTTTCCTGATAACCTGAATGCTGCCTTATCTTTTGCTGAAGTTGGTGTACTGTTGTGGTTTGACTTGCCAAGGTCAGAAGGGATGCTGACTTTGGCAAGATCCTTGGAGAGTCGGCCAATAGCTCGAGAAGTTTGCTGAACCAATACTGTATTCTCCCATGGGGGCGACCATCAGAAACTCTGCTTGCTCAGTCTGGATGTTTTGAGTTACTTAGCCTGTGGCGCTAAAAGCGATAAAGACATAGTAAAATGAGTTTCCCCCAAACAGTGGAAAAGCGCCAATTGTCTCCAATCGTGGTACCAAAATACATAACTGATTGTTCACTCATGATGCAAACGAGTCATGCTGTGGTCTTCCGAAAATTGTTGAAAAAGTGTGGTGAACACCTCTATCTAATTTCTACTCTTTGTCATTTGAAAAAATGTCAAGAACACCAATTTGCTCCAGACAAATATGTTTTCACAACCAAATATTCCTTTTCTTACACAATAATCACATGGTTTCCAGGCAAAGTATTGCAACCCTGTTTTATTCCTCCCATTTTATTAACCTACGATATCGTTGTGGTTTTATCTAAAAGCAGTCTAACATGGACATTCTTCTCTGACTCCCAAAGGGTCTTTAAAGCAAGCCAAAAAATCGAAAAACATAAATTGTCCTGGAAATATCTTTAAAAAAATAACGAGGCTTCAGAAAGGTGTTACAGAAAGAAATATCCCTGTCACAAAAAAATGCTGCAAGGTGTTTTTCATAAAAAAATATTCAAGCTCTTTGGTTTTGGGGCTGTAGCTGAAAAATCTAATCTGGATACAAAATCCTCACAGAAACGAGTCTTCTATGTAAGCCAAGTTAGAGAAACCTTGTCCCATCAGAGAAGTATAAGTTGGAGTAAGACATTTTGTAAAAATTCTGGGGGCGGTACTCAGTCCATTTGGCAAACATGATTTTCCTAACAGAACCTCAGGTGTGATCGTCATCTCTAAATAGAATTGACTTGTGTGCACAAACTGCTGATTTGGGAGGTCAGTCCCTTTTACACAATTTAACAACCAGGGATCAGTAGTAACGTCTTGTCAAATGGATTCATGAAACCTTGTTTTCCCAGCACTACAGTTTTCAGAAGTATTCTTAATTGTATAATGGCAACTGCCTGCCAACATGTTCACCTGTGTATCTGCAGCTGTTTCATTTCCATGGCCCTCCTTCTCTTGGGCACCTGTCTAAAAAAGACTGTTGTGCAGACCCCTTGCTGCAAAAGACATGTCCATGTCAATGTCTACGTGGTGAGTTCCCAGAATGGTAATTTTTCTTCTTCCCACCACGTCGACTGTACCAAGATGAGATAGGGTAAAGTGAAACCTGTTATCATGGTCATGCCCGAGTATCTTCCTCAAGCTGTTACCCTAGTCACTTTTGTGGGATTTTATTCCAGCCAAGCATTTGTTATAAGTTGCCTTGTCTCACTTATGTCTTTTGTCTTCTTGTTTAGGTAGGCTGTTATTGGATACTTACTGCCCTTTGAATGGTCCTCTGAGATGTGATTTAACTGCCTCACCACGTTTTCCACTCTTATCAGCCTGAGCTGCAATCAGAATTATCAAGGCATCTTTTGCCTTTGGTGCCAATTTCATTTTTAACCAACAGAGATGATATGATATTGTCCACCATTTCTGTAATGGGAATCGTAACATTGGCAAGCAAACATCGAATGTGTCGAGCCTTAATGCCTTGTAGTGTACGAGATCTGGCCTCATTCCAGATTTCTTCATTGACACGAGGAGCCAAAAGGTCTGTGTAGTTCCGAGGTCGTTTATACTTTGCAACAACTTCTTTGACTTTCTCAAGACATTAGGCCTTTGACAGGCCATCAGTTATCGGCTTTGCCAGCCATTCATTTACTGTAAATCTTCAATCATCTGAGTCATTTTGAGCATCCTGCACCGATTCATCTACTTTGTCATCAACACAACGAGAGACACATCATCTTCATCAGCACTCATGTCTCCGTTCCAGGTCAGCTCACACTTATCACTTTCACTGTCATAACAATTGGATTGTTTTCAACCATTCAGTAAATCCTGTGAAGGTCCGGAAATTACCAAATGCCCGACAACACTGAACTGCTGCATCAGCTCTCTCAACGTTTCATCAATGTCCTTCATCGTATTGCTGTGATACCAATGGCTGTGTTACAAGTTCCGTACTACTGGTGGCAGATGCTGTCGTGGTTGTCAAATTACTGTTCTGACCTAGTTCTTACCTGGCCCCTTGACTGTTTTGGTTGACCAAGTTTGTCCCTTTGAGACCCCTGGAATTACTTGGACCCTCAGAGTTTTCGCTTTCGTCCATGTGTAGAGAGTTGGCCATGTCAAACACATTCTGGTGAGTCACATTACCGACCGTGTTTTTATTGCCAAGGCCTGCCGGATCGCGCCGGGGATTGTTCAACTTTGGCATTGGCACTTGCAAACTTGAAACCAACAGACCATGACCCGTGGCCATTTGATCCAAATATATTGAGACTGATAAACACTCAATGTGACTTCTACAGAGGCTTCCGGAGATATCCAAAAAGAGTCATCAACCATAAATTAGGTTGGGTTAAAGCTTCCGATAGAGAGTAAAATTCTTTGTCAGTACCAATGGCTAGCAAACCAGAAACTAATGGCTTGGCGCATGCACATACCTCACGAAATCCTGTAAACGAAAAAGGGCGGTGGAATCTCTATCAAAATATGAGGATTCATGAAAAAGTGAGTGTATATGCCAAGGCAAGTGAGTTGTTTAACTAAGAGTGAGTGAGTATGGTTTTACGCCACTTTTAGCAATATTCCAGCAATATCACGGCGGGGGACACCAGAAATGGGCTTCACACATTGTACCCATGTCGGGAATTGAACCCGGGTCTTCGGCGTAACGAGTGAACGCTGAAACCACTAGGCTACCCGACCGCCCCTGTTTAACTAAGAAACACGGGAACTTATGGTACAAATCAAAATTGCATCAGACATCATTCTTGACCCTGAAGCATCAAATTTGATTTTTTAGAATCCGCATGTCTTCCATTAAACGCTTTGAAAGCTTTGCTAAGGTTTTGAATGTTGTAATTTTGATCAAACGACTTTGCCCAAGAGTCGTATGATGCTGTTTGAAATTTTTTCAGGCTTCTTGCAACCAGTCGAGAGTTAAGAAGGTCAATGAGCACATCGTAAGATTCTCCATCGACAGTATGTGCGACGGGCTGCTGGTAGTGAGTGAGAGATCAGGGGTGTGGCCCAAGAGAGATTGCAAGGAATGCTTGATGACATGTCTGGCGCATCTTTGACACTGCGACGTTGACCATCCAATGGGTAGCTCAGGTGATGGCAGCCCACCCGGAAGTTCAGAAACGGCTGCAAACAGAGATGGAAAAGGTTGTAGGCATCAGTCTGAGGCCAGGTACCCAGAGCAGTGACCAGGTACCCAGGACAGAGGCCGGGTACCCAGGGCAGAGGCGGTTGGTATACACAGAGCTCAGAGTCCACCCTACTACAGCAACAGCAAAGACTCCATAGTCTGCATAAACATGTACTTCATGAGCCATGACCCTGAAGTCTCAGGCGATCCACATTGCGTTTTCTGGACGCTTCAGGTCAGATGAATGCTATCTTCTGGAGGGGTTCCCCTTTTCGCCTCCAGAAAGAGGAAATATGACTGCAAGTTACTGGCAAAATGAAAATGTTTCTTTTCATGATGGATCTCCCCCATTCCTGTAAGTCATATGGCACAATATGTAACAAATTGGGCGGTTCACTCACAAATTGTATACATACGCGGTTTCTAAAGGTTCTTCATTGAGTGAAAAAACATCTCCAACATCAATTATTGTAAAAATGATAATATATCTTGAGAGATTATTAACCTCGTCTGTTTCCATATCGTAAATATCATTTATTAGGAATAAGAAACATGTATTAATATTTCAAATACGTGCAATTTATGATACAGATAATCTGATAATAAAAATTTGGTATGCACATAATAAGCTAGCATTGGCTGAGAGGGCAGTAAGGTGTAACATGTAAGGTGTCGCCAAATCACATGGGAGAGTGGTGCCTTCTTATAAGCCGTTTTCCTTGCCATGTTGGCCTTTTAACATTAAACACTGAAGGTTTATTAGATGGACGAACAGACTACTTGCGATATCATCACATATAGGTCGCCAGATACCTCAACAATTTCTATTAACACTTGGTTTCCTGTTATCGTCATCAAAACATCACTACAGCGTATGCTTCAAAGACTGTCATGGCAATGTGAGTTCTTGAAAGACAAATTACATTTGACAAAATCATCACAATCCCCTCTATAGGGATTGCTTACATTGGATTACTTGTCATCTGTTCTGCCAACATCTGACTTAACCATTTATTTTGAAATTACATGTTTGAGAGAAAGTGTTTAAGCTGTTCACTATGGGCGACTTTGAGCATGCCAGGGCAAATAGGTTAAGAAATATAAAACTAGTGTTGTATTCAAATGTTTGCTCTTCTTTAGTGGTTGTGTTGACCTCAAACAAGAAAACTATGAATGTCAGGGCCGAACTACATATAACTGGTGCTTGAGCCGAAGGTCCTTGATCTGTGATTGGTTAATGGATCCGATAGTTACAAGAAAACAAAAAGCATAGCAGGTGGAACAACGGGTGCTCTAGCAGCACCTGCAGCATGTCTCTCAACTTGTACTTAATGTGCTGGAGGTTAAAGCAGATACCTAAGGAGGAGTGGTGATCTTAACAATGCAAGCAGCCTTTCAATTCTAAATCTGCCCCCTTCTCAAAGACGTTGTAAACAGCTCTGTGATCAACCCCACAGTTCCGACATTTAGAAGTCCCCCTGTCTCACAATCTTCAACCTTATCACCGTTACATCTAGCACACACGGGCACTTGTCTTTGGCACTGTGAGGAAACGTGAACAAAATGTTGATAGTTCTGGCACCTAATGTCTGGAGGAACGAAGCGTCGGGTAAGTCTAGGGTAAACAGGCCAGGAGTAAGCATCTGCAATGGCTGTACTGGGGCATGACGTTGTTCTACTCATGTCATGTCAATGTGATTGCGCTTCATTACTTCAGTGTCAGGTAATTTTCAGGAAATTTGCGTCTGTGGAAGGTTCTTCGAATGTGTTCGCCTTCAATATTGCTGTACATCGCTGTACATGGCGGTTAGCTCGCCAAAACGCAACCACCACTTTGACGCGCCACCTTGAGCGCATCCAACGTGGCATAATATGGCAAAATACATTGAACAAAATATTATTGACTGACCATATCCTTATTTTCTAATGATACAATTCCGAAAGACAGAATAGTGACTACGCGTGACCCTACATAAACCCCAACGAGCAACACACCCCCCACACGACCCTCGCAAACAGCCGAAGCCAGTCTCCCAATTTAACCTTGCAAGGAGACATGAGTTACTTCCCTTTAGCTGTTATCCTGTACAGGGCATGCACGTCTACATTAGTTGGACGTCTAGATTGCAGTTAAGAGACTTTCTGGGTTCTTTTTTATGATATTTTCTTCATTAAGATAATTTAACAACTGTAAAATATACCTTTTCGGGGACAATAGGTTTATCTAACGCAGAGCTGCAATCTACTTCCCCACAGAAAATTGTTGCAGTTCTGTCCCCCATCCCTCATTACTCGCCGTTTGTACACACATAACTCAAGAAGTGGAACTGTTCTGTGGTCGTATTGAATAATATATCATCCAAAACTGGCCCCCATAGAAGATATCGCTTGGGTGAGATCAAGCGATATCTACATTGTAGATATCGCGGCAATGAAATTGCATCACAATGCTTTGCGGACCATTGTGATGTCATTGGTTACCATGACGTCACAATCAAATGAGATCACCAAAGGCTCTGCTAATGAAGCTGTTATCAGTACTTTTTACACTTAAGTCTTATTACTGTCTACAAACTGAAAAGGTTGGAAAAATGATGTTGGATGATAAATAAAATCTCACCCGCGTGTCTTTTAACATCAAATAAACTGACGTCCAAAAGAAACATTACCAACTGAAAATATAAATTTCAGACAAAGTATAATTTTTTTTTGATGAAGTCTATCTTAAACACATAACCTAAATACAACAATAGTGTATGCAGAAAATGTTAATCGTCTGTTACATGTTTGCGAGATAACACGCGAAAAAGTGAAAAACACGTGCACCACGGACAACTGCAAATGCACGTGCGGATAAGTGTATAAAACGATTGCAACGGCAAGTCAGACATCCACAGTGATAAAAAAAACACAAAAGAAATGCCACGACTCACAGTCGAACAACGTGAACGAGCCTTGGGTATGGTACAGATGGGAGCCACCCACGCCCATACTGCACGAACCTTCGGTTGCTCCCGTGTTGCCGTTACCAACATGATGCAACGTTACAGACAGACAGGGCGGACCGCTGACAGGCCAAGAACAGGCAGACCCAGGGTGACCACGCCCCATGATGACCGGTACTTGCGTACCTTGCACCTCCGAAATCGCTTCCTGACAGTGACGTCATCGGCGACAAATGCCTAAGGTCACAGGGTTAGTCGACAGACAGTGGCCAGGAGAATCAGGGCTCATGGAATCAGGGCTTTTAGACCATACATCGTCGTCTGCGATTAAAATGGGACCGGACTGTACGACGTTGGCAACGACGTGACTGGCAGAGGGTTGTCTTCACTGACGAAAGTCGATTCTGTATGTTTAGGGCTGATGGAAGACAACGTGTTTACCACCGAAGGGGTGAACGAACGGCGGCGTGTTGCGTGCAGGAGGTCGTACCATATGATGGAGGGAGTGTCATGGTGTGGGGAGGGATCTGTGGGCAGGAGAGGACACCGCTGGTCATCGTTTACGGAAACTTGACAGCTCAGCGTTACATGGATAACATTCTTCGTCCAGTTGTCCTACCATTTCTCCAACAGCAGCCACGTGGTGTCATTTATCAGCATGACAACGCTAGAGCCCATACAGCCAGAATTGTCACTAACTTCCTCGCAGCCAACACCGTCAACGTCCTGCCGTGGCCTGCACGCTCACCCGACATGTCCCCCATAGAACACCTCTGGGACTTGATGGATCGTCGTGTTCGACAACGACCACACTCTCCAGCCAACCGGCAAGAACTGATCTTGGCCCTCCAAGAAGAATGGCGTCAAATCCCACGTGACCTCATCAGACGACTGATTTTTGTCTGTGCGTCGAAGAGTTTTTGCGTGTATTGAGGCATTTGGTGGTCACACACGCTACTAATGACTTGTTGTTGAACGTGAGCGATTGTTTATGTACTCTGCCTATTGTCCATGATTGTGAAAGCTCGAGTTTTGTACCACACCCAACTTTGGGGGGGCTCTGACGTCATTCTCGGTCGCGGTATGATTGTCATTTTCAGTGTTGATTATGTTGAAATATTGATCTTCTGAATACACTTTACTTCATGCATGGTAGTTTTGTTGTTTTTGAGCAAGAGTGATTTCAAACTCTGGTAAAGGTTCTTTTGGACGTCAGTTTATATCAACACGGGTTGATAAAAGTGGAAAAACTCCAGTTTTTCCAGTGTTATCAACTCGTGTTGACCTGAGGTGTATTGTGTATAGATGAAGACCAATTAGAGGTGGCATATGACTTCTCGAAAATGCCAACTCCGTTTTACCATAGGTCATCGTATACATGTGGAGACCTTTCACTTTCTGTAACCTGGTAAACAGTGCTGTTCTGAAACGTCTACTCATTTGTGCTTCTTGAGACATTGAACAAAACCCAGGACCGACAATCTTTAGTGAACAAATAGAGGCACTTAAGCATGTCTTTTAGGAAATCGAATGAAAATAAGAATACGATATGGAACTCAGTTTGCTAGGATTACAATACAGACAACTGCCATTGCATCTGCGCATGGACTTTGTGTATGGGTTGAGAGCAAATCGCGTCCAGTTATTGTACGATTTGCCAGCAATGACACAAAAATCAACACTTCGCAAGGATTTGAAATAAATAAATATTGGTATTGCCAACGATCTGACCAGGAACCAAAGAGACGAGTTACTCAGCTCAGCGAGAACAGAACTACAAGGGAAACAAGCTGATTGTGATGCAGGGGAGGCTACTCTCCCCGAGATTATCCGAGCAAGGGGATATACTGATGGAAACAACAGACGGGTTCTGCGATCAGTGAGTGAGTGAGTATGGTTTTACGCCGCTTTTAGCAATATTCCAACAATATCACGGCGGGGGACACCAGAAATGGGCTTCACACGTTGTACCCATGTGGGGAATCAAACCCGGGTCTTCGGCGTGACGAGCGAATGCTTTAATCACTATACTACCCGACCGCCCCTCTACGATCAGGTTCGAAAGACACTGTGAGAACCTCCTCCAAGTAGCGTAGATGGAGGTGTGGCCAGGGACCCAAGTCTAAAGGAAATGTGTCATTTATCTCCTGGAGCATAGATGGACTTGCAAATTCAGAAAACAAAATGGAGATCTTATGATATTTGTAAATTCGTTTGATGTCGCTGCGTTGCTTTAAACATGGGCTTCGGCTACAGACCTTCACCATGTGTTTCCTGATTTTAAAACATTCAGCATTCTTACTGTAAAAATATCTTATTTTGGTCGTGTATCAGGTGGAATTGTCGTATTAGTAAGACATTCATTAGCTTAATATTGCTGCGAATTTCTCAGAAAATAGCATATGTCTTATATTTGCAGAGGAAATATTCAATTGTATTAGTGATGTTATGCATGTATTTTCGTATGTTCACCCAGAACCCTCCAGATGGTGAGAACGTCGGGGTAACAATAATGGTATTGACATCTTACAACATGAGCTGTTAGAACTTGTCTTGAAATTTTCCAACAGACCCATAGTTTTAACTATAATGTAAGAACTGGATGTTGATTAAATGAAAGATGATTTGTTGTCAATTCTTTTATAATAATAGTATTTTTTTACCCAGGTTTCTGTAATAAGCATTGAACAACCTACTCCTAGAACTATGTGCAGCACTCGACATATACATATGTTAAACGGTAGATTTGGGAACAGATGACAAGATTTCACTTTTGTCATTCCTAACGGATGTAGCGTTAACGACAATGTGGTGTATTCATCAGAGATGTTTGAAGAAACAGCAGATTTGACAATTATGTCTGGAGCTGACTCCTACCACCTTCCGGTCAGAGTCTGTAGTAGATAGTGTTACAGATAATGTTTGTACCAAGCAACACTTCAAATACATCTGGGTAGAATCTAGGAAGGAATTATTTTTGTCCAGCATAGAATCGATCGACAGTCTAGAAATGTTCGGGATGGCGTGTTTAGTGGCTCTATCTGATATTGACATTGGTGTTTCAATGTTAACACAAGTGACCGCCTCCGTGGTCTAGTGGTAAACGTCCGCACGGAGAGCGGAAGGTCCGGGGTTCGATCCCCGATCGCGTCATACCAAAAGACGTTAAAAGATGGTACTTGTTGTTACCCTGTCTGGCGCACGGCATTAAGGGGCTAAAACAAGGTCTGGTCGGCTCGGAGTCAGTATACTGTGTCTGAGTGGGGTATTCATGTTAAACTGCGGCATGGTATCTCAGTGAGCTAGCACTATAAATCGGCGTCAGTCCGGACTAGTACAAGCAGCCACACGAACACACACACGTACATGCACGTCGCTATATAAGTGCAATAATCTTGGACGCGACGTTAAACCCCACTTCACCTCACCTCACCTCACTTCACCTCACTTCACCTCACCTCACTTCACCTCACCTCACTTCACCTCACCTCACTTCACCTCACCTCACTTCACCTCACCTCACTTCACCTCACTTCACCTCACTTCACCTCACCTCACTTCACCTCACTTCACCCCACTTCACCTCACTTCACCTTACCTCACCTCACTTCACCCCACTTCACCTCACTTCACCTCACCTCACCTCACTTCACCTCACTTCACCTTAACACAAGTAATCCTTAACGCAGCCATACGAGGCTATAGAATTTGCTACAGCTGTTACCATTGACAGTTATTTTCAACAATTTGTCTTTTTGCCATCATCTATTCTATGAACCTTCCCGTTCTGAGCGAACCCCCCCCCCCCCCCTTCTCCCCTTTCAAGCATACTTACCATTTTTAAATTTCTGTATCCACATAATATATTGGTCCTCGTGAAGATCCGGGTTAGAACATGTCTTCAACAGCCCATGATTGCTCTGAGACGTGTTTGCTTGGCACACGAGACTAGACACGTGACCCAGACATGTCAATGTGTTGTTGAATGACGTCTGTCATACACGAGCGGTGTCGACACTGTTTGTGGTGACCCAGACACTAGGGCGTTACGATCTACACAACATCAACTAGTGTCTGGTGTGCTACTGTTAATCGTGTCCCAAAGATATTAATTTTTTTGGCAATATAATCCCCTCTCACATTGATACACTTTTGTCAGCGATGTTGGCGGGACTTTCTCTATGGTATATTGTAATATCTGCCCACAATATGGTGCAGGACGATAGATACACCTGAAGGAAACATTCAAAATAATCTCCGCAATTAATTGAAGAAAAGTACCGCCCTAGTTTCACGTGTAACTCGTGCCTGGTACGCCCACTGGGTTCGCATACACACCTTGAGGCCTTTCAGTGTACCGTTAGTCGTATCTGTGTGGCAACACACGGGGTATATAGTGGTAAAGAGTAACCATCGGCTGTATGGCCCATGCAGATGGTGGGTGTTAAGTGAGGTGAGGTCAATTGGCACTTGTATAGCGACGTGCAACCAGCCAGACCAATGATTGATATCAAGAGCAACGTCCAACGATGTCGGACAACGACGACAAGCAGTGAATCAAGTCACTGAGCGCCCAGGTCGAACCAATTTAGTCGCAGTATTGGGGACATATTCTTATATTTTCAACATCAAAACACCTTTAAAAATGCAATTTATCCAACAGTCATGATTGGGTCGGTGGACAAACATTATATATATATAGAGAGAATCTCACCCTCGTGTCTTTTGATATCAAATATATCAACACGAGTTGATAAAAGTGGGAAAACTCCGAGGCTTGCCGTGGATTTTTTCCACTTTTATCAACGAGTGTTGATATATTTGATATCAAAAGACACGAGGGTGAGATTTTATTTATCATCCAACATCATTCTTCCAGCTTTTTCAGTTTGTAGACAGTAATTAGCAGTGTCTTAAGTGTAAAAAGTACTGCTTACAGCTTCAGTAGCCCATCAATTAGTGATGTCATTTGATTGTGACGTCATGGTAACCAATGACGTCACAATGGTCTGCAAAGCATTGTGATGCCATTTCATTGCAGCGATATCTACAGAGTAGATATCGCTTGATCTCACCCAAGCGATATCTCCTGTGGGAGACAGTTTTGGATGATAAATTATGTTTGTCCTTGGCTTGTGTGAACGCCTTCGTGGTAGAGCGTCCGCACGGAGAGCGGAAGGTCCGGGGTTCGATCCCCGGCCGCGTCATACCAAAAGACGTTGACAGATGGTACTTGTTGTTACCCTGTCTGGCGCTCGGCATTAAGGGGCTAAAACCAGGACTGGTCGGCTCGGAGTCAGTATACTGTGTCTGAGTGGGGTATTCATGTTAAACTGCGGCATGGTATCTCAGTGAGCTAGCACTATAAATCGGCATCAGTCCGGACTAGTACAAGCAGCCACACAAACACACACACGTACATGCACGTCGCTATATAAGTGCAATAATATTGGACGCGACGTTAAACCCCATTTCACCTCACCTTGGCTTGTGTGAAGGTCCTTTTTATTGGTGGTCTGTTAAAGGGCTTCATTTCGATTGCCCCACGATCTAATGATGACATCACAATTTGCATTTTTGTCAGCGAAAGAAATGTCCATTTCATATTATTATTTTCATAGAAATTGACATTGTTATGGCATGTACTCATTAAGCTGGTAACTGCTATGTTCAGAATAAATTGAAACTAATGAAATACACTTTATTCCAAATATAAAACAATACAGAGTGAACATATCTAAAAATAAGAATGTAAAATCCGACAAATCTGCAACGCAGTGGGACTGGTGACATGACAGCATGGACATTGGAGTGGGCGTGTCCCACATTTAACAAAAGTTCAGTTGTAGGCAGTCTAATGTCTCTTTACCTCAAAACATCACCTATGTATTTAAACTTTCTTTAGTTGTACAATAACACAAGCGACTTATATCTGTATATACAGGAGCATTGCAGTATCAGTTGAAAACACTCAATCCAGATCATGTGTTGGAAGAGTCCCAGACACTGGGAAGAGTTTCTGTTTTAAGGATGAACAAACACATGGGGCTGGGATCGGGGGTGGTGGTGGTAATGGGGGTGGGGAGGGGGGATGCTGCAGGGGATACGCGCTGCCTCCCTTTTGTTTGACTGATGACGTATACAAAGATATATAACTAAATCAGTTCGTGACTTATTTTTTTTCAAATTAAGATTCATTGTTACAAAAGTAAAATGTTTCCCGACATTTTCGTCCTTTAATCGCACCACCTGCCCTTTTTCCATGTAGATGCATTTGCTCCGTTTGTTAATCTAACACCAAACAACACTGCCATCATCTGAATCCACGCTGGTATACGTCCGGCCATCACACCTTGAACACCACAGGCCCTCGTCCCGAGTGTACACGTAGCGCCGTAACAATACTATGGGTAGTCGCACATGCCGCAGTCACGGGGATTTGTTAGAGATGTCGAATATATGTGTGATGGTACTGCTGTATACTATGCACCATTAAAGTCTTTATCATAGCCGCGTACTGGGTAGTTCAGACGTTTCGCTGTACGGCGGTGGGTCGAATCCTGGATTGTCGGACCCCCTGTCCAGCCCGTTCATGGCATGTCCGTTCTTGTCCAGCCCCTCCCCTTTCTCTGCCGCGTGTATGCCGATGGGCACCGGTCCGCCGCTGTGTCGGTACTGCTCGCCGGCCTTCAACTCCGCAGGGGTCTTGTTGCAGGACAAGCTGGGCCGGTCATACTTCTGTAAGTGAGTGAGTGAGTGAGTGAGTTTGGTTTAATGTCACTTTGAACGGCACTGCAGTTATGTAACAGCTAAACTCAGGAAAACATGACTCGCTGTTAGGTGTGGGACGTCTATTCGGACCTCAGTCCTGAAGTTACATATTCACCGCTTCGTGCTTGATGCTGAAACCTCAGTGCTGAAGTTACGTACTCACTCCTTCATGGTTGATGCCGAAACCTCAGTGCTGAAGTCACGTACTCACCCTCCGTGGTTGATGCTGAAACCTCAGTGCTGAAGTCATGTGCTCATCCCTCCGTGGTTGATGCTGAAACCTCAGTGCTGAAGTCATGTACTCACCCTCCGTGCTTGATGCTGAAACCTCAGTGCTGAAGTCACTTACTCACCCCTTTGTGGTTGATGCCGATACTTCAGTGCTGAAGTCACTTACTCACCCCTTCGTGGTTGATGCTGAAACCTCAGCGCTGAAGTCATGTACTCACAGCTCCGTAGTTGATGCCGAAACCTCAGAGCAGAGGTCATGTACTCACCCCTCTATAGTTGATGCTATGAACTCAGTGCTGAAGTCACTTACACACCCCTTCGTGGTTGATGCCGAAACCTCAGTGCTGATGTCACTTACTCACCCGTCCGTGGTTGATGCCGAAACCTCAGTGCTGAAGTCATGTACTCACCCGTCCGTGGTTGATGCCAAAACCTCAGTGCTGATGTCACTTACTCACCCGTCCGTGGTTGATGCCGAAACCTCAGTGCTGAAGTCGTGTACTCACCCCTTCGTGGTTGATGCCGAAACCTCAGTGCTGAAGTCACTTACTCACCCCTTCGTGGTTGATGCCGAAACCTCAGTGCTGAAGTCACGTACTCACCCCTTCGTGGTTGATGCCGAAACCTCAGTGCTGAAGTCACTTACTCACCCCTTCGTGGTTGATGCCGAAACCTCAGTGCTGAAGTCACGTAGTCACCCCTTCGTGGTTGATGCCAAAACCTCAGTGCTGAAGTCATGTGCTCACCCGTCCGTGGTTGATGCCGAAACCTCAGTGCTGAAGTCACGTACTCACCCCTTCGTGGTTGATGCCGAAACCTCAGTGCTGAAGTCACTTACTCACCCCTTCGTGGTTGATGCCGAAACCTCAGTGCTGAAGTCACGTAGTCACCCCTTCGTGGTTGATGCCAAAACCTCAGTGCTGAAGTCATGTGCTCACCCGTCCGTGGTTGATGCCGAAACCTCAGTGCTGAAGTCACGTACTCACCCCTTCGTGGTTGATGCCGAAACCTCAGTGCTGAAGTCACTTACTCACCCCTTCGTGGTTGATGCCAAAACCTCAGTGCTGAAGTCATGTGCTCACCCGTCCGTGGTTGATGCCGAAACCTCTGTGCTGAAGTCACTTACTCACACCTCCGTGGTTGATGCCGAAACCTCAGTGCTGAAGTCACGTACTCACCCTTCGTGGTTGATGCCGAAACCTCAGTGCTGAAGTCACGTACTCACCCCTTCGTGGTTGATGCCGAAACGCAGCGGCTTTCTGATGGACTCCGGGAGGAAGTTGAAGGGGAAGAGGATGTCGAAGATTGGGCAGATGAGGCGGGGGTCGACGTCGGACGCCCTCGTGTGACCTGGAACATGCAACAGTCAAATATGTCATCGTCATTGTCCAATAATGGTTACCCTCAATGGTGCATATATTTCACCGATTTTGCAATATTCCATATCAGGACATCGGTTTCTCACATTGTGCCTTAGAACCTTGGACTTCTGCTTGACGATCGACCGCTTAAATCACAAGTCTACACAGCCGCCCGATATCCTCATTGGGTGATATTGGCAATAATGACATATGAAGATATGTCTTCACAATGAATGATGTACATGAGTATTAAGGTATCACTCGTGTCGACAGCTACAGGGTGGTGATGTGCGTGTGACAAACTGTACTTTGCGTGTAGTCGAGACGTACCCGTGATGAAGCTGACGACGAGACCGACGACGACGACGATGAGGACGGCGGTGGCGCTGTACCACAGATAGGACAGGGTGTAGAGGTAGTAGTCAGGCGACCTGTGACGTAATATGACAACGTTACCGGCGGTTAAGGTCATCGCCACAAAGACAGATTAGTGGAGACTACTAAAGATAACAGTACGACACTCAATACGGTTAGAAGGAATTGCAGCACTCGGCTTGAGATCTCGACATATAGCATACGATTTAAAATTAAAGATAGATTAGTGGAGACTACATACGATAACAGTACCCAAATGCGACTGTCAATACGGTTAGAAGGAATTGCAGCACTCGACTTGAGATCTCAACATATAGCATACCATATAAAATTATTGTAAAAATGTATTTTGACTGGAGGTGTACTCGCGGACTGTCAATACACCAGCTGAAAAGGGTCGGTGACTCGTTACTGCTTTGCGGATGAGCCGACCCTACAAATCAGGAAAGCTGTAAACCTTCCTATTACAAAAAAGCCTGATAATTGCTATTAGGAAATGAAAGAAATTGAATATAAAAAATACTAATAAAATGTCCTTTTTAAAAGATCAAATGTAAACTTACATTTTTTGACATTCCTGTCACATGTCATAAAAATGCACATGGAACGAGAGGATTTATTTCCTCCTAGTTGTTCACTTAAAAACGGAACTGAAGTGACTACTTTTGTTTGGGCCGACGATTCAAGGCTTCAAAGACAACTCCCTTTAACCACCTGATAAAGATGCCGTACCTTTCTACGGTAGCTGCTATGGTTGTGGCGTTGTTGGCTGTGGTCGTGGCGATGGTGGATATGGAGGACATGACACCAGACACGGTGACAGGTGCCATTGTGGTAGTGAGGTTCCAGTTGCAGCCCGTGGTGTTGATAGGTGGCTTGGGTTGAGGGGGCTTGTGCACCTGAGCTCCTATACCGATCCAGAACAACATGACGAGGCTTGTGCCCAGACCGACGCCGGCTCCCTGTCACGTGATGGGGGGAAAAGTAACCTCACTTGAAACATAAACGTGTTGGCCCCGAGGAAGATAATGTAATGTACGTAGAATTACCCGCATGTTGGCCCCATGCATGATAACGTAATGTGTGTGGTATTACCCGTGTGTTGGCCCCGAGGAAGATAACGTAATGTGTGTAGAATTACCCGTGTGTTGGCCCCGGGGAAGATAACGTAATGTGTGTAGAATTACCCGTGTGTTGGCCTCGAGGAAGATAACGTAATGTGTGTAGAATTACCCGTGTGTTGGCCCCGGGGAAGATAATGTAATGAATGTAGAATGACCCGCATGTTGGCCCCGAGAATGATAACGTAATGTGTGTAGAATTACTCGCATGTTGGCCCCGAGGAAGATAATGTAATGAGTGTATAATTACCCGTGTGTTGGCCCCGAGGAAGATAATGTAATGAGTGTATAATTACCCGTGTGTTGCCCCCGATAATGTAATGAGTGTATAATTACCCGTGTGTTGGCCCCGAGGAAGATAATGTAATGAGTGTATAATTACCCGTGTGTTGGCCCCGAGGAAGATAATGTAATGAGTGTATAATTACCCGTGTGTTGGCCCCGAGGAAGATAATGTAATGAGTGTATAATTACCCGTGTGTTGGCCCCGAGGAAGATAATGTAATGAGTGTATAATTACCCGTGTGTTGGCCCCGAGGAAGATAATGTAATGAGTGTATAATTACCCGTGTGTTGGCCCCGAGGAAGATAATGTAATGAGTGTATAATTACTCGCATGTTGGCCCCGAGGAAGATAATGTTATGAGTGTAGAATTACCCGTGTGTTGCCCCCGATAATGTAATGAGTGTATAATTACCCGTGTGTTGGCCCCGAGGAAGATAATGTAATGAGTGTATAATTACCCGTGTGTTGGCCCCGGGGAAGATAATGTAATGAGTGTATAATTACTCGCATGTTGGCCCCGAGGAAGATAATGTAATGAGTGTATAATTACTCGCATGTTGGCCCCGAGGAAGATAATGTAATGAGTGTAGAATTACCCGTGTGTTGGCCCCGGGGAAGATAATGTAATGAATGTAGAATGACCCGCATGTTGGCCCCGAGAATGATAACGTAATGTGTGTAGAATTACTCGCATGTTGGCCCCGAGGAAGATAATGTAATGAGTGTATAATTACCCGTGTGTTTGCCTCGAGGATGATAACGTAAAGAGCTCTGACTTGCTCAAGTGTTAGCCCAGGGAAATATCACGTGAAGAGCTCTGACTTACCAACTTGTTAGCCTAGGGGGACATCACGTGAAGAGCTCTGACTTACCCACTTGTTAGCCAGGGGAACATCACGTACAGAGCTCTAACTTGCTCAAGTGTTAGCCACGGGAACATCACGTAAAGGGCTCTGACTTGCTCAAGTGTTAGCCACGGGAACATCACGTAAAGAGCTCTGACTTGCTCGAGTGTTAGCCAGGGGAACATCACGTAAAGAGCTCTGACTTGCTCAAGTGTTAGCCAGGGGAACATCACGTAAAGAGCTCTGACTTGCTCGAGTGTTAGCCAGGGGAACATCACGTAAAGAGCTCTGACTTGCTCAAGTGTTAGCCAGGGGAACATCACGTAAAGAGCTCTGACTTGCTCAAGTGTTAGCCAGGGGAACATCACGTACAGAGCTCTGACTTGCTCAAGTATTAGCAAGGGGAACATCACGTACAGAGCTGTGACTTGCTCAAGTGTTCGCCCAGGGGAACATCACGTAAAGAGCTCTGACTTGCTCAAGTGTTAGCCAGGGGAACATCTCGTAAAGAGCTCTGGCTTGCTCACGTGTTAGCCAGGGGAACATCACGTACAGAGCTGTTACTTGCTCAAGTGTTAGCCCAGGGGAACATCACGTAAAGAGCTCTGGCTTGCTCAAGTGTTAGCCAGGGGAACATCACATACAGAGCTCTGACTTGCTTAAGTGTTAGCCACGGGAACATCTCGTAAAGAGCTCTGGCTTGCTCAAGTGTTAGCCGGGGGAACAACTCGTAAAGAGCTCTGCCTTGCTCAAGTATTAGCAAGGGGAACATCACGTACAGAGCTGTGACTTGCTCAAGTGTTCGCCCAGGGGAACATCAAGTAAAGAGCTCTGACTTGCTCAAGTGTTAGCCAGGGGAACATCTCGTAAAGAGCTCTGACTTGCTCAAGTGTTAGCCCAGGGAAATATCACGTGAAGAGCTCTGACTTGCTTAAGTGTTAGCCCTGGGGAACATCTCGTAACGAGCTCCGGCTTGCTCAAGTGTTAGCCAGGGGAACATCACGTATAGAGCTCTGACTTGCTTAAGTGTTAGCCCTGGGGAACATCACGTACAGAGCTCTGACTTACCCACTTGTTAGCCCAGAGGAACATCACGTACAGAGCTCTGCCTTGCTCAAGTGTAAGCCCATGGGAACATCACGTACAGAGCACTGACTTACCCGCTTGTTAGCCCAGGGCAACATCACGTAAAGAGCTCTGACTTGCTCAAGTGTTAGCCCAGGGGAACATCACGTACAGAGCTCTCACTTACCCACTTGTTAGCCCAGGGGAACATCATCCCCAGCGTGAACAGCCCGAGGAGTGGTCCGCCAATCATGCCGAAGAGAGACAGCGCCGCCTGGGAATAGAATATAGCTGAATCACTCACTAAGATGCCATTCCTCGTGTGACAGGCCGGCCAATTCTGATCAAGGTGTATCGGCCACAACATCACCATTTTCGTTCGCTCGTTATACCCCAGTTCGGGCAAGAGACGCCTATATACCTCTTCCATTTAATGTGATGGTTAACGTATCCATGCTGAATAAAGCTCATGAAATAGACATAAATCTTCTTCAGACAAATTAGCCCAAAAGCCTTAAATAATTCCCCAAAGCGTCTCCAATTGTTTTTTCGCAATTACAGATCGATGATTTCAGTGACCTTATTTAATTTAGATTTCAGTGACCTTGTTTAATTTAGAATAACAGCTGACCTTGATTTTAATTTAAGTCAAGGATAGGAACAATATAAATAAGCAACAATGTTCACATATCGCGAGAGATGAAAAGCAGTAGTGTGAGTTACATTGACCTGTATATCGGTCAGTACACCTACAGGTTACACATAAGGAACCATGGCAACAAGACCGGAAGTTTGGGTATAATGCCTAATAGATGTTATTGACACATTCTCACGAAGATTATACGTTATACAATGTATGACGTCGCCCAATTTCCACGCATCCATCACCCAGAACCATTTTATTTTTCTCTCCCGTACACTACCGGAATGTGACGTCATATTGTCCAAGAGCCGTTGTGATTACAGTTGTGACATTCGGACAACATGTTGGAATTTGAGATAATGTTTACAACGAGAAAACTTGTTTATATTTATTTTTTACAGCCCCTCATAAACTATGCCTCATCTTTAGAATCAACAAATGACAAGTGTTTGTACTGGGTGGGCACACTCGATAACCTTTAGTAAGCTTGTGCTGGGTTACACAACTGAGGTAGCCATGACGTACTGACGTACTGACCTGTAGAACGCTACCCAGGACAGAGGCAACGTACGTCAAGCCCAAACACACGACGCCCAAAACCAGTGCTGAAACAGATATCACGTATTGAGACCGCAGTAAACATAGTTATAACATAGCGGAACCGTAGTAAACATATAAAGAGAGACTTTACTTTCGTTGTAAATATAGTAAACAGATAAAATGTGGTGAGACTGTATGTAATGTGAAATTGGGTTTAACGTCGCGTTCAGGAATATTGCACTTATATAGCGAAATGCATGCACGTGTGTGTATGCTGCTTGTACTGATCCGGACTAACGCCGATTTTGTAGTGCTAGCCACTGAGATACCATACCGAAGTTTAATATGAATATCAGACTCAGACACAGCATACTGATGCCATGCCGACCAATCCTTCTTTTAGCCCATTCATTCTAAGTGCCAGACAGGGTAACATTAAATACCATTTTTTAACGTCTCTTGGCCGCGGCCGGGGATCGAACCCCCGCTCTCCGGGCGGACTCTATACAACTAGACCACGGTGGCGGTCAGTGAGACTGTAGTTACCATAGCTATAAAGTGGTGAAACCGTTATCATATAGCTGTTTATGATATGAAGCATTGTGCATGTGCGATAGAACCAACATGGAGACGGTCATATCACAGGGTGTGTAATGACCAGACCTGTGTTATATCCCCTGCCGGGCCGATATGGCTTGTAATGCATTTTGGCTGGGCGATCGATATCAGCCTGGGTGGCAAGAAAATAGAGTTACGTCCCTTAGTGCGTCGCCTGCAGGCATGCTAAGCCAGCTTTACCGTGACAATGACTTTGAAAGGTGAAAATGTTTTGCAATCACTTCCAAATAGAAACATTTTACAAATAGGTGTTATGGAACATGATAAAAAGGTTATTATGTGGCAGTTTTTATGTCATACCCCATATCGACCCCCATATCAACCCTCGAACCTAATATCAGCCTTCCGGCCTTCTGCGCTCGGGTTTATATGGATATGATATGAAGACTGCCATGTTATAACCTTGAAATAATACGTGGTGACACTGTGGTATAGATACCACAAATTTAGACCAGTGTAAGTGAAGAAATAACGCTTCTCGACCGATGAAAATAAAGACAGCCCCACACATCCGACCCACCAGGCGGTTGTCTCTACCTGACCCCCAAGGCCCTCACTGACCTATGATCTTGGAGATGAGGGTGGCCCGCTCTTCAGTCAGGTCCTTGGCGATGTAGGATTTGACCACGTCCTCCAGGATGACTGCCGCCAGGGAGTTGAGCCCCGAGGACACGGTGCTGGCAACACAACATATATAGTGAGAGAATACCGCTTGTATAGCTTCTTACACGTGTAGAGGGAGTGAGTGAGTGCGCTTTGAACAGTATTCCAGTTATATCACGGCGTTTACTGGTGGGAGGAAAGCACGAAGCGAGGTCTCAGACGTTTACCACTTTGAGGAAACCAACGAGCGTGGGTATAGTGCTGACAAACCTAGACACATAATTGGGTTGAACCGGGATTCGAACCAACGATCATAGATTTCTGGCGAGTCCGAGAGATGCAACTCTGCACAGTGAATTGTGGCTTCTTTTGCGATTGTGAAGCAAGAATACTTTCCTTGGTTTTATGGCTAAATCGAGATTTGTTTCAATTAGTATTGTATTTCATGTAAACGTTTACTCTTGCCATTTCTGTTCTACTGGTATTTAAAAGAGTCAATGACAATGTCAAAGCTTGTTCTAAGACACCGTTGCATGGGTCACATACACCTATTCATATATATTATCCCGTAATTACCTCCCCTGCTTACTAAAATCTAGAGTCAATGGAAATACCAAAGTTTGTTCTAAGACACTGTTGCATGGGTCACATACACCTATTCATATACGTTATATACATTAAATACCCCCCCCCCCCCCCCCCACACACACACACACACACATGCCCATCATAGGTCTTTTCAGATTCAACCAGCGTTTGGAGGAATACGTGACTATCGCATGACAAAAGTTTCCTAGAAAATAACGTTTTATCTGAATCGGCGGCCCTGTTGTACGACATATATGCAGAGGGAAGGGTGGGTGTGCGATAACCTCTTTACTGCAAGATATATATCTTTCCGTTGCTGCCCGAATTAATGAGTAGGTAACGGAACATGCCAAGTTCATCCGAATGGTGAGATGCCTAAGCCTACCTGAGGGCGCCACTGAAGATGCAGGCCACAAACAGACCCGGAAGTCCCGTGATGTCACCCAGCACGTCCATCACAAACAGGGGGAGGAGCTGGAGAAGAGATGACATTGGATTTGTTTGTTTGTTTGTTGCTTAACGGCACTCAGCAATATTCCAGCCATATGACCGCGGTCTGTAAATAATCGACCCTGGACCAGACAATCCACCGACTACGCAATTGGAAGAAGTGCTGACTGCAGCGTATTACACTGTCCACTGTTTATAGAGTAAATAGTGACACCAATGTGCTACGGGATTTGGAACTCATACCATGATATCCGATATGACGTTTACAATAGTAACAATTATGTTGAATACGGCGATGGTACATTTCGAAATGTTTAGAGTTTTTCAAGAACTGTTACACATGTTTCAGAAACAGAAACGGGAAAATAGAATTATCAGGGAACCCTGAATAAAAGACAGAAAGGAATACATTGAGACTTGGAATAAATCAGTGAGGATATAGAAAAGTGGAACTAAAACTAATTTTTTAAAGAAAAAATATCAAAAACGATTTTCCCCGTGATATGAATATTTATACTGTGGTCGGAATATAATAGGCCGCGGTGATATCTTCTCCGCGGTGGAAATAATCTGCGGTCGATTCTCACTTTACTTTCTGTGATTCACGTTTGACTTTTCATAAACACTTTTCGGTGTTGCGTATTTGGTCTTCCGTGTATCTTATCAATAATAATGGTTTTTTGTTTGACTTTAAGGAGTTATTTCGAAAAATACATTTACATTGTGAGAACGCTTCAATGTCCCTCAAGGGCAAGTAAAGTCAACATAGCACTTATGCGGAATTAAAAACTTAAGGGGAATACCATAAAACAGACGTCCCTCAAACTATAAACTCCGCCATTGAGGGGAATCCGCTTAGTGGAGGTTAAAATAGGTTACTGGTGTTTGATGCGCTGCGCAATTTCAACGATCCGGCTAGCGCCCTGTCTGCCTGCTGGTTCATATGGGGGTCTTCCTACATGCCCAGCGCCTATTGTCATGGGTACAGATTCGCCCGAGCGTGGAGATGAGTGAGTTAACATATTAATCATTTAGGACGATTATAAAAAATACAGGCAACAGTATTCCACTGTTGCAAATGTGCGGGTTGATTGACAGTGTATTCCCAATGGTAAGAGGGATCGGCACTTGATTTTTGCCGGATACAAGTTCACGATTAAGACCAAACGTCACACTTCCACTCATTGGGAATGTTCCCAAACATGATGCCCAACCACTATTAACGCCAAAGATGAGTTTGTCACGAAGCACAAGTATACAAATCATCTCGACGGGCGGCATCCTTTCATGCACAAATTCACTGAGATACTGTAGGTTGTGCTACATAATACTGTGGTCACAAGCCAGGTACTTTGATGCCAACAAGAAGTATGGAAACCTAGACTTTGCCCTTGAGAGGGAGAAGAGACTGACTTCTTTGCCAACCAGAAACAAATGAACGAGTATCACAATGTTGTTTCACATCTGGACTCTGAATTACTAGTATGTAAATGAAAATGCTAAATGTGAAATTGGACAAATAAGAACATTTTATAAAGGGCTCATTCTTTTCATCAATTGCCTATTTTATTAAATGAATGCTGAATGTACGAATGTGTGTTGCTTAAACAAACACGATGACCATACATATGACCATAAGCTGGACAAGTAGGTAGTTAACGTTTATGGAACCCAAAAGGATGTTAGTCTTAAAAAGCTAGTTACAGACATTAATTTATATTTTAGTTATTCACAATGTCAAGAACAAAGGTCGTTTCACAGACTCAGCAATGCATGCACTCCTATTTTTGTAGGATTAACAGATATAGCAACACTTTTAGAATGACCGCTTCCTGACGTATCCGATTAGCTGCCAGGCAACACATGCCCGCCAACATATAAGCCAATGAAAACATCGCTGCAACGTTTGCGCCGGTACTTTAGCCCAAGGCGACCACCCCCCACCCTTAGTTTTTTTTTAGAATCTGATTACAGAGCGATTGAATACTTTTCACGAATATTACGATATTTTTCTCTCGGGATTTAACTTAATATATCTTGGACAATTGATATTCGCAGCAAAATCGCAATCAATTTTTTCACTTGACTTGCCCGCAACGCAAATAACCATCATTTGGAATAAACGATGTCCAGGTAAGAAATGAAAGGTTACCTGGTCCGATGCGCTGACCAGTTTGAAGGAGATGGGGTCGCACGTGCTGTAGAAGGCGTATATGACGATGCCGATGAGGCAGCAGATGTAGAGGATGAAGCAGAGGCCGGGAAAGTTGATCCACATGGCCCTGTGGAAGAAGGAAGGCATGGCAGAAGACCATTCAGATTGTGAGACCATGACACGCATGGCCTTTTAAGTTTATTGCAGACATAGTTGAAGTGGATGCCGAAAGGTTAAGGTAGGTAGTAGCAGGGCGGATAGGTAGCTGCGGTAGCCGTGTTTCTATGCTGCTCCCTATAAACGATTTTGGTTTTTTCGACCTGCTAAACAGAGCTGAGGGCTTCTCCGTTGGGGTTTTATTATGGATTCCCGATTCGGGCACCCTGCTATAACAACCCTGCCAAAATGTACAGGCATCGTAATCCAACGAAAACTGCAACACGACTCGCTTTCTAAAACACTTGCCTTCAAATATGTGTACTATTTTAAAGCATGTAACTTTCAATGTATTATATCGGCTTGGAATCATCGAAAGAGTTTTGACCGCCATCATTACAGGTGCGGTCCAGTCAAAAAATTATTGCACAATTTAAAACATAAGTACACGTATTTGAAGGTAAGTGTCTTGGGAAGTGAATCATGTTGTATTAGTTGTTAGATCACATCGCATGCACATTGCTGGAGATGTAAAATGCGCTGTATTTTTGGATCAAGATCCTATCAGGAAAACACCATGGAACAGCCCGTTGCTCTGTGTGGGGACAAGTCAAAATCAAAATCGTTTATTGGTAGCAGCTCAGACATGCGGCTACCGGAGCTAGAACGATGGTAGAAGGTGTCGATAAATTGGATTTCTTATGGCAGTAGTTCTAATCATGAATTGTGTTACACGAGTTGCGTTTGACTATGGATGAGGACGGATGTCCACATATATAATACCAAGGAGGTTGATTTGACAGTTAGGCTACAAAATACTAATTTCAACGGTTTGCAATATCGAACTAAAAAATGAAGAAAAAAGTGGTACTGACAGCTGAGCTTTCTTCAAAGTGGGGCACGTGCACGCACGCTGAACTTGTGCCTGATTGGTTCCGTAGATGGCCACCCATGTGAAGTATCCACCAATCACGAGAGCCCACGCGCTGTGACGTACGGATGGATCAGGACTGAAGCTGAAAAGAACAACATGAGTGAGTGAGTGAGTGAGTATGGTTTTACGCCGCTTTGAGCAATATTCCAGACACCAGAAATGGGCATCACACATTGTACCTATGTCGGAAATCGAACCCGGGCCTTCGGCGTGACGAGTGAACGCTTTAACCACTAGGCTACCCGACCGCCCTAAGAACAAAATAAACATTGAAGGTATATCAACACTCCCGTGTACAAATTCCCGTCCTATGAAACTGCCCGATAACTCAACACAGTGGAATCTTGCAAGCCCCGAAGTCGTCGGTTGGAACGTCTACATGTTAACAAAGGGAGATCACTCCGTACCCATGATTCCTATCATCCGTGTGATAATCTCTGGAACCCAAACTCTCACCGGAAAGATATCTTTATGGTGTGTCCCCTTAAGTGAGTTCTTAAGTCTCTCGGAACATAAATACAGACTGGAAACGTAAGTCACGAGGACATTATTTGATGACATCGTAGTTTTGCTGACAGTTCCCTGATGTACGGCAGGTTTAAGACGTGTATGTTTGGCAGTTGCGTGACGTACTCCAGTCCATGTGTCTAGGTGTATGTTTGGGAGATGAAATACGTACTCTTGTCCCTATGTCTAGATGTATGTTTGACAGTTGCGTGATGTACTCTAATCCCTGTGTCTAGGTGTATGTTTGGCATATACATCACGTACTCTAGTCCCTGTGTCTAGATGCGTGTTTGACAGGTGCGTGATGTACTCTAGTCCCTGTGTCTAGATGCGTGTTTGACAGTTGTGTGATGTATTCTGGTCCCTGTGTCTAGATGCGTGTTTGACAGGTGCGTGATGTACTCTAGTCCCTGTGTCTAGATGCGTGTTTGACAGGTGCGTGATGTACTCTAGTCCCTGTGTCTAGATGCGTGTTTGACAGTTGTGTGATGTACTCTGGTCCCTGTGTCCAGATGTGTGTTTCGCAGATGTGTGACGTACTCCAGTCCATGTGTCTAGATGTATGTATGGAAGATGCGTGACGTACTCTAGTCCTTGTGTCTAGATGATTATGTGTTTGGCAGTTGCGTGATGTACTCTGGTCCCTGTGCCAAGATGTGTGTATGACAGTTGCGTGATGTACTCTGGTCCCTGTGCCAAGATGTGTAAGAGGGGGATCTGTGACGTACTCTAGTCCCTGTATCTAGATGTGTGTTTGACAGGTGCGTGATGTACTCTAGTCCCTGTGTCTAGATGCGTGTTTGACAGTTGTGTGATGTACTCTGGTCCCTGTGTCCAGATGTGTGTTTCGCAGATGTGTGACGTACTCCAGTCCATGTGTCTAGATGTATGTATGGAAGATGCGTGACGTACTCTAGTCCTTGTGTCTAGATGATTATGTGTTTGGCAGTTGCGTGATGTACTCTGGTCCCTGTGCCAAGATGTGTGTATGACAGTTTCGTGATGTACTCTGGTCCCTGTGCCAAGATGTGTAAGAGGGGGATCTGTGACGTACTCTAGTCCCTGTATCTAGATGTGTGTTTGACAGGTGCGTGATGTACTCTAGTCCCTGTATCTAGATGTGTGTTTGACAGGTGCGTGATGTACTCTAGTCCCTGTATCTAGATGAGTGTTTGACAGTTGTGTGATGTACGCTGGTCCCTGTGCCAAGATGTGTGTAAGGCAGATCTGTGACGTACTCTGGTCCCTGTGTTTAGATGTGTGTTTGGCAGTTGCGTGACGTACTATAATCTGTGTATCTAGGCAAGTTAAATACAAGTGTGCAGGTGTGTGACGTACTCATCGAAGATGACTCTCTCGTTGCGGGCGGCGATCTCCCAGGCATTGGCGAACCCCCCGAGAACCATGGACCCCTTGATGAGGACCGCTAACAGCCCCGCGAACATCATCCCCACCTGGAAGGTGTCTGTCCACAACACCGCCTTCATCCCGCCCTGCAACAGACGGAGGAATATCTCGTCGGTGCGTGAAGGAGTGTGTGAGTGATTGAAAATAAATTACGCCGTTTTAAGAAATATACCATTATTATCACATCAAGAATGGGTTTCAAGCAATGTAACATCTGGGTAATCGAACTCATTAATCACAATGCTACCTATCTCCGTTTTATTTGTGCCATCTTTTATGTCTAAGCTCTCAAGTCTTTGAAAGGCATTAAGATGTGATACACATAAAGAAGAGAATTTATGGATGTCATTATGAGGAACACAAAACCTCGGAGTACAGACTTATTCCTTCATCACGTGAATTCAAAAACGTTGTGTTCCTCGTAATAAAGAAGTTGACATCAATAAATTCTCTAAGTTATACCTAGGTCTCGTTTTCAGGATGTCATAAAGGGGGATAACTCACGAGTGTTGTGTAGAGTGTGCAGACAACTCCGACGGATATGACGGAGCCCCAGAGGGTAAAACCGGTGACTGAAACAGAGCAGGAGTGTAGTGGTATGTACACATCACTGTCACGGCTTGTAGCACCGCGGCGAATTTCAGTTCTTGATATATCCTACTCAAAAGAAGTTAAAGAACACCCGATTCTTACTATAGTTAATCTGGCTTGCCTTTACGTAGTAGATATGAAAGAATCGGGTGATCTTTAACTTTTTTTGGATAGTTTTTAAAGTATTTAGGTAAAGTCGATCATGTTGGTGTGTAGTAACCGACAGGGGTTACTTATCTCATGAACACAACGTCCTGGAGTTACTTATAGCAATAGACAAACTGTCCTGGAATTACATGTTTCATGAACACAATGTCCTGGAGTTACTTCTTTAATGAACACAATGTCCTAGAGTTACTTATTTCATGAACACAACGTCCTGGAGTTACTAACAGTAATAGACAAACTGTCCTGGAATTACATATTTCATTAACGCAATGTCCTGGAGTTACTTAATTCATGAACACAACGTCCTGGAGTTACTTATAGTAATAGACAAACTGTCCTGGAATTACATATTTCATAAACACAATGTCCTGGAGTTACTTATAGTAATAGACAAACTGTCATGGAATTACATATTTCATTAACACAATGTCCTGGAGTTACTTAATTCATGAACACAATGTCCTGGAGTTACTTATTTCATGAGCACAATGACCTGGAGACACTTACCGGCGTTCAGCGCAAGGGAAGGGGCATACAGCACAATGGCCATGTACAGCACCTGAAACATCACACACTTTCAGAATGTTTCACAAGTATCTGATAACATATATGTCAAGTCACCGTTAGTTGTAGCACTGTTTTTAGTAAATGGGCGCTATAAAGAACTAGATGTAGATACATAGCTATGCGAAAAGAAACTTTACAACAATATGATATTAGCATTACAAATATATGAAACAAACGTTGGCAGCCAACCGTAGTGTAACAGGCGGTTTGAGTATATATTTTGACTGGTGATATGTTTGTGTTACGAGTAGTCGGGTAACGCCCGGAGATACTTACCATCTGTACCACGAATGTCATGGAACCAGCAGTACGGACTGTTTTCCCAAACCGGTACTCGAGATACTGAAACAGCAGATGTCCACATATCAAACAAGGTAGTTCAATACATACACAGGGGCCTGACAAGGTGTGACAGCAGATGTCCACATATCAAACAAGGTAGTTCGATACACACACAGGGGCGTGACAAGCTGTGACATCAGATGTCCACATATCAAACAAGGTAGTTCGATACACACACAGAGGCGTGACAAGGTGTGACAGCAGATGTGGACATATCATACAAGGTAGTTCAATACATACACAGGGATGTGACAAGGTGTGACAGCAGATCTGGACATATCATACAAGGTAGTTCAATACATACACAGGGATGTGACAAGGTGTGACATCAGATGTAGACATATCATACAAGGTAGTTCAATACACACACAGGGGCGTGACAAGGTGTGACAGCAGATGTGGACATATCATACAAGGTAGTTCAATACATACACAGGGATGTGACAAGGTGTGACAGCAGATGTTGACATATCAAACAAGGTAGTTCAATACATACACAGGGATGTGACAAGGTGTGACAGCAGATGTGGACATATCATACAAGGTAGTTCAATACATACACAGGGATGTGACAAGGTGTGACATCAGACGTGGACATATCATACATATAGAATACTAAACGAGCTCCCGTGTAATACCAATTTTATGAAACGAGTGAATAGTTGTGGTATCTGACGAGCGAAAGCGAGTCAGATACCCCAACTATTCACGAGTTTCATAAAATTGGTTTTACACGGGAGCGAGTTTAGTATTTTAATTATTACTTGCAATTTATAACGTTTTTTTGAATTATACTGTTGAGTACGAATAGGCTGACACCTACATGATCCACGACATGAGTTTAACAGAATAATACTTCAAACACGTCAAAAGTTGAAACGAATGAATTTCATACCATACAACGGGTCTACCTTTGGAATTCACAAAGTTATCGTAGGGCTAAGACTTTCGCATCTCACATACTTTAACTTAGACCAACGACTGTCGTTGCGCTACAATACGATCGCCTTGTGGAACGGGCCTTGCACCTCAAAGTTTTCAATAACGTCACAATACCCGATGACGTAATTTGTGGAATTTTGATGCAAGATCCATCGGCGAAACAATGCCATGTGACGTCAGCCTAGCAACAAGGTTGCTGGGGTCATCGAGTGTGCATAAGCTCCTCTCAGTGATCTATCAACTCCACACGCAATGTCGTTGAATAAGCCAAGGGATGTTGTGAGCTTTCAATATTTGTTCGTGAAACGTGTTCCGAGAGTACATAAGCACGCGTTTTGGTATTACACAATGTGTAATAAAGCTGTATGTTTATTAAACGGGTGATCTCTTCACGGGCAAGTAATAAAAGGTAGTTCAATACACACACAGGGGCGTGACAAGCTGTGACATCAGATGTTGACATATCATACAAGGTAGTTCGATACATACACAGGGGCGTGACAAGGTGTGACATCAGATGTGGACATATCATACAAGGTAGTTCGATACATACACAGGGGCGTGACAAGGTGTGACATCAGATGTGGACATATCATACAAGGTAGTTCAATACATACACAGGGGCGTGACAAGGTGTGACATCAGATGTGGACATATCATACAAGGTAGTTCAATACATACACAGGGGCGTGACAAGGTGTGACATCAGATGTGGACATATCATACAAGGTAGTTCAATACATACACAGGGGCGTGACAAGGTGTGACATCAGATGTGGACATATCATACAAGGTAGTTCGATACATACACAGGGGCGTGACAAGGTGTGACATCAGATGTAGACATATCATACAAGGTAGTTCAATACATACACAGGGGCGTGACAAGGTGTGACATCAGATGTGGACATATCATACAAGGTAGTTCGATACATACACAGGGGCCTGACAAGGTGTGACATCAGATGTAGACATATCATACAAGGTAGTTCAATACATACACAGGGACGTGACAAGGTGTGACATCAGATGTGGACATATCATACAAGGTAGTTCAATACACACACAGGGGCCTGACAAGGTGTGACATCAGATGTAGACATATCATACAAGGTAGTTCAATACATACACAGGGACGTGACAAGGTGTGACAGCAGATGTTGACATATCATACAAGGTAGTTCAATACATACACAGGGACGTGACAAGGTGTGACATCAGATGTGGACATATCATACAAGGTAGTTCAATACATACACAGGGACGTGACAAGGTGTGACATCAGATGTGGACATATCATACAAGGTAGTTCAATACATACACAGGGACGTGACAAGGTGTGACATCAGATGTGGACATATCATACAAGGTAGTTCAATACATACACAGGGGCCTGACAAGGTGTGACAGCAGATGTTGACATATCATACAAGGTAGTTCAATACATACACAGGGACGTGACAAGGTGTGACATCAGATGTGGACATATCATACAAGGTCGTTCAATACATACACAGGGGCCTGACAAGCTGTGACAGTAGATGTGGACATATCATACAAGGTAGTTCAATACATACACAGGGACGTGACAAGCTGTGACATCAGATGTGGACATATCATACAAGGTAGTTCAATACATACACAGGGATGTGACAAGCTGTGACAGCAGATGTGGACATATCATACAAGGTAGTTCAATACATACACAGGGGCCTGACAAGCTGTGACAGTAGATGTGGACATATCATACAAGGTAGTTCAATACATACACAGGGGCCTGACAAGGTGTGACAGTAGATGTGGACATATCATACAAGGTAGTTCAATACATACACAGGGGCCTGACAAGGTGTGACAGTAGATGTGGACATATCATACAAGGTAGTTCAATACATACACAGGGGCCTGACAAGGTGTGACAGCAGATGTTGACATATCATACAAGGTAGTTGAATACACACACAGGGGCCTGACAAGGTGTGACAGCAGATGTGGACATATCATACAAGGTAGTTAAATACACACACAGGGGCCTGACAAGGTGTGACAGCAGATGTGGACATATCATACAAGGTAGTTCAATACACACACAGGGGCGTGACAAGGTGTGACATCAGATGTTGACATATCATACAAGGTAGTTCGATACATACACAGGGGCCTGACAAGGTGTGACATCAGATGTGGACATATCATACAAGGTAGTTCAATACATACACAGGGGCGTGACAAGGTGTGACAGCAGATGTGGACATATCATACAAGGTAGTTCAATACATACACAGGGGCCTGACAAGGTGTGACAGCAGATGTGGACATATCATACAAGGTAGTTCAATACATACACAGGGGCGTGACAAGGTGTGACAGCAGATGTGGACATATCATACAAGGTAGTTCAATACATACACAGGGGCCTGACAAGGTGTGACAGCAGATGTGGACATATCATACAAGGTAGTTCAATACATACACAGGGGCGTGACAAGGTGTGACAGCAGATGTGGACATATCATACAAGGTAGTTCAATACATACACAGGGGAGTGACAAGGTGTGACAGCAGATGTGGACATATCATACAAGGTAGTTCAATACATACACAGGGATGTGACAAGATGTGACAGCAGATGTCGACATATCAAACAAGGTAGTTCAATACATACACAGGGATGTGACAAGGTGTGACAGCAGATGTGGACATATCATACAAGGTAGTTCAATACATACACAGGGATGTGACAAGGTGTGACATCAGAGGTGGACATATCATACAAGGTAGTTCAATACACACACAGGGGCCTGACAAGGTGTGACAGCAGATGTTGACATATCATACAAGGTAGTTCAATACATACACAGGGGCCTGACAAGGTGTGACAGCAGATGTGGACATATCATACAAGGTAGTTCAATACATACACATGGGCCTGATGAGGTGTGACAGCAGATGTAGACATATCATACAAGGTAGTTAAATACACACACAGGGGCCTGACAAGGTGTGACAGCAGATGTGGACATATCATACAAGGTAGTTAAATACACACACAGGGGCCTGACAAGGTGTGACAGCAGATGTGGACATATCATACAAGGTAGTTCAATACACACACAGGGGCGTGACAAGGTGTGACAGCAGATGTGGACATATCATACAAGGTAGTTCAATACACACACAGGGGCGTGACAAGGTGTGACATCAGATGTGGACATATCATACCAGGTAGTTCAATACATACACAGGGGCCTGACAAGGTGTGACAGCAGATGTGGACATATCATACAAGGTAGTTCAATACATACACAGGGGCCTGACAAGGTGTGACAGTAGATGTGGACATATCATACAAGGTAGTTCAATACATACACAGGGGCCTGACAAGCTGTGACAGTAGATGTGGACATATCATACAAGGTAGTTCAATACATACACAGGGACGTGACAAGCTGTGACATCAGATGTAGACATATCATACAAGGTAGTTCAATACACACACAGGGGCCTGACAAGGTGTGACATCAGATGTGGACATATCATACAAGGTAGTTCAATACATACACAGGGATGTGACAAGGTGTGACATCAGATGTGGACATATCATACAAGGTAGTTCAATACATACACAGGGATGTGACAAGGTGTGACATCAGAGGTGGACATATCATACAAGGTAGTTCAATACACACACAGGGGCCTGACAAGGTGTGACAGCAGATGTTGACATATCATACAAGGTAGTTCAATACATACACAGGGGCCTGACAAGGTGTGACAGCAGATGTGGACATATCATACAAGGTAGTTCAATACATACACATGGGCCTGATGAGGTGTGACAGCAGATGTAGACATATCATACAAGGTAGTTAAATACACACACAGGGGCCTGACAAGGTGTGACAGCAGATGTGGACATATCATACAAGGTAGTTAAATACACACACAGGGGCCTGACAAGGTGTGACAGCAGATGTGGACATATCATACAAGGTAGTTCAATACACACACAGGGGCGTGACAAGGTGTGACAGCAGATGTGGACATATCATACAAGGTAGTTCAATACACACACAGGGGCGTGACAAGGTGTGACATCAGATGTGGACATATCATACCAGGTAGTTCAATACATACACAGGGGCCTGACAAGGTGTGACAGCAGATGTGGACATATCATACAAGGTAGTTCAATACATACACAGGGGCCTGACAAGGTGTGACAGTAGATGTGGACATATCATACAAGGTAGTTCAATACATACACAGGGGCCTGACAAGCTGTGACAGTAGATGTGGACATATCATACAAGGTAGTTCAATACATACACAGGGACGTGACAAGCTGTGACATCAGATGTAGACATATCATACAAGGTAGTTCAATACACACACAGGGGCCTGACAAGGTGTGACATCAGATGTGGACATATCATACAAGGTAGTTCAATACACACACAGGGATGTGACAAGGTGTGACAGCAGATGTCGACATATCAAACAAGGTAGTTCAATACATACACAGGGATGTGACAAGATGTGACAGCAGATGTCGACATATCAAACAAGGTAGTTCAATACACACACAGGGATGTGACAAGGTGTGACAGCAGATGTCGACATATCAAACAAGGTAGTTCAATACATACACAGGGATGTGACAAGATGTGACAGCAGATGTCGACATATCATACAAGGTAGTTCAATACATACACAGGGATGTGACAAGATGTGACAGCAGATGTGGACATATCATACAAGGTAGTTCAATACACACACAGGGACGTGACAAGCTGTGACATCAGATGTGGACATATCATACAAGGTAGTTCAATACACACACAGGGATGTGACAAGATGTGACAGCAGATGTCGACATATCATACAAGGTAGTTCTATACATACACAGGGGCGTGACAAGCTGTGACATCAGATGTGGACATATCATACAAGGTAGTTCAATACACACACAGGGACGTGACAAGCTGTGACATCAGATGTTGACATATCATACAAGGTAGTTCAATACACACACAGGGGCGTGACAAGATGTGACAGCAGATGTCGACATATCATACAAGGTAGTTCAATACATACACAGGGATGTGACAAGATGTGACAGCAGATGTCGACATATCATACAAGGTAGTTCAATACACACACAGGGGCGTGACAAGATGTGACAGCAGATGTCGACATATCATACAAGGTAGTTCAATACACACACAGGGATGTGACAAGCTGTGACATCAGATGTGGACATATCATACAAGGTAGTTCAATACACACACAGGGATGTGACAAGATGTGACAGCAGATGTCGACATATCAAACAAGGTAGTTCAATACATACACAGGGATGTGACAAGATGTGACAGCAGATGTCGACATATCAAACAAGGTAGTTCAATACATACACAGGGATGTGACAAGGTGTGACAGCAGATGTGGACATATCATACAAGGTAGTTCAATACATACACAGGGATGTGACAAGGTGTGACATCAGACGTGGACATATCATACAAGGTAGTTCAATACACACACAGGGGCCTGACAAGGTGTGACAGCAGATGTTGACATATCATACAAGGTAGTTCAATACATACACAGGGGCCTGACAAGGTGTGACAGCAGATGTGGACATATCATACAAGGTAGTTCAATACATACACATGGGCCTGATGAGGTGTGACAGCAGATGTGGACATATCATACAAGGTAGTTCAATACATACACAGGGGCCTGACAAGGTGTGACAGCAGATGTGGACATATCATACAAGGTAGTTCAATACACACACAGGGGCCTGACAAGGTGTGACGTCAGATGTGGACATATCATACAAGGTAGTTCAATACACACACAGGGATGTGAGAAGGTGTGACATCAGATGTGGACATATCATACAAGGTAGTTCAATACACACACAGGGATGTGACAAGGTGTGACAGCAGATGTAGACATATCATACAAGGTAGTTCAATACATACACAGGGGCGTGACAAGGTGTGACATCAGATGTCCACATATCAAACAAGGTAGTTCAATACATACACAGGGACGTGACAAGGTGTGACAGCAGATGTTGACATATCATACAAGGTAGTTCAATACATACACAGGGATGTGACAAGGTGTGACAGCAGATGTTGACATATCATACAAGGTAGTTCAATACATACACAGGGATGTGACAAGCTGTGACATCAGATGTAGACATATCATACAAGGTAGTTCAATACACACACAGGGGCCTGACAAGGTGTGACAGCAGATGTTGACATATCATACAAGGTAGTTCAATACACACACAGGGATGTGACAAGGTGTGACAGCAGATGTAGACATATCATACAAGGTAGTTCAATACATACACAGGGGCGTGACAAGCTGTGACATCAGATGTGGACATATCATACAAGGTAGTTCAATACATACACAGGAGCGTGACAAGGTGTGACATCAGATGTGGACATATCATACAAGGTAGTTCGATACATACACAGGGGCCGGACAAGGTGTGACATCAGATGTGGACATATCATACAAGGTAGTTCAATACATACACAGGGGCGTGACAAGGTGTGACATCAGATGTGGACATATCATACAAGGTAGTTCAATACATACACAGGGGCGTGACAAGGTGTGACAGCAGATGTGTACATATCATACAAGGTAGTTCAATACATACACAGGGGCGTGACAAGGTGTGACATCAGATGTGGACATATCATACAAGGTAGTTCAATACATACACAGGGGCCTGACAAGGTGTGACATCAGATGTGGACATATCATACAAGGTAGTTCGATACATACACAGGGGCGTGACAAGGTGTGACATCAGATGTGGACATATCATACAAGGTAGTTCGATACATACACAGGGGCGTGACAAGGTGTGACATCAGATGTGGACATATCATACAAGGTAGTTCAATACATACACAGGGGCGTGACAAGGTGTGACATCAGATGTGGACATATCATACAAGGTAGTTCAATACATACACAGGGATGTGACAAGGTGTGACATCAGATGTAGACATATCATACAAGGTAGTTCAATACATACACAGGGGCGTGACAAGGTGTGACATCAGATGTTGACATATCATACAAGGTAGTTCAATACATACACAGGGGCGTGACAAGGTGTGACAGCAGATGTGGACATATCATACAAGGTAGTTCAATACATACACAGGGGCGTGACAAGGTGTGACAGCAGATGTCCACATATCATACAAGGTAGTTCAATACATACACAGGGGCGTGACAAGCTGTGACAGTAGATGTGAACATATCAAATCCAGCCACCCAATACACGCAGGGCGTGGACACCTGTGACAGTAGATGTGGACATATCAAACCGGCCACCCAATACACACCGAGGCTTGGCCAGCTGTGACGGTAGATTTGGGCAAATCAAAACCGGCCACCCAATACACACAGAGGGGGTTGGCCAACTGTGACAGTAGATGAAGAAAAATCAAAACCGGCCTCCCAATACACACAAAAAGGCTAAGTCAACTGTGACAGTAGATGAAGAAAAATCAAAACCGGCCACCCAATACAAACAGAGGGGCATGGCCAACTGTGACAGTAGATGAAGAAAAATCAAAACCGGCCACCCAATACACACAGCGAGTCTTGGTCAACTGTGACAGTAGATGTGGACAAATCAAAACCGGCCTCCCAATACACACACAAAGGCTTAGTCAACTGTGACAGTGGATGTGGACAAATCAAAACCGGCCACCCAATACACACAGAGAGTCTTGGTCAACTGTGACAGTAGATGTGGACAAATCAAAACCGGCCACCCAATACACACAGAGAGTCTTGGTCAACTGTGACAGTAGATGTGGACAAATCAAAACCGGCCACCCAATACACACAGAGAGTCTTGGTCAACTGTGACAGTAGATGTGGACATATCAAACCAGGCAACCCGATACATACTACAGAGGATAGTGTTTTTTCAGCTCTCGCGACGATCGTATTATACGTGGCTTGCCTTTTGCTCAGCTTGTTTGCTTTGGAAGCGACCCTTAAATATTGTGTCATGTTTGTCGTTGAGGTTCGCGGGGTTGTTCAGAAATTCTGCCGATGTTAAGTTATTCTTCTTCTTCTTCTGACGTGGGTTTAACGCCGCTTTTTACAGTATTCCAGTTATATTGCGGCGTGTCAGCTTAATGTGGGAGGAAAGCCCGAAGTGATGCAGGTCTTAGACGTTTACCACTTCGGTGAAACCCACAAGCATGGGTATGGTGCTGACAAACCTAGTTGAACTGGGATTCGAACCCACAATCATAGGTTGACGCAACTCCGCACAGCGAATCGCGGCGCCTCAGACGACAGGGCCACCCGTGCCCCCTATAAAGTTATTCAACCGCTTGACTATATTCATCCGTGATTATTACTGACATTCTTTATCCACAATTAAGCTTCCAAAAAAATTGGCTCTGATTTACGACAGTACCTTATTCATTTATCCAATGTCCAATATAGTGTATAGTCGGACCCCCTATCTGTACATTCGGCTGACGGTTTGCTTGCTCGGGGGGAGACTCGGGATGTCATCGGCAGTGTCATGTAAGGGAGGTAATCCCAATATTAGCCATTCCGGAGTCGAATTCCGAACTGACCTGGCTGTCGTAGGTTTGTCAACAGCATGCACATGTTTAGTTGTTGAACCGTGAAGATTCGGGATAGAATAGGTCTTCAGCAACCCATGCTTGCCATATCAGACGACTATTCTTGTCTAAAAGGCGACTAACGGGATCGGATGGTCAGGCTGATGACTTGGTTGATGCATGTTATCGTATCCCAATTGCGTGGATCGATGCTCATGATGTCAATCACCGGATTGTCTCGTACAGATTCGATTATATACAGACTGCCGTCACACAGCTGGAATATTGCTGAGTGCGGCGTTAAACAACAAACAAACAAATATACGGGAATACAATAAATCTGACGAACTGTTCACGGCTCGGATTGAACATGAGACTGATAGTAAACTAACGGCCCGAATCCATGGCTGGCAGAAACAAGCAGGTCGTATTGACCCCCGGGTTTTGATGTGGTATGTATGTGTTCGTACAGGAACATTGTGTGGCGCCAAGACGGGTACTGTTTCCCCGGCAGAATAACGCCGACTGCACGCACTGAGGCAGTTAAAATTGAAAGGGCATTGAGCATTGATAAGCATTTCCTGTGTGGGGCATGTTGTAGTTTGTAGACCAGTTGGGCTTTGGGAGGATTTGTGTGGGCGATTGTGATGGTTTTTTGTCGCATTGAACAGTGTTTTTGTAACATGATGGCGCGTCCTGTGAAACTATTTGGTCTCTTTAGAATTTTATATAAACTCCCTGAGCAAACAGTGACGTGCAGTGTACACCTTGCTAGTCTTGCCTAATTTTCTTTGAGGGTTCCCGCTTACCGTTGGAGTACGAAGATGGAGTGCTTCACACTTCCCGTGCCTCTTTAATATACGAGTAAAGTCTAATGACTTAAATAAATATGATGTTCGTAAACATTAAGCTCCAATTATATAGTTAAAATGCTATAAGACCGACAACCCATTTAAACCATATTTCATCTCTCTCTCTCTCTCTCTCTCTCTCTCTCTCTCTCTCTCTCTCTCTCTCTCTCTCTCTCTCTGACGTAATAAAAAGTAGTAACACTAATGGAACTGACGGACATGAGTGTAGGTGCACCATGAACCAGCAGAGAACTATCCCCCATCCCCGCCTCCTCGCCCCACCAAATACCAGTAGTAAACCGGAGTTATTTCCCTTGATAAGTGGCACATATGTTTATGTACATTATTTACGTTTTTGTCCGGAAGAAGGAAGTCTGCAGGTGGCGTGACATCATCACCCACCGCCCACGAAGATTACGTCTAGTCATCACAAACTGACACGTATGACGTGAGATAGTTTTTATACCGTTAATGGTGTCAGCCGCTCCGTTTCAACTGCTGGGAGCATGTGATAGATGGACCAGGAAACATGGCGTGATTCCAAGCCTACAGTCTCCTTCTGCAGCCTGGGGCATGTTTTAATGTAGACAGAGCCTCCCTGATGTGTAATTTAGGGCCTGCACCTGATAGTGTCAACGATGTCTCAAATAATAGATGTATTGGGATACTCAAATCAAGGTCGATTCAAGGTCAAACATCAAAGTAAGCAAAGCAACTGACTCAGGCTTGTGAATATGTTTATAACAATCAATTTACACAAAGGTGATTGCAGAAATGACTGACAAGACATTATTAGAGACAATTGGGAGACATTATTGTCGAGATGATCAATGAAGATTGTCAATAGGGTAGACCTAGTGGTTTCAAGGCTGGTGTTTCCGACGATCAATGCGCCATGAAGACTCCGACAGACGTGTTTTAAACGTGATGTCTGTCATCATTGCCCGGGGGCTGTGATCCTGGCACAAAAACAAGGTGATATGTGCAGGTATTGAGTGGATGGTGTGGATGTCCATGACGACACTTGGGCATTGTTGGTCAGTGGTCAGTTGGTGCCCTTTTAATATCAAGCCGCCTGTTTAAAAGTGGAAATATATACATATCGCGTTGTGCCCCATCCCTTCAAGTCGACACGCATTAGAACTCGAAACTGTTGTCCCCTGATCTGCAAACACAGCAGCCCAGCGTGTCACTTGTCTGTTTGTGGCACAAGCCTTGAGTACATCTTTCCTCAGTAAGGAGATAACTGAATGACATGTTATCCCAGTAAGGCAATATCTAAATGACGTGTTATCCCAGTAAGTTAATAACTGAATGACATGTTATCCAAGTAAGGAGATAACTGAAGGACGTGTTATCCCAGTAAGAAAATATCTGAATGGCATGTTATCCCAGTAAGGGGATAACTGAAGGACGTGTTTCCCCGGTAAGGAGATAACTGAAGGACGTGTTTCCCCGGTAAGGAGATAACTGAAGGACATATTTCCTCTGTAGAGAGATTACTGAAGGACGGCTTTCCCAAGTGAGGAGATTACTAAAGGACATGTTTCCCCTTGAAGGAGATAACTGAATAACATGTTTTCCCAGGAAGGAGATAACTGAAGGACGGGTTTCCCTAGTAAAGTGATAACTGAAGGACACGCTTCCTCTGTAAGGGGATAACTGTAGGACATGTTTCCACAGTAGGAAGATAACTGAAGGACATGTTTCCTCTCTAAGGAGATAAGCGAAGGACATGTTTCCTCTGTAAGGAGATAAGCGAAGGACATGTTTCCTCTGTAAGGAGATAACTGAAGGACATGTTTCCACAGTACAAAGATAACTAAAGGACATGTGTCCTCTGTAAGGAAATAACTGAAGGACATGTTTCCTCTGTAAGGAGATAACTGAAGGATATGTTTCCTCTGTAAGGAGATAAGCGAAGGATATGTTTCCTCTGTAAGGAGTTAACTGAAGGACATGTTTCCACAGTACAAAGATAACTGAAGGACATGTGTCCTCTGTAAGGAGATAACTGAAGGACACGTTCCTCTGTAAGGAGATAACTGAAGGACATGTTTCTTCTGTAAGGAGATAAGCGAAGGACATGTTTCCACAGTACAAAGATAACTGAAGGACATGTTTCCTCTGTAAGGAGATAACTGAAGGACACGTTTCCACAGTACAAAGATAACTGAAGGAAATGTTTCCTCTGTAAGGAGATAACTGAAGGACACGTTTCCACAGTACAAAGATAACTGAAGGACATGTGTCCTCTGTAAGGAGATAACTGAAGGACACGTTCCTCTGTAAGGAGATAACTGAAGGACATGTTTCTTCTGTAAGGAGATAAGCGAAGGACATGTTTCCACAGTACAAAGATAACTGAAGGACATGTTTCCTCTGCAAGGAGATAACTGAAGGACATGTTTCCTCTGTAAGGAGATAAGCGAAGGACATGTTTCTTCTGTAAGGAGATAACTGAAGGACACATTTTCTCTGTAAGGAGATAACTGAAGTACGTTTCTTCTGTAAGAAGATAACTGGAGGACATGTCTCAAAAGAAAGGAGATACCTGAAATACATGTTTCCGAATTAAGGAGATAACTGAATGACGTGTTTCTCCAGTAAGGAGATAACTGAAGCACTCTGCCAACATAAAACCCACCTTCGTTACACTGCGTCTAAAGAGCCGCGAATCTACACTCATGATTGAGAAGCGCAACACGTATATATTCTATGACTGGATACTGTATTCCAAGGTGGGGAATGGGGTTTATGACACTGTGTGGTATGTATATTGTTACACCGTGTGTTAGAGTATAGTGTTACACTGTGTGTAATGTATAGTGTTACACTGTGTGTAATGTATATTGTTACACTGTGTGTAATGTATATTGTTACACTGTGTGTTATGTATAGTGTTACACTGTGTGTAATCTATAGTGTTACACCGTGTGTAATGTATAGTGTTACACTTTGTATTATGCATATTGTTACACTGTGTGTTAAGTATATTGTTACACTGTGTGTTATGTATATTGATACACTGTGCATTATGTATATTGTTACACTGTGTGTTAATGTATATTATTACAGTGTGTTATGTATATTGTTACACTTTTTGTTATGTATGTTGTTACACCGTGTATTATGTATGTTGTTACACTGTGTATTATGTATGTTGTTACACTGTGTATTATGTATGTTGTTACACTGTGTGTTATGTATGTTGTTACACCGTGTATTATGTATGTTGTTACACCGTGTATTATGTATGTTGTTACACTGTGTATTATGTATGTTTTTACACTGTGTGTTATGTATGTTGTTACACTGTGTGTTATGTATGTTGTTACACTGTGTATTATGTATATTGTTACACTGTGTGTTATGTATATTGTTACACTGTGTGTTATGTATGTTGTTACACTGTGTGTTATGTATGTTGTTACACTGTGTGTTATGTATATTGTTACACTGTGTGCTATGTATGTTGTTACACTGTGTATTATGTATGTTGTTACACTGTGTGTTATGTATATTGTTACACTGTGTGTTATGTATGTTGTTACACTGTGTGTTATGTATATTGTTACACTGTGTGTTATGTATATTGTTACACTGTGTATTATGTATGTTGTTACACTGTGTGTTATGTATGTTGTTACACTGTGTATTATGTATGTTGTTACACTGTGTATTATGTACACTGTGTGTTATGTATAGTGTTACACTGTGTGTTATGTATGTTGTTACACTGTGTGTTATGTATGTTGTTACACTGTGTGTTATGTATGTTGTTACACTGTGTGTTATGTATGTTGTTACACTGTGTATTATGTACACTGTGTGTTATGTATAGTGTTACACTGTGTGTTATGTATAGTGTTACACTGTGTGTTATGTATAGTGTTACACTGTGTGTTATGTATATTGTTACACTGTGTGTTATGTATGTTGTTACACTGTGTGTTATGTATGTTGTTACACTGTGTATTATGTATATTGTTACACTGTGTATTATGTATATTGTTACACTGTGTGTTATGTATGTTGTTACACTGTGTGTTATGTATGTTGTTACACTGTGTGTTATGTATATTGTTACACTGTGTATTATGTACACTGTGTGTTATGTATAGTGTTACACTGTGTGTTATGTATGTTGTTACACTGTGTGTTATGTATGTTGTTACACTGTGTGTTTTGTATGTTGTTACACTGTGGGTTATGTATAGTGTTACACTGTGTATTATGTATAGTGTTACACTGTTGGTTATGTATATTGTTACACTGTGTATTATGTATAGTGTTACACTGTGTGTTATGTATATTGTTACACTGTGTGTTATGTATATTGTTACACTGTGTGTTATGTATAGTGTTACACTGTGTATTATGTATATTGTTACACTGTGTGTTATGTATAGTGTTACACTCTGTATTATGTATATTGTTACACTGTGTGTTATGTATAGTGTTACACTCTGTATTATGTATATTGTTACACTGTGTGTTATGTATAGTGTTACACTGTGTATTATGTATATTGTTACACTGTGTGTTATGTATAGTGTTACACTCTGTATTATGTATATTGTTACACTGTGTGTTATGTATAGTGTTACACTCTGTATTATGTATAGTGTTACACTGTGTGTTATGTATATTGTTACACTGTGTGTTATGTATGTTGTTACACTGTGTGTTATGTATATTGTTACACTCTGTATTATGTATATTGTTACACTCTGTGTTATGTATATTGTTACACTGTGTGTTATGTATAGTGTTACACTCTGTATAATGTATATTGTTACACTGTGTGTTATGTATAGTGTTACACTCTGTATTATGTATATTGTTACACTGTGTGTTATGTATAGTGTTACACTGTGTATTATGTATATTGTTACACTGTGTGTTATGTATAGTGTTACACTCTGTATTATGTATATTGTTACACTGTGTGTTATGTATAGTGTTACACTCTGTATTATGTAAAGTGTTACACTGTGTATTATGTATAGTGTTACACAGTGTATTATGTATATTGTTACACTGTGTGTTATGTATAGTGTTACACTCTGTATTATGTATAGTGTTACACTGTGTGTTATGTATAGTGTTACACTGTGTATTATGTATATTGTTACACTGTGTGTTACGTATAGTGTTACACTCTGTATTATGTATATTGTTACACTGTGTGTTATGTATAGTGTTACACTCTGTATTATGTATAGTGTTACACTGTGTGTTATGTATAGTGTTACACTCTGTATTATGTATATTGTTACACTGTGTGTTATGTATAGTGTTACACTCTGTATTATGTATATTGTTACACTGTGTGTTATGTATAGTGTTACACTCTGTATTATGTATATTGTTACACTGTGTGTTATGTATAGTGTTACACTCTGTATTATGTATAGTGTTACACTGTGTGTTATGTATATTGTTACACTGTGTGTTATGTATGTTGTTACACTGTGTGTTATGTATAGTGTTACACTCTGTATTATGTATATTGTTACACTCTGTGTTATGTATATTGTTACACTGTGTGTTATGTATAGTGTTACACTCTGTATTATGTATATTGTTACACTGTGTGTTATGTATAGTGTTACACTCTGTATTATGTATATTGTTACACTGTGTGTTATGTATAGTGTTACACTGTGTATTATGTATATTGTTACACTGTGTGTTATGTATAGTGTTACACTCTGTATTATGTATATTGTTACACTGTGTGTTATGTATAGTGTTACACTGTGTATTATGTAAAGTGTTACACTGTGTATTATGTATAGTGTTACACTGTGTATTATGTATATTGTTACACTGTGTGTTATGTATAGTGTTACACTCTGTATTATGTATATTGTTACACTGTGTGTTATGTATAGTGTTACACTCTGTATTATGTATATTGTTACACTGTGTGTTATGTATAGTGTTACACTCTGTATTATGTATAGTGTTACACTGTGTGTTATGTATAGTGTTACACTGTGTATTATGTATATTGTTACACTGTGTGTTATTTATCATATTTCAAAGTCATCACCGAAACATCAGATCCACCTTGGGTTGTCAGTGCACTTCAACACGCTGCCCAGGACAGAGATTGAAAACAAGCTGTACTGAAAGTATATCTTCTGCTGCACACCCGTTTTCATTTTATGTATCAAGTTTTCAATCTCTGTTGATATGTCTTGGTGGTGACAAGTGGAAGCTGTGATTCATAGTCCTGGGGCTTCCAAAACCGGTTTACTAAAGCACATAAGGTCACATGACATTTTTAATGTATTTCTTTCCGTTAAGGGAGTTACTGACGTACATTCAGGTGTGCACTCTTTGTGTAAATCCACTTATCGAAGTCGCATCTTATAACTATTACATCTCCAATGCTGCTCGTTAAACAACAACAAAACCCTGTGGACACCAAAACCAGCGGCATCGTTCAGCGCAATAATGTACCCCAAGCCCCGCCCATAATAGTAGTAACCAATCAGGAAACAGCCAGTCAGTATGCTAGTGGGCGTGGAAACATAAACGCAATAATATTGCTTGCTCGGGCGTAAATATACTTAATCATTTGACTTTTGGAAGTACTTGATTACTGGCAACCGTTGTCCGGTGTCGTTGATGAAGTGGGCATCCAACGAAACATTATCATGTCATGGATTGGCAGGGCTACTTTGAGGACAATCGGCCTAAGCAGCGTCGAGGCGTGCTGTTCCCACAGGACATGTCAACGGCCAGCTAAATGACCGGACCTGTCCTCCCAGCACACGCTGATGGGCATTTCAACCAGTGAGGCCACTTTACCCCTGGCGTCTGAAATACACCAGGAATGTATTGGACCCTGCTACTTACAATAGCTTTGACGAATACCCCCTGCGGGTTATTCACTGAAACAAATCCCCTATGCTCAATTCGTCTTCATGAAACCGTAGCTAATGATTCAGCTGCTGACATGTCACTGTCGGACAGCATCAGATGGAAGTCAATGGCTAAGGTGAAATGTCAGCAGGTCAACGACGGTAGTGGGAAGCATATACTAGTATGCCTACACACGCGGCAAACACATGGGTTACATGTAGTAGCGAGTCGGGGACGTGATCACAGTGTCAACACCGCCATGTTGTCCCTGACAGTGATACCGCCTGATCAAACACTCCTGTCCCTGAAAGCTGAAAGACCCACAGCGACAAACAGTGAATGACTGCATTGACTTAGCAGGAGATGTTTTGAAGTACCTATGAACAGGCCTGCTGGAGCAGTGCCCCACAACCTTTTCCCACTGAAATGTTTTTTGTCAACAAATTTTTACAAGTCGAATTTTGCTCAACCCTCCAACGATTGGCCAACATTTACATACATACAGGGTATTTGCTGCGAAACCCAATTTAGAACCAATATACTTTATACATATGTTTAGATTTAATAATATGCTTTTTAGTTTTTCTTGTGACTTAATTGGCTCTCGTGAAGATCCTGAATCAGAACACACACACCCTCCCCTGTTCACTGAAGACTGCCCTCGACCTGTTGATTAACGTATTAAAACATATGTGAATTCTAACTACTCAGAAACAGTTATCAGAGACGTCAACACAATGGAGCCTTGAGAATCTAAGGGAAGGTTTAACTCAAGAGTGAGTGAGTGAGTAAGTTGGGTGAACGCCGCTTTTAACAGTATTCTAGTTCGGCGTGTCAGCTTTATGTGGGAGGAAAGCCCGAAGTGATGCAGGTCTCAGACGTTTACCACTTCGGTGAAACCCACGTGCACGGGTATGGTGCTGACAAACCTAGAAAATTAATCGGGGCAAACCGGGATTCGGACCCACAATCATATGTTTCTGGCATGCCCAAGGGACGCAACTCTGCAAAGCGAATCGCGGCGTCTTAGACGACTGGGGCACCTGTGCCCCCGTTTACCTCAAGACAAGTGCTTTCGCGAACAACACAGCCAGCGCGAGGCGATGCTTTCAGACAGTGTTTTCAGTGCACACCGACCTTTTCATTGAGGGATAGTGTTTAGACAAGCTCTGCACCTCACAAAGCATGTTAGGTGGCCGCGCCACGCTTTCACGAACACTGTTACTTTCTTGTCAAGCTGTTCAAAATGAATACAATCCTAAACATTTTTTAATTGCTCTCTGGTGTTGTGGAACTTTTTTGAGGTGAGATCAGTGTCAGAGAAAACATTTGCTGTACTGTTTATATCCCACCAAATAAACACGACGGCTGGTGCAAATGTGACGCAACATGGCCTTCGGTGGAGGGGGGTCGTTTACTACACCCAGCGTGTAGTTTGTTTGTTTGTTTGTTTGTTTGTTTGTTTGCGGTGTAACGCCGCACTCAGCCATATCCCCGCTTCATGACAGTGGTCTGTACATTTTCGAGTCTGGATCAGACAATTCAGTCGTTGATACCACAAGCATCGATCTACACAATTTGTATGCGATGACATGCATCAAAAAAGTCACGTTACAACCCTCACGCGTCACGTTACAACCCTCACGTATTCACAGTTTGGCAAACGGCTACGTGACCAACGGCGACGTAACATGTCCTTGCCACATCATCACTTCATATAACCCCTGTCGTCACTGTTGGTCACGTCATATAACCCCTGCCGTCACTGTTGGTCACGTCATATAACCCCTGCCGTCACTGTTGGTTACGGCATATAACCCCTGCCGTCACTGTTGGTCACGTCATATAACCCCTGCCGTCACTGTTGGTCACGTTATAAAATCCCTGCCGTTACTGTTGGTCACTTCATATAACCCCTGCCATCTCTGTTGATCACGCCATATAACCCCTGCCGTCATTGTTGGTCACGTCATATAACCCCTGCCGTTACTGTTGGTCACGTCATATAACCCCTGCCGTCACTGTTGGTCACGTCATATAACCCCTGCCGTCACTGTTGGTAACGTCATATAACCCCTGCCGTCACTGTTGGTCACGTCATATAACCCCTGTCGTCATTGTTGGTCACGTCATATAACCCCTGCCGTCACTGTTGGTTACGGCATATAACCCCTGCCGTCACTGTTGGTTACGGCATATAACCCCTGCCGTCACTGTTGGTTACGGCATATAACCCCTGCCGTCACTGTTGGTCACGTCATATAACCCCTGCCGTCACTGTTGGTTACGGCATATAACCCCTGCCGTCACTGTTGGTCACGTTATAAAATCCCTGCCGTTACTGTTGGTCACTTCATATAACCCCTGCCGTCACTGTTGGTCACGCCATATAACCCCTGCCGTCATTGTTGGTCACGTCATATAACCCCTGCCGTCACTGTTGGTTACGGCATATAACCCCTGCCGTCATTGTTGGTCACGTTATAAAATCCCTGCCGTTACTGTTGGTCATGTTATAAACTCCCTTCCGTCACTGTTGGTAACGTCATATAACCCCTGCCGTCACTGTTGGTTACGGCATATAACCCCTGCCGTCACTGTTGGTCACGTTATAAAATCCCTTCCGTTACTGTTGGTCACGTTATAAAATCCCTGCCGTCACTGTTGGTCACGTCATATAACCCCTGCCGTTATTGTTGGTCACGTCATATAACCCCTGCCGTCACTGTTGGTCACGTCATATAACCCCTGCCGTCACTGTTGGTTACGGCATATAACCCCTGCCGTCATTGTTGGTCACGTCATATAACCCCTGCAGTCACTGTTGGTCACGTCATATATCCCCTGCCGTCACTGTTGGTCACGTTTTAACTCCCTGCCGTCAATGTTGGTCACGTCATATAACCCCTGTCGTCACTGTTGGTTACGTTATAAAATCCCTGCCGTTACTGTTGGTCACGTCATTCAACCCCTGCCGTCACTGTTGGTCACGTCATACAACACCTTCGGTCACTGTTGGTCACGTCATACAACCCCTGCCGTCACTGTGGGTCACGTTATGTAACCCCTGCCATCACTGTGAGTCACGTCATACAACCCCTGCCGTTACTGTTGGTCACGTCATACAACCCCTACCGTCACTGTTGGTCACGTCATATATACCACTTTAACATAACACGTCAAAGCACGAAAATAACCAGACTCAACCATGCGCCGAAATAGACTCCATTTGGCGTAATAGGCAATACAGCTGTGAAAATCGGTGATGACACCGGGTGATCGCGAAAAGGGTAAGCATGTCCTGCCCTACGGGGAGCACCCGCCACTTTTGCACAATTTGCATAAAAAAGTAAGCGTTTGTAGCCTGACGTCGCGCAGCAGTACACCTGCCACACGACGCTGGGCTGTGAACAAACCAGACAATCAAGTGATGGAGAAAAACAATTCAAGTGAGCCGATGGAACTTTAACTGATTCTCTTGAAAGCCACTTGCAGGCCGTATGACTCACATCCTAACATTGCCGTCCGTATGAGTCACATCCTAACATTGCCGTCCGTATGACTCACATCCTAACACTGCCGTCCGTATGACTCACATCCTAACATTGCCGTCCGTATGACTCACATCCTAACATTGTCGTCCGTATGACTCACATCCTAACATTGCCGTCCGTATGACTCACATCCTAACATTGTCGTCCGTATGACTCACATCCAAACATTGCCGTCCGTATGACTCACATCCTAATATTGTCGTCCGTATGAGTCACATCCAAACATTGCCGTCCGTATGACTCACATCCAAACATTGCCGTCCGTATGACTCACATCCTAACATTGTCGTCCGTATGAGTCACATCCTAAAATTGCCGTCCGTATGATTCACATCGTAACATTGCCGTCCGTATGAGTCACATCCTAACATTGCCGTCCGTACGACTCACATCCTAACATTGCCGTCCGTATGACTCACATCCTAACATTGCCGTCCGTACGACTCACATCCTAACATTGCCGTCCGTATGACTCACATCCTAACATTGCCGTCCGTATGACTCACATCATAACATTGCCGGCATTGTTGTAACAAGAGAAGCATACAATGTAACTTACTTCATAAGCACTGGTAACCTTAAGGTTGTAGAATATCGGAATGAAGATGTGAGCAGCTCCGGCAACGACGAAGAAGTAGGAGAGACCGATCCAGAAGTACATCGTCGTGAAGTTGTACATCTCCGCCGGCGCCCCAAGCAACGTGATCGCCGACATGAAGCTCGCCAACAACGATAACGCCACGGGAATTGGGTTCATATCCTTCCCTGCCATGAGAAACTGGCGGATATTATTCTTTTTTCTGTCGCGGATGGCGTAGAAGATACCGATGGAGGCGGATATGGCAAGGATGCCGCCGAAGATGACATAGTCGACAACGTGGAAAGTGTTTCGCTTTCCAGTTTGGTAACTGTAGCCTTCCGCCATGATGAAGGACGGAAAACCAGGCACGGGGAGATGTTTCCGTCTCTACTGCCACACAAGTACACGCATGGACTGAACAAGTATGAATTTGTCCAACCTAGAACCCGTTTTTTACTTTCCAGACAGTCGCAAAACACGCGACAGCAAACTACTGTTGTCGTGAAACCGATCCTTCTGAATTTGATGCAGGTTTATTTCAAAGATTTTGTTTCGTTACGCTCTGCTTCGTGATGTGCATGGCGCTTACCCCATACGCTGAATCCTCCCTGCCCCCGAATTCACGTTTGCCCCTCCCCTCTCAATATACCTGTCACTTTACCTGCCACTTCACATTTAGCGTTGTCTGCGCACCTTAAGAGGTTTGATTGACGTGTGCCCCGAAGGCCTCCTCGTACATCACGTGACACACCTGTGACAGATATGCATGTTATTGTACTCTTAACGTGTCAATATATTTCTCAGTGTTCCTTGTGTAATGGCTAACGACTTATTTATTTCTAGTTCACGTCTAAGCGTGTTAACAAGTATGGTTGTGAATGTTGACTGTGAACGTGGTCCTTTCGAATGCCCATTGACCTTGGCCCGAGAGTCATTCAACTCTCACCTGAACATGATGGTATTCAAGATCGAATGGCTAGCAGCTCGGACCGAGTACGGCCTTGGTCTAGTTCTCCTCGGCAAACAAGAGTACGAGAGGACAGTCTTTAAAGAGACCCCCACTGCCACGTCCCTGCTCGGCCCCCTCGTACAGCCAGACTCACTTGGACTGAAATACCACCACATGACATTCGACTTCACCAGGCCATTGCCCAGAGCCGAATATAGAACCAACTACCTTACCCCACACTGAGCAAACGGTCTAATCTGTCTAAAGACAGAAGCATTTGTCCGTCTCTCTACATAACCAACGGCCTTACCCGACAAAGAGCCGGCTGCCTGACCCTATACCTAACCAACCGCCTGACGCCATACATAACCAACCGTCTTACGTTGTACATAACCAACTGCCTTACCACACACAGAACTGGTTGCCTGACCCTACATCTAACCAACCGCCTGACGCCATACATAACCAACCGTCTTACGTTGTACATAACCAACTGCCTTACCCCACACAGAACTGGTTGCCTGACCCTACATCTAACCAACCGCCTGACGCCAAATATAACCAACCGTCTTACGTTGTACATAACCAACTGTCTTACCCCACACAGAACTGGTTGCCTGACCCTACATCTAACCAACCGCCTGACGCCATACATAACCAACCGTCTTACGTTGTACATAAACAACTGTCTTACCCCACACAGAACTGGTTGCCTGACCCTACATCTAACCAACCGCCTGACGCCATACATAACCAACCGTCTTACGTTGTACATAACCAACTGCCTTACCCAACACAGAACTGGCTGTCCGACCCTATACCTAACCAACCGCCTGACGCCATACATAACCAACCGTCTTACGTTGTACATAACCAACTGCCTTACCCAACACAGAACTGGTTGCCTGACCCTATACCTAACCAACCGCCTGACGCCATACATAACCAACCGTCTCTCGTTGTACATAACCAACTGCCTTACCCCACACAGAACTGGCTGTCCGACCCTATACCTAACCAACCGCCTGACGCCATACATAACCAACCGTCTTACGTTGTACATAACCAACTGCCTTACCCCACACAGAACTGGTTGCCTGACCCTACATCTAACCAACCGCCTGACGCCATACATAACCAACCGTCTTACGTTGTACATAACCAACTGCCTTACCCAACACAGAACTCGTTGCCTGACCCTATACCTAACCAACCGCCTGACGCCATACATAACCAACCGTCTTACGTTGTACATAACCAACTGCCTTACCCAACACAGAACTGGTTGCCTGACCCTATACCTAACCAACCGCCTGACGCCATACATAACCAACCGTCTTACGTGATACATAACCAACTGCCTTACCCAACACAGAACTGGTTGCCTGACCCTATACCTAACCAACCGCCTGACGCCATACATAACCAACCGTCTTACGTTGTACATAACCAACTGCCTTACCCCACACAGAACTGGCTGCCTGACCCTATACCTAACCAACCGCCTGACGCAATACATAACCAACTGGCAATGGTGGCCGAGAGGGGACATCGCTTTCTCGCTTTCTCGTGGTAAAACAATATCGCCTCTTGACCACTATAGGGGTCGCATGTGTTATCTGTTTCAATTGGGAGGGAGTGTCGATATTTGTATTTTACAAACGTAGGTGATTTAAGACAGTTCACGGATTTATGCGTAAAATGTAATTGATTTAGGAGTTTTATGTGACCATCACATGGCGGGTCATGACACTATGCTCTAGATAAATCAGGTTAAATTCTAAATATATACTTTTCAAAAGACGTTAAAGAACACCCGATTCTTTCATATGACTATGGTTAATCAGTCATGGCTTATTGTATTGCAAAACACAGTGTAATAATTGTGGGTGTTATTTAACTTGTTTTCAGACGGGACTCAGTACTTTACCAAAAAAGTGTTATCCCAAATATAACATTTGTTACATTTGACCACTTCATAATTGGAATTGTTGGTTCATAGCTTTCAGCCATGGGAGCCGTGCCAATTTACACTTGTCAGAGGGGTAAACAAAGTACGTGATCTAGACTATCAGTTGTCGGACTCATTTTGTGGATGGCTCGGTGGCTGAGCCGATTAGATGGCTGACTTTGTGTGCTGGCGATTAGGTGCCTCACTTTGGCGGTGTGGGTTTCGAATCCTAGAACGAGAATCTGTACTTAACCAAAAAGTTGTTATCCCAAATATAACATTTATTACATTTGACCACTTTCTAAATGGCTTTGTGTGTTCATCCCACAAAAGGGGCAATTAAGTTTCGCAAATAATCCGCTGAATTTCTTGTGGAGTTTTTGCGAAATAAAGTAAAAGTAAAAGACTTTCTGTTGTAGTATGTGGAAAATCTTTCTAATTTACTACACCGAAAACTATGCGAGATAGCATTCTGTATCTATGTCTAACATATATATCCACTACAAAGTGTTGAAATATTCTAGGTTTAAGAGGCATAATAGCGGTGAGAATTATAGGAATGGATCGCTTGAACACTTTTTAATGTTCGGCATTAAGGGTGATATCGCTTTCTCGCTTTCTCGCTTTCTCGCTCTATCGTTTTCTAGTCATATGAAAGAATCGGATGTTCGCAGACTTCTTTTGAATAGTATATACTGTAAATCTTGAAATTTAATGCGAAAATAACGAGTGGACTTAATAATTTAAACTTTGCATTTATATGTCAGAAATGACTGTTGATAAGATGGCATCACAGCACGCTTTGAATAGCGGAAATGCCAACTTGAATGTAAAAACAAACAACTATCTAATTCCACATCAAGGTTTATGTCATTCAAACACTAGAACTCACATAATGGACGTCCGGTGTGTTATCATTGCTCGGGTGAGGACAACTCACTCGTGTCAAACTAGGTATCAGTGAATACTCCACCAAGTCCAGATAGACGCCACCCTCGCAACACCCCCTCCCCCCTTTCTCCCAAAATGAAGAAAACAACAGCGACTTATTTTTCACAAAATTGTACACGTGCACATCTCTGTGCATATAAGTCTGCATGTTTATACTTCTACATGTACAAAATTGTATATATATAATGTTACTGTATGTATATGGGCCTATGGCCAGAATACAATAAATGATGATGATGATGAACAGCATGCAAACCACCACCCCCACCACCCCCACCCTACACCACTCCACCCTACACCACCCCACCCAATACAAAACCAATTGTCTTACGCCATACCTCACCAACCGTCTTACCCCATACAAAACCGGCTTCCTGACTATATACATAACTAACTGTCTGCTGACCTTAACAGAATCAAAAGTCTGACCCTGTACATCTCCAAATGTCTTGCCATATACACAACTAACCATCTGACCCTATACTCAACCAACCATCTGACCCTATACACAACCAACCATCTGACCCTATTCTCAACCAACCATCTGACCCTTTACACAACCAACCATCTGACCCTATACACAACCAACCATCTGATCCTATACAAAACCAACCACCTGACCCAGTACACAACCAACTATATGACCCTATACCAAACCAACCACCTGACCCTATAAACAACAAACCACCTGACCCTGTACACAACCAACCACTTGACCCTGTACACAACCAACTATGACCCTATGCATTACTAACCATCTGACCCTATACACAACCAACCATCTGACCCTGTACACAACCAACCACCTGATCCTAAACACAACAAACTATATGCCCCTATACTCAACCAACCATCTGACCCTATACACAACCAACTATGTCCCTATGCATTACTAACCACCTGACCCTATACACAACCAACCACCTGACCCTTTACACAACCAACCACCTGACCCTTTACACAACCAACTATGACCCTATGCATTACTAACCATCTGACCCTGTACACAACCAACCACCTGCCATGTACACAACCAACCACCTGACCCTGTTCACAACCAACAATATGGCCCTATACACTACCAACCATCTAACCCTATACACAACCAACTATATGACCCTATACACAACCAACCACCTGACCCTATACGCAACCAACCACCTGGCCCTATACACAACCAACTATATGACACTAAACACAACCAACTATGACCCTATGCATTACTAACCATCTGACCCTATACACAACCAACCATCTGACCCTGTACAGAACCAACCACCTGATCCTATACACAACCAACTATATGACCCTAAACACAACCAACCACCTGACCCTATACACAACCAACCATCTGACCCTATACGCAACCAACCATCTGACCTTATACACAACCAACTATCCCACACAATACAAAACTAAGAACAGGATGTCGCAATCATCGCTCAGAAGTAGGTGGCAATCATGTCAGTAGAAGGTGGCCGTCATCTGTCAGTAGAAGGTGGCCATCATCTGTCAGTAGAGGGTGGCAATCATCTGTCAGTAGAACGTGGCAATCATCTACCAGTAGAAGGTGGCAATCATCTGTTAGTAGAAGGTGGCAATCATCTGTCAGTATAAGGTGGCGAACATCTGTCAGTAGACGAGGGCAATCATCTTTCAGTAGAAGGTGGCAATCATCATTAATCATCTGTCAGTAGAACGTGGCAATCATCTGTCAGTAGAACGTGGCAATCATCAATCATATGTCAGTAGAAGGTGGCAATCATCAATCATCTGTCAGTAGAAGGTGGCCATCATCTGTCAGTAGAAGGTGGCGAACATCTGTCAGTAGAAGGTGGCCATCATCTGTCAGTAGAAGGTGGAAATCATCAATCATCTGTCAGTAGAAGGTGGCAATCACCTGTCAGTAGAAGGTGACAATCATCAATCATCTGTAAGTAGAGGGTGGCAATCATCTGTCAGTAGAAGGTGACAATCATCAATCATCTGTCAGTAGAAGGTGGAAATCATCAATCATCTGTCAGTAGAAGGTGGCAATCACCTGTCAGTAGAAGATGACAATCATCAATCATCTGTCAGTAGAAGGTGGAAATCATCAATCATCTGTCAGTAGAAGGTGGCAATCACCTGTCAGTAGAAGGTGACAATCATCAATCATCTGTCAGTAGAAGGTGGCAATCATCAGTCAGTAGAAGGTGGCAATCATCTGTCAGTAGAAGGTGGCAATCATCTGTCAGTTGAAGGTGGCGAACATCAATCATCTGTCAGTAGAAGGTGGCAATTATCAGTCAGTAGAAGGTGGCAATCATCTGTCAGTTGAAGGTGGCGAACATCTGTCAGTTGAAGGTGGCAATCATCAGTCAGTAGAAGGTGGCCATCATCTGTCAGTAGAAGGTGGAAATCATCAATCATCTGTCAGTAGAAGGTGGCAATCATCTATCAGTAGAAGGTGGCAATCATCAGTCAGTAGAAGGTGGCAATCATCTGTCAGTAGAACGTGGCAATCATCTGTCAGTAGAAGGTGGCAATCATCAATCATCTGTCAGTAGAAGGTGGCAATCATCAGTCAGTAGAAGGTGGCAATCATCTGTCAGTAGAAGGTGGCAATCATCTGTCAGTTGAAGGTGGCGAACATCAATCATCTGTCAGTAGAAGGTGGCAATTATCAGTCAGTAGAAGGTGGCAATCATCTGTCAGTTGAAGGTGGCGAACATCTGTCAGTTGAAGGTGGCAATCATCAGTCAGTAGAAGGTGGCCATCATCTGTCAGTAGAAGGTGGAAATCATCAATCATCTGTCAGTAGAAGGTGGCAATCATCTATCAGTAGAAGGTGGCAATCATCAGTCAGTAGAAGGTGGCAATCATCTGTCAGTAGAACGTGGCAATCATCTGTCAGTAGAAGGTGGCAATCATCAATCATCTGTCAGTAGAACGTGGCAATCATCAGTCAGTAGAAGGTGGCCATCATCTGTCAGTAGAAGGTGGCCATCATCTGTCAGTAGAAGGTGGAAATCATCAATCATCTGTCAGTAGAAGGTGGCAATCATCTGTAAGTAGAAGGTGGCAATCATCTGTCAGTAGAAGATGGCAATCATCTATCAGTAGAAGGTGGCAAGCATCTGTCAGTAGAAGGTGGCAATCGTCTGTCAGTAGAAGGTGGCAATCATCTATCAATAGAAGGTGGCAATCATCTGTTAGTAGAAGGTGGCAATCATCTGTCAGTATAAGGTGGCGAACATCTGTCAGTAGACGGTGGCAATCATCTTTCAGTAGAAGGTGGCAATCATCAATCATCTGTCAGTAGAACGTGGCAATCATCTGTCAGTAGAACGTGGCAATCATCAATCATATGTCAGTAGAAGGTGGCAATCGTCAATCATCTGTCAGTAGAGGGTGGCAATCATCTGTCAGTAGAAGGTGGCAATCATCTGTCAGTAGAAGGTGGCCATCATCTGTCAGTAGAAGGTGGTATCATCTGTAAGTAGAAGATGGCAACCATATGTCAAGGGTGGCAACCATTAATGCTACATTCTACTTTCGGATGACTGCCACATTCTACTGACAGATGACTGCCATCTACTACAGTAAGAGATAGCCATCATCTGTCGGTAGGAGATGACACGCATCTGAAAGTTAAAGTACATGCTGACATGGTTACAGGGGCGTAATTCAACAGACAATGGTGGTGACCGTCCGTTCTGTTACAGTAATACAGCGATACAGAAGAGTTCCGGAATTTAGGCACGAGTGTCGTAAACATAGTATGACATGAACATGAATATAATGTTCTTTTTATTACCGAAGAAGATGTCTACATTTAGAGACGAATTTTATTATATACTTCAGTGTGAAAGACTGAGTTTTCTGAAGTTGAGAAAAGTGATATTTTCATTGCAGTTAACATAACACTTGATATTTCACTGCAGTGAACATAACACCTGATATTTCACTGCAGTGAACATAACACGTTGACGGAACTATGTTGGCCTACACGAGATAGCTCGTACACAAACTGTTGTATACGTCAGTTCAACGTTGACAAGTCATATAATGACAGATGGTCATTTATGTAGTTAATACCGATTCTTACCGTTTGTTATTTTGTTGAAAATGATTTGTATTAAACTGTGAATTTCTATTCTGATTTGTCAGTCGATACTTTACGTTTCGCAAAGCGCCATTTTGTTACTTGAATTGCGTGTATTCTTTCGCTTCGAACAACCATCTCATTGATTTGAAATTTATTTGTTGATGAATTTGATTTTGAATAAAATCATATCCAAATGTATACTAAAGAATTTTAGCGACATCAAATATTTTTGGTTACTTTTGTTTATAATTTTTAAGATTTAGCAAAGACGGAACTACATTTTTAGTCGTACTTACAGGGGTGGAAAACCGTCCATATGTGTTATGTAGGGAGAATTTACGCTTGAAGGTTTTACATTTGTAATGAAATATTTTAATCTTCCTGCAGACAACTACACATAAAGTATATAATAAATAGGATATTTCATGTGTCGAGTGAAATATCATGTTTCTCTCACCGAGTGACGGGGGGAAAGGAGATATTTTCACTCGTGGCGTAGTAGCCACGAGTGAAAATATCTCCTTTCCCCCCGTCACTCGGTGAGAGAAAAATGATATTTCACTCGACACATGAAATGTCCTCTATTTACGGACAGCAAGTCGCAACAGCATCGCAACCACAAATTGCCGAATGAGGTCAACAATCTTCAGCTATGACGTCGTTTCAAATGTGACTTCATTCCGACCTTACGTCACAATAAAATTCGAATGACGTCAACAATGCCGTCCGGATGACGGAAACAATACACTGTTGTCTCGTGACGTGATCTGACCCTAGGGCACTTATGATTTTTATGAACCCCTAAATGTTTGCCCTCGTAGGTAATAAACATCCATATGATGCCCGACACTGAACGCGCACTGTACCGCAACATGAGACGGCGAGGCACACGTTTAAACACACAATGGCTTTCACAATGTCGCAGTTCAAATGTACTCCAGCGATAATAATTGGACCTGTTATTACATATATTATGGAAAGTAATAAATATGACTCTATATCCTCTTTATTGTTTAAACTGTTAAGCTGAAAGTGGGGTTTGTTGGTGTTTTCTTATCAAGCAAATTTCAATTCACTTCCTGCTTTACCATGTTGTTGTACACGAATTGTGAGTACAGTTCTGGAAATTATCATTTCATTATAGCAATGCTCGGGGGCTGGGACGGTAGATCACAGGTTAAAGCTCTGATGCAGTCCAACTTGGGTGAGGTTCTGATACTGAAATCCAACCTATAAACGGCTGCATGTACCTTGAGGTCGACATGAACCCGAGCTGCATGTACCGTGAGGTCGACATGAACCCGAACTGCATGAACCGTGAGGTTGACATGCACCCGAGCTGCATGTACCTCGGGGTCGACATGAACCCGAGCTGCATGTACCGTGAGGTTGACATGTACCTGAGCTGCATGTACCGTGAGGTCGATACGTAGCAGAGCTGTATGTACCGTGAGGTCGATACGTAGCAGAGCTGTATGTACCGTGAGGTCGATACGTAGCAGAGCTGTATGTACCGTGAGGTCGATACGTAGCAGAGCTGCATGTACCGTGAGGTCGACACTTAGCAGAGCTGCATGTACCGTGAGGTCGATACGTAGCAGAGCTGTATGTACCGTGAGGTCGATACGTAGCAGAGTTGCATGTATCGTGAGGTCGATACGTAGCAGAGCTGCATGTACCGTGAGGTCGATACGTAGCAGAGTTGCATGTACCGTGAGGTCGATACGTAGCAGAGCTGTATGTACCGTGAGGTCGATACGTAGCAGAGTTGCATGTACCGCGAGGTCGAAACGTAGCAGAGCTGCATGTACCGTGAGGTCGATACGTAGCAGAGCTGCATGTACCGTGAGGTCGATACGTAGCAGAGTTTCATGTACCGTGAGATCGATACGTAGCAGAGTTGCATGTACCGTGAGGTCGATACGTAGCAGAGTTGTATGTACCGTGAGGTCGATACGTAGCAGAGTTGCATGTACCGTGAGGTCGATAGGTAGCAGAGTTGTATGTACCGTGAGTTCGATACGTAGCAGAGTTGCATGTACCGTGAGGTCGATACATAGCAGAGTTGCATGTACCGTGAGGTCGATACGTAGCAGAGTTGTATGTACCGTGAGGTCGATACGTAGCAGAGTTGCATGTACCGTGAGGTCGATACGTAGCAGAGTTGTATGTACCGTGAGGTCGATACGTAGCAGAGCTGTATGTACCGTGAGGTCGATCCGTAGCAGAGTTGCATGTACCGTGAGGTCGATACGTAGCAGAGTTGCATGTACCGTGAGGTCGATACGTAGCAGAGCTGTATGTACCGTGAGGTCGATACGTAGCAGAGCTGTATGTACCGTGAGGTCGATATGTAGCAGAGCTGTATGTACCGTGAGGTCGATACGTAGCAGAGCTGTATGTACCGTGAGGTCGATACGTACTGCGAGGTGCATGTACCGTGAGGTCGATACGTAGCAGAGCTGCATGTACCGTGAGGTTGGCTTGTACCCGAGCTGCATGTACTGCGAGGTCGACATGTACTGCGAGGTCGACATGTACCCGAGGTGCATGTACCACGAGGTCGACATGTACCCGAGATGCATGTACCGTGAGGTCGATACGTAGCAGAGTTGCATGTACCGTGAGGTCGATACGTAGCAGAGCTGTATGTACCGTGAGGTCGATACGTAGCAGAGCTGCATGTACCGTGAGGTCGATATGTAGCAGAGCTGTATGTACCGTGAGGTCGATACGTAGCAGAGCTGTATGTACCGTGAGGTCGATACGTACTGCGAGGTGCATGTACCGTGAGGTCGATACGTAGCAGAGCTGTATGTACCGTGAGGTTGGCTTGTACCCGAGCTGCATGTACTGCGAGGTCGACATGTACTGCGAGGTCGACATGTACCCGAGGTGCATGTACCACGAGGTCGACATGTACCCGAGATGCATGTACCGTGAGGTCGATTCGTAGTAGAGCTGCATGTACCGTGAGGTCGACAAGTACCTGGGTTACATGTAACGTGAGGTCGACATGTACTCGAGCTACATGTACCACGAGGTCGACAAATATCCAGCTGTGGGTGTGAAGCAAGCGTGACGTTTGTGTTCAGATCCATGTGTGCACTCCTTAATCCACGAGTATTTAGACACGGGTAAACGTGACAACATTTCAACGGGATAATGGACACAGTTGCGACGGCTATGTGGCTCGGCTTTCCGAAAGAGTATTGTCACTCAACCTCTAACACTCCATGGATGACAGAGCCCGTGTCCTTGTCTCCAACAACCACATTCAGCAAGAGGAAGCCATCTTGATACGTCGTTTATCTGGCCAAAAAGACTGAACACAGAACAATAGTTAAATGATCCATATATATATATCTCACATTTTTCGATAACATATTCTAGTTATACCTACGTGTTTTCACAGGACTAAAGGTTGTAGCCCTAAAATTACCCCAAGCTATTCACACCTCAACACATGTATACCAGGCAGGTGTTCGGATTCTGATCCATCGTCTAGAATGGATTTTAAGCAACTGTCAGTGTTGATCCATCTTGTTGGGAGTAAACTTTATTGTAACAACCCTTCAACTAAAGCCTGACAATTTAAAGTGACATGACATTTGTTGGGTTCGCAATGCAGGTGTGTGAGCGAGAATAGCTGTGTTGAAGTATGTCCCGCGATATGGATCTGTACTGTGGATCCTGGGTAGAAAGCTGCGGTGGTCGCCATGGCCACAATCAACTCTTTCATTCAGCGTGTAGGATTCACACGCCCGGGAAATCATTAGGGACTTAAACACCTCCATATGAGGAACACAACATCGTTAGCATGCATTCTTCACCTCGATGGGACAGATTGCTACAGACGTGTATGTAAAAGAATGAGAACTTCACGTGTGAATGCATGTAAGATATGCGGACGTCTATAAGGCCAGCTTTGTTATCGGTACATGTACATGTATGCCATTAGCAAGTGAGTATGTACTTCTTACATGATTATCATAATGAAGAGACGGCATAAAGAAATATATGGGACTGACATTGGTGGAATAAGAAATGAAAACCTAGACAGTGAGACATTGTATGACATTGTATGACATTGTATGACATTGTGTAAGTACATTGCTGTGTTATGCAGCTGACCAGTGTTGTGAGAATGTAAAAGCCATGGGATACTGTGATTTATCATCCCAAACTGGCTCTCACAGGAGATATCGCTTGGGTGAGATCTACATTGTAGATATCGCTGCAATGAAATTGTATCACAATGATTTGCATACCATTGTGACGTCGTTGGTTACCATAACGTCACAATCAAATGACATCACTAATGACTCTACTACTTAAGCTGTTAGCAGAACTTTTTATACATACGACACTGCTTAGTACTGTCTACAAATTGGCAAAGCTGGAAGAATAATGTTGGATGATATAGAGAACCTCATCCGAGTGATATTCAAATATATCAACATGAGTTTATAAAAGTGGAAAAACTCTGAGGCTTGCCGAGGAGTTTTCCACTTTTATCAACGAGTGTTGATATATTTCATATCAAAAGAGACGAGGATGAGATTTTATTTACTTTACTATGAAACATTTGCTACATATATCTTATTATAATCTAGAAACTGTAAAAACACATCAGTCAATAATCATTGTCATGTTGGTCAGCTCGACGTCATGGAGTCATCCTCGATTGTCCAGGGCATTATATATCAATTCTTTATGACAATAAGCCTGGACACATTCGCCACCGTAGAGGTCTCGCCTCGATATCTCTAATGTCCAGTTTCCCACATGATATCTCTCGCTCTGTGAAATGTCTTTTTCATCCTCGTGTCATTCGAATCGGACTCCATAGAAATAATTGTTGCTAATAGGTCTAGGGTATATGTAATAAAAGACGCTGGTTATTCAGGGATAGACACTCTTACATCACCATCTCCGTAGATACTTAGTCGATATAAGCATCTATTCTGTAGACACCTAGTCGATATAAGCACCTAATCAGAAGACACCTACTCGATATAAGCACCAAATCAGAAGACACCTAGTCGATATAAGCATCTATTCTGTAGACACCAAGTCGATATAAGCACCTAATCAGTGGACACCTTGTCGATATAAGCAACTTATCAGTAGACACCTTGTCGATATTAGCACCATGTCTAAAGACACCTAGTCGATATAAGCATCTATTCTGAAGACACCAAGTCGATATAAACACCTAGTCTGTAGACATCTTGTCGATATTAGCACCATGTCTGTAGACACTAAGTCGATATAAGCATCTATTCTGTAGACACCTAGTTGATATAAGCACCTAATCAGTAGACACCTAGTCGATATAAGCATATATTCTGAAGACACCAAGTCGATATAAACACCTAGTCTGTAGACATCTTGTCGATATTAGCACCATGTCTGTAGACACTTAGTCGATATAAGCATCTATTCTGTAGACACTTAGTCGATATAAGAACCTAACCAGTAGACACCTTGTCGATATAAACACCTAATCAGTAGACACCTTGTCGAAATAAACACCTAGTCTGTAGACACCTAGTCGATATAAGCATCTATTCTGTAGACACCTTGTCGATATAAGCACCTAATCAGTAGACACCTTGTCGATATAAGCACCATGCCTAAAGACACCTTATCGATATACGCATCTATTCTGTAGACACCCAGTCGATATAAGCATCTAATCAGTAGACACCTAGTCGATATCAGCACCTAATCAGTAGACACCTAGTCGATATAAGCACCATGTCTGTAGACACCTTGTCCATATAAGCATATATTCTGTAGACACCTAGTCGATATAAGCATATATTCTGAGGACACCTAGTCGATAAAAGCACCTAATCAGTAGACACCTAGTCGATATAAGCACCATGTCTGTAGACACTTAGTCGATATAAGCATCTATTCTGTAGACACCTTGTCGATATAAGAACCTAATCAGTAGACACCGTGTCGATATTAGCACCATGTCTGTAGACACTTAGTCGATATAAGCACCTATTCTTTAGATAGACAGACAGACAGACAGAAGTTTATTCAATATTTTAGGCCATATGACCTATAGTACAGTAGTGTTTTTTTTTGTATCAACATTGTACAGTCACGTGTAGGTAATAATAAGTTTACATAGAATATTAACGTCTAATTTCAAAAATCTTCTTCAGGAATATTGACAGAGATGATATTGTATTTGCATTGCAGGAGTTCAACAAATTTTTCATCAGTTGTTCATCTTTGTACATAGTTGAAATCATAGGGAGGTATCTATTTCTAAGAGACTGATAATATTTACAAATGAGAAGTACATTCTTTAGACGCCTAGTCGATATAAAAACCTAGTCTGTAGACACCTAGTCGATATAAGCATACATTCTGTAGACACCTAGTTGATATAAGCACCTAATCAGTAGACACCTAGTCGATATAAACATCTATTCTAAAGTCACCTAGTCGATCTAAACACCTAATCAGTAGACACTTTGTCGATATAAACACCTAGTCTGTAGACACTGAATCAATGTATGCACCTATTCTTTAGACACCAAGTCGATATAAACACCTAATCAGTAGACACCTTGCCGATATTAGCACCATGACTGTAGACACCTAGTCGATATACGCACCATGTCTGTAGACACCAAGTCGATATAAGCATCTATTCTGTAGACACCAAGTCGATATAAACACCTAGTCTGTAGACACCTAGTCGATATAAACACCTAGTCTTTAGACACCTAGTCGATATAAGAGTACATTCTTTAGACGCCTAGTCGATATAAAAACCTAGTCTGTAGACACCTAGTCGATATACGCACCATGTCTGTAGACACCAAGTCGATATAAGCATCTATTCTGTAGACACCAAGTCGATATAAACACCTAGTCTGTAGACACCTAGTCGATATAAACACCTAGTCTGTAGACACCTAGTCGATATAAGAGTACATTCTTTAGACGCCTAGTCGATATAAAAACCTAGTCTGTAGACACCAAGTCGATATAAGCATACATTCTGTAGACACCTAGTTGATATAAGCACCTAATCAGTAGACACCTAGTCGATATAAAAACCTAGTCTGTAGACACCTAGTCGATATACGCACCATGTCTGTAGACACCAAGTCGATATAAGCATCTATTCTGTAGACACCAAGTCGATATAAACACCTAGTCTGTAGACACCTAGTCGATATAAACACCTAGTCTGTAGACACCTAGTCGATATAAGAGTACATTCTTTAGACGCCTAGTCGATATAAAAACCTAGTCTGTAGACACCAAGTCGATATAAGCATACATTCTGTAGACACCTAGTTGATATAAGCACCTAATCAGTAGACACCTAGTCGATATAAACATCTATTCTAAAGTCACCTAGTCGATCTAAACACCTAATCAGTAGACACTTTGTCGATATAAACACCTAGTCTGTAGACACTGAATCAATGTATGCACCTATTCTTTAGACACCAAGTCGATATAAACACCTAATCAGTAGACACCTTGCCGATATTAGCACCATGACTGTAGACACCTAGTCGATATAAGCACCATGTGTGTAGACACCTAGTCGATATACGCACCATGTCTGTAGACACCAAGTCGATATAAGCATCTATTCTGTAGACACCTAGTCGATATAAACACCTAGTCTGTAGACACCTAGTCGATATAAACACCTAGTCTTTAGACACCTAGTCGATATAAGCAACATGTCTGTAGACACCTAGTCGATATAAGCACCATGTGTGTAGACACCTAGTCGATATACGCACCATGTCTGTAGACACCAAGTCGATATAAGCATCTATTCTGTAGACACCAAGTCGATATAAACACCTAGTCTGTAGACACCTAGTCGATATAAACACCTAGTCTTTAGACACCTAGTCGATATAAGCAACATGTCTGTAGACACCTAGTCGATATAAGCACCATGTGTGTAGACACCTAGTCGATATACGCACCATGTCTGTAGACACCAAGTCGATATAAGCATCTATTCTGTAGACACCAAGTCGATATAAACACCTAGTCTGTAGACACCTAGTCGATATAAACACCTAGTCTTTAGACACCTAGTCGATATAAGCAACATGTCTGTAGACACCTAGTCGATATAAGCACCATGTGTGTAGACACCTAGTCGATATACGCACCATGTCTGTAGACACCAAGTCGATATAAGCATCTATTCTGTAGACACCAAGTCGATATAAACACCTAGTCTGTAGACACCTAGTCGATATAAACACCTAGTCTTTAGACATCTAGTCGATATAAGCAACATGTCTGTAGACACCTAGTCGATATAAGCACCATGTGTGTAGACACCTAGTCGATATACGCACCATGTCTGTAGACACCAAGTCGATATAAGCATCTATTCTGTAGACACCAAGTCGATATAAACACCTAGTCTGTAGACACCTAGTCGATATAAACACCTAGTCTTTAGACACCAAGTCGATATAAGCAACATGTCTGTAGACACCTAGTCGATATAAGCACCATGTGTGTAGACACCTAGTCGATATACGCACCATGTCTGTAGACACCAAGTCGATATAAGCATCTATTCTGTAGACACCAAGTCGATATAAACACCCAGTCTGTAGACACCTAGTCGATAAAAGCACCATGTCTGTAGACACCAAGTCGATATAAGCATCTATTCTGTAGACACCAAGTCGATATAAGCATCTATTCTGTAGACACCAAGTCGATATAAACACCTAGTCTTTAGACACCTAGTCGATATAAGCAACATGTCTGTAGACACCTAGTCGATATAAGCACCATGTGTGTAGACACCTAGTCGATATACGCACCATGTCTGTAGACACCAAGTCGATATAAGCATCTATTCTGTAGACACCAAGTCGATATAAACACCTAGTCTGTAGACACCTAGTCGATATAAACACCTAGTCTGTAGACACCTAGTCGATATAAGCAATATGTCTGTAGACACCTAGTCGATATAAGCACCATGTCTGTAGACACCAAGTCGATATAAGCATCTATTCTGTAGACACCAAGTCGATATAAACAACTAGTCTGTAGACACCAAGTCGATATAAGCATCTATTCTGTAGACACCAAGTCGATATAAACACCTAGTCAGTAGACACCTAGTCGATATAAACACCTAGTCTTTAGACACCTAGTCGATATAAGCAACATGTCTGTAGACACCTAGTCGATATAAGCATCTATTCTGTAGACACCTAGTCGATATACGCACCATGTCTGTAGACACCAAGTCGATATAAGCATCTATTCTGTAGACACCAAGTCGATATAAACACCTAGTCTGTAGACACCTAGTCGATATAAACACTTAGTCTTTAGACACCTAGTCGATATAAGCAACATGTCTGTAGACACCTAGTCGATATAAGCACCATGTGTGCAGACACCTAGTCGATATACGCACCATGTCTGTAGACACCAAGTCGATATAAGCATCTATTCTGTAGACACCAAGTCGATATAAACACCTAGTCTGTAGACACCTAGTCGATATACGCACCATGTCTGTAGACACCAAGTCGATATAAGCATCTATTCTGTAGACACCAAGTCGATATAAACACCTGGTCTTTAGACACCTAGTCGATATAAGCAACATGTCTGTAGACACCTAGTCGATATAAGCACCATGTGTGTAGACACCTAGTCGATATACGCACCATGTCTGTAGACACCAAGTCGATATAAGCATCTATTCTGTAGACACCAAGTCGATATAAACACCTAGTCTGTAGACACCTAGTCGATATAAACACCTAGTCTGTAGACACCTAGTCGATATAAGCAACATGTCTGTAGACACCTAGTCGATATACGCACCATGTGTGTAGACACCAAGTCGATATAAGCATCTACTCTGTAGACACCAAGGCGATGTAAGCATCTATTCTGTAGACACCTAGTCGATGTAGACACATGATCTCTGAAGACACCCGCCCCTACGGTGGAGACAATATAAGACGTTTCTAGCCTAGTATTTGCAATTGTAATAAATTCGAATATAAAATAATCTTAAAAGTCCCATTCCGATACAAACTAGGTTTTATCTTCAACTGCTTGACACAGACAGTGCGTAGCAGATCGGAGACTTGGGGGCAGGCTTGGAATATCTTCCATGATCTATGCTAATGGGTAATCTACCGCATCTTAGACTGAGCATCTTTTGTGCAAAACATTCTCAGTCAAGTGCGTTGTCCGCTGCAGGTTGATGAGGCGTTACAGTTGCCCAACCTGCCGCTACCCACAGGGTTGATTTCAACCATTCCGGCATGTGTACGCCCCCAGACCGTCTCTTGTCGTCTTTATGCCACGTTGAAGCACATATCATAAGAAACATGCACAGTCACTTTTGAAATGTCTCTTGTCAACTGAACCGGTTATGTGCGTGAAATCCCGTGTCAAGGGTTCACTGTTACGGACGCGGACAACCAGAGACAGTTTAACAAATAACCTTTCACAGCTCATGGAGGGCTTGTGGGCTTAACAACGGATTTGTTTCTTAAACGCCATCATTGTCACATCTCCAATCTGAGGTAATACGTGCATATACTGCTGAAGGGATGGTCGTGGGGCTGGCTAATGCACCAACCTGCTCTGGTGCTCTGTAAACTTAACCCACTTGTCGGGTGAACGTGACGATGAAGGCCGACTCCTGCTAGGTGCATAAGCTGCATACGTCATCAGTAACGGCGTAAATACGGAGGACATCGAGTTTTACTCCCCCTTTTCCCTCTCAAATAGAGCATCGCACTTATGTTGAATTATGCGGAAATACTCTGAAATCTAGTTATGCAAAAAGAGTACAGATGTAAATCCTTCAGGTACACGATCCCCATGTCACCTGCATTAGTTTGCGCCGCTTAACGTGGCCATCGGTGATTACGACGTGACATGAATGACTATAGGATTTAACTGTGAATGAACTGCCGTATATGTTTCCGAAATTAAAATTAAAATATCTATTAAATAGTGTTCGACAGTAGACACCAATTTTATCGTTCAAATATTTATATAAATCATTAGTGTAATCAATTATGCTGAGTCACGTTGTCCAATGCTGTTGACATTGTTGATCAGCGGCCTGTGTTTACAAGGTACATGGAGGGACATTACACAACAATCTGCAGGGTTCTCACCCGAGTATCTACATGCATAAGTAGAACAGGCGGAGGTAGATTGACCTAGATACTCCTTAGAGCGTCCAGTGGCCAGAGCTTCTCTCGGAGGGCGGGTAGTCGGGGATCTGATCCTCGTCATACCAAAAGACGTGGAAATGTGTAATCCTGCCTGGCAATCGGCATTAAGGGGCTAAATCAAGGACTCGGCTCGGAGTCAGTATACGGTGTCTGAGTGGGTATTCTGCAATTCATAACAAGGCAAAGAAAACCAATGTTTACACGGCACTACCCACATATTGGAGCACGTACATCCAATCTACACCCCATGTCAAATGCTTTAATCTACATATAGGGCAACGCACTTCCCATCTTCTCCTAAAGTCACGATCCACAACCTATTTATTGGGTCACGTACTTCTCATCTTCATTCAAAGTACCGGTTAGGTGGCTCGAGTCTCCACATAGGACCGTCCATATATGAAGCAGACTTGGAGAAAGCCACGAACACGGGTATGACAAAAAAAGACACCCCGATCATCGAATACTGGTATGAGTAAGGGACGTAACTCCGTATTCCGGCACCGATGTTTATCCGCTGATGTGTCTGAAAGGGAAGTGAAGCATAAGACTTTGACTGTTTTGAAGGACCGTTGGATAGCCAAGTGGTTGACGGTCGTCACGCCGACATTCAGCGTTTGACTTCTACCATGAGAACAGGGGCGGTCGGGTAGCCTAGTGGTTGAACGTCGTCACGCCGACATTCAGCGTTTGATTCCTACCATGAGAACACTGTGTCAAACCCATTCTTGATGGCCCCATCTGTGATTCAGTGTTGTGGGATAGACCCGTTCCAACTCACTCACTCACCAATTGTCGCGCGTGTCTGTATTCACGAGACAAGTACATTAATTACTCAAGGCTGAGGGCAACCCGACTCTTTCATATTTCTTTTGTTAACCGGCAATGTCGTGACAGATTAATTATAATGATATGAAACAACTGGGCGGTCGTTAACTTCTTTTGAGCAGTATGTATCTACATGAACTGTATGCTTCACGATTCTGATATCGCCGATGACAATGTTACGTCGTCATGGTCGACTTGTCATGTTTAATTAAGTTGAACTCATGTAGGACCCCTCTCTGTGCGCTTTCAGAACAGATCAAAGCATCTCATCCAGCTTTGTGTCAGTTTATAGTACACGTCACTTGCCTGGGGTAAACAATTTGCATCCAGACAATTCAACAGTGTACATCCTGCTTAACAAGAAATGAGTTTGCATAATAGCGTAGTCATAGTCTGCACGCATTCTGCTTCTACTTCCATGTCTGACTCTCTCTGAGACTGTGTCGATAGATACACTTGACCTGCACTGTGCATGATGTTTGACAGCCTCATCAACTATAGTCTGGAGGTTTTAAGGTACCGACGTTTACTACAATATCTGAAAAACTATTGGACCTACTCCAGTCAAAGTTGGTATGAGATTATTAAACAGTCATACATAACTGGATATTACATTTAAAGACAATCGGTGCATGAATAAAAAATCTGTCTACTTAGCTATCACTATATTTCATCAACAACCAGACCTGTTCGTCACGGGTGGAACGAGCATTCATTGTAACAGCCATCTGCATAATGCTAACCCTGAGTGACAGGGCCATATGACATAATTGAACCAATCAACTCAACTAGTAGTATAGGTAATGATGGCTCTGGACCACTTCCACTGGAGCCAGATTCGTATACCTATACTGCTACTACAGGGGGGATTTTTTATGTCAAAATGATTATGTGATTTAACGATAGTCATGAGTTTAAGTTAAATTGGCTCTAGCTCACCAATACCTGGGGCCAATCATTGCTTTAGATGAGCCTAAATGGTAATAAAAATATTCTTGATTATTTTCATCGATAAAGCGATGTTCAACATTTTTATTAAGTTCTTCGTTAATTTTACTAGGAGACCAGACTATATAACTACACTCTTTTTGTAAATTGATAAGAAACAATTGATAACCGTATTTGGTTGGTTTGACATCACTGATATAATAAAAACCTTGTGGTAATTCTTTCCATTTAATAGCTTTCTCCATTATTATATATTTATGTAAGCAATTGTCTAAATGTGATCAAACGATAGTAAGCAATCTATTTTTAATCTCCAACCAGTTCTTTGGTTTTGGCACGGAATAATTGACGAGCTTGTTGCCTCCCCTCTTCTATGAACTTTTTTTTCTCGCCTTCGCTAATACCACTGGTCTTACGAGATTTTGATCGAATCTCCTGCTTCATTTTATTGTATTTGTTAAGCTCCGACAGCACTAAACGAAACTCATCCTCGGATATCTTACAATCGGCCATTGCTGTCGAAATATGATCCTCGATGCTGTTCAACTTTGCTTCGGCGAGTATCCGAATATTATCGTGTTTTAATGCTTTCTTTTGTAACCCACGAGAAATGAATTTTATCGCTATTCCTGCCAGTCCCGAGACTCCAGCGGCTATTTCCATGCCTAGCACAATAGGCGCGGCGATTATAGTTGATAGGAAACCGATACCCGCTACACCGAGTCCCATGCCAGATACTACAAGAGCGGTGTCAACTCCGTCCAGAGCATTCACGGCTCTGCGATACTTTTTATACAATCCAAGTCTCAACTCCCTATCCTTCCCTATTCGATGTTTTATGTCGCTTATTTGATGTAATCGAAATCCATCAACAGTTTCCATCTTTTCAAATGCTTCATTGAGCGCCGGATATAAACTCATAGTGTATATAACGATCATATAATAGTCTTTAATTGGTCTTGTTTAAATGTTTTGAGACTATACATCAACCTTATTAAATGTATATTATACGGCAATAATATCTTAGAAAGAGAAATACTACCACTTTTAATAATTTGGACCCCCTCGAGGGTTGCAACGGGCGATGCTCCGATATGAATAATACTGCAACGTTGACGCTCGTGATTCTTGAACCATTTAATCGATAGACCTGGTAATATTTCGAAGGCATCTACCGGTGCATCTCCGAACAAGACTTCAATAATAAGCGTAGAAAGATTAGGTATTGCACTTAGGTTAACTTTAATTTCTTCGAATTCAGTAACCAAATTTAAACTAATGTTTTTTAAGGCCGGACGACTATATATCATATGACCTGGATCATCTGGCAGGGGAGTGACCAACACACTTTTTCGTTTTGACGGGATATAAGCCGCGAGTACGATGCCACTATTTATTATCTTAGTTAAATTATGTCCCTTACCCATCATCGCATAAGGTGGGATAATGACGATATTCAGTAGCCACTCGATGTTTGCTTCGACCATAGTCCATTTATTATCATCGTTGCGAGTAATATTGTACGAAGTGTTTTTAAGGAGTCTACTAACGTCAACATCGCTTAAATCTCCTAGATTACCCGTGAATGTGACTTCTTTCCGCTTGTATACATTATCGTGTAAGTGTAAAGCGTATAACTTACCATTGTCACCGGGTTTATCAAATCCTTCCGTGTCTCCGAGATCGGAAAGCGCAATTGTATTACATTGTCTGAGCGTTCCAGGGCCTGATGCATCAACCATTATTTTTAATATGGAGTGTTACGCTTAAGTATCCTATATGTACAGGTTGGTGTTTTACATCTAATACAGAAATTTTGAGGTCTGAAATAATACCACGCTTCAATTTTTTATATTGTAATGATGAGAAAGATTCCGTTCTACCGCTATTATATTTTTCATTTTTCACTGGAACACTTCTGAGCAGAGTTGAAGGACTTTCTTGTTGAATATTATCTGTCGTGCTTATTTGATCAAGATGGATGCACAACTCTTTATAGGGAACTAAATCGGGCAATGTATTTCCATGTTGTGTTTCGTTAGAACTTATAATTTTAAGCTCAAATCCAAGTGTAATTCCTAAGTATGGGATAAGAATTACACCATTTTCTCCAGTGTCGATTTTCAGCATCCCATTCGATTCATTTTGTGAGAAACTAATTCCATTAGGCTTAAAAATTTCATCATTGAGTGAGCATACGCTGTAATACCCATCAGGTATAGTAATGTATTTGTCAGGAGCATCTTCATCTAATATATGTATCCTATTATTAATTTTCGCAGCACTTATATTGGTCCACAGTGGGTAATATGTTACATCGCATAGTGCGACTTCGAGTTGTCCATCCGAGTTATCGATAGTACGAAGCAGTTGAATAGACTGACCATTTGTTATTCCCAGGAGTGTAACATACATATCAAATATACAATGATACTATATCATAACTTAAATATGGAATTAACCATTATTTTTAATATGGAGTGTTACACTTAAGTATCCTATATGTACAGGTTGATGTTTTACATCTAATACAGAAATTTTGAGGTCTGAAATAATACCACACTTCATTTTTTTATATTGTAATAACGAGAAAGATTCCGTTCTACCACTGTTATATTTTTCATTTTTAACTGGAACACTTCTTAGCAGAGTTGAAGGACTTTCTTGTTGAATATTATCTGTCGTGCTTATTTGATCAAGATGGATGAACAACTCTTTATAGGGAACTAAATCGGGTAATTCAGCTCCCTGTAATGATCCCTTGTGGAATATTATATAACTGCGTACAAATCCAAGTGTATCTGATAAGTTCTCGTAAATCTTTACATTATTTTCTCCAGCGTCGAATTTCACTGTCCCAGTCGCCTCATTTTGTGTGAGACTCATTCCATAAGACTTAAAAATTTCATCATTGAGTGAGCTTATGCTGTAATACCCATCAGGTATAGTAATAATATTATTAATTCTATCTTGGTCATCTAATATATCTATCCTATTATTACCTCTCGCAGCATTTATATTGGTCCACCGCGGGTAATACGTTACATCACAGATAGCTACTTCCAGTTGTCCATCCGAGTTATCGATAGTATGAAGCAGTTCAATAGACTGACCATTTGTTATTCCCGGGAGTGTAACATACATATTAAATATACAATGATACTATATCATAACTTAAATATGAAATCGACTCACATTACTAATCAATCGATTATGGTAACTGCCTCCGGTGCTGAGTTTACCGTTAAATTCCACGATATCTTTGAAAAATACAGTTTCACGGCAACTAACGATACAATGGTGGACGATTGGTTTAACCGTCCGATGCAATTTTGGCAGAATCAGTTAAACTTTGCCGTATGGTGTGCCACAACGGGATGTGGTGTATCTGTTAATGCCCCAGGATTTAAACTATATAAGTCTGTTATATTATTTCACGTGTACTATCAGATTAGACGTATACTTAAAGAAATTAGTGCTCCATTACCGATTGATCCAGCATGGAATCATGCAAATAATCATTATAATAAGAGGGCCTTCGAACGTATTTGTAATGAATTTAATGTTTCTACGAGTAAAGATTGGCGCATTAGTGGACCTAGCCATGGTCTAGGTATTCCGTACAATGGACAAAGAACTATTAAAGATAAAAGCGATTATTTAATTAAAGCGGGTGTGATCCCTTCAGGCTTTGCTCTCTCGGATAAACAGTTTAGAGCAGATCGTATGAACTTTGAGAGTGGCATTCCTTATCTTATAACAAAGTTTGTGCATCCAAACGATACAACAGATGCTTGGAATGAATTTCTTAATGATAAAACGGAAAATAATTTTACTAACCCAGGATTTGAAAGAGTTAATGAATCGATAAGAACTTATGTGTGGGCAATTCTCGGTGCACAATCGCAAACACGAACGTCCATTATTGGTACTGGGACGGCGTTCGACGCACAAAAACAGTTTGTCTCAAACGTGGAGGACGCCATTAATTCACCAGTTGACATACCATCGTCTATAAAGCGTTTTCAAGATGCATTACAGTACGCTCAATCCAAAGTGGACTTCGTTTATGCGCCGGGACTATACATGTCTCCGAGTAATATGGAACTTAAGATCGGTCAAGTGATAGGCTATAATAATAAAATTGTTATCGCTACCGAGCAACAAAAACCAGGTATAAATTCAGATATTAACGTCGAATTAATAACGCAAACGATCACGGGCGAAAAGGGAATAGTCAAGCCACAAACACCAACTATCGCTCTACCATCTACTAATGCACATGCACAAGTACCACCGCATATTGAGGCTAAAAATCAACAACATATCGATGAAAAAACAGCGCTTGTAGTGGGTGGAGTCTCGGTTGGTTTACTCATGATTTGGTGGTTAAATAGTTCTTAGCGAACACGTACAGCAGCCCTGCAATTGCTACGATCAGCCCCCACAAGTTTTGACTAAGCCAAGTGGTGGTCTTAGCTAATAAATTCAATAGCCAGGAAACAACACTCCCTATTATACCGGGAAGTGCGGCCGCGGCTTTCTCAGCGAGCTTTCCCAGTGCTGAACCTAATGCTTTTAAATGCTTTTTTATCCACTCTTTTATACCATTTTTATCGTTGGGCGGTGTACCTCCACCTGTACTGCCACCTGTTAACGAGAGAGTCAAAGTCGATATAATAAATCCCAACGCGGTTAAAATACTGGCAATGGTTATTCCCTGTTCTCTGAACAATGTTTTAATTTTATCGGCCAGTGTAGTGTCATCGTTGAGGACTTGATCGATAGTTTCTCGAATACGACTGATTTGCGAACGAAGTGCCTTTCTATTACTGGAAGCCGCTTCGAGGCGGGCCGATCTTTCGTCTTCTAAGTTACGCAATCTTTCCGCTACGCGGCGTCTACTGAACTCATCGTCCGCCTGTTCGAGTTTTGTTTTCTCTTTAGCTATATGCTTGTCGATTTCGGATATCTTGGCTGTATTATTGATGAGTTCTCCCCGCATTGTTCGCATTGCCTTGTCAAGACCTCGTAATTCCCTAATACTAAACTCCGAATATGGTGATACACTGACCGTGGAATTATCGTAATAGGTATCTAAGATTTCTCCGAGTCCGTTCGAGGCCACGTTAGAGGCTTCTTCCAAATCATCTGTATTAACGAGTTCATCACGCACGGTTCAAAGAACCTTAGTAGTCTTCGCGGAAAGTCGTCGGTAGTCCACAAAACCTAATTTATCACGAACAGTGCTGATGCCGTGTTTAGCAGCTATCGTAGACAAGGCTAGGGGCTTACGAGTACGAGAATGCATAAGATCAATATCCGGAGAGTCACGCAGTCGCAATATTCCTTTACTATCTATCTCAAACTTTGAATAGTCACGACCTATTGGGGTATCATCTTTTAAGGCATCGTAATAATCATTGACGGACGATTGTAAAAGTTCATCGTTAAGATTCGTGCCACCAAAGTTGGTTTCATCAGTACCCTCTTCGATTGGATTCAGATCATCATAGGTACTTAGATCATAGTTATTAATATCAAGATCAGTCATTTTTATATTAAACATAGGGTACATAATTTCAATATAAACAATGTCTTCGCAATACGGACGCAAGTTAAACCCACAACGTAGACTTCGAGATCCATTAGGGGTCAAGGCAATTCGTCAGTCTGTAACTATAACTAATAACCCTAGTACCATAGATCAGAATCAAACGCTTCTGGTTCGCTTTCCTAATCTCGGCGCACACGATGTGTTAGTTCCGGGAACTGTCCGACTAGCGTTTACGATTAGTTTGACTTCTACAGACGTTAACAGGGAGCCCGTTCAGAACATAGGTCGTGCTATCGTTAAGAAAATCGCCATTAAAATTAGCGGTAATGAGGTTTTGAGTATCGATGATAGCGATGTATACTATTGCTACATGGATCTCTGGAGAACGGATAAAGAGCGGGAAAACTTACAGTACCAAGGTATTTGTAATAAGAACACATTGAGACTGCGCGTGGGTGCTGAAAATGGTGTTGATACCAACGAAAAAGATAAGGCCGTTGCCGACGCATTAGGTAACAGATTCTATGTTCCCCTAGACTTTGAATTACTAGATTCCCACATGCCCTTTTATCAAGCATCCCTAGGTGATAGGTTAGAATACGAACTCACTTTTAATGACTACGGTAGAGTAATCAGATCTGTTAATGATGATGCTAGCTATTCTATTGACAATATCTCGCTGGAGTACGATATGATAACGGATCCCGAATTAGCCAGACAAATTCGTAACCAGTATACCGGAAGTTTAGCCATTTTGTACGATCGCGTGCTGCGACACCGAAAGATAACGAGGGACAAAAAAGATACGATGTGGAATATCAATCTAAACGTTCCCACGAGGTCGCTGAAGGGTATTTTAATGTTGTTCGAGGACCCCTCCGATGCGTTTAAAAGAAATACCGAGAAGTTCTACAATCCCAAGATTACAAAAGTAGAATTGACTATCGAGGGCGTTCCTAATCAACTATATAGCCAAGGAATGCTAGCGTATCACCAGTGGGATGAGATTAAAAAACTTCCTTCTATAAAACGTTCTCCGGAAGTTAACGCGGTCGTGAAAGATCTGTCTCTCGGGAGTGTATCGATGGGTGAATACCTCACCACGAAGTACGCGCTATGGCTCGACATGCGAACAACGGACGATGACCAATTACACGGCAGTGGGAGGAGAATAGAAAATGCTAGCGAGGGTGCCACCATACAGATAACGAAGCTCCAGGAAGCGGCTGGTAAATTAAACATATATTTGTACGTGATTATGGATGCGCAACTTAATATACAGAATGGGAGATTCGTGCAAGCAATCTATTGATAATCTTTTACCTAGAGATCCGCACTGCGCTATCATATGCGGGCAAACGGGCTGCGGAAAAACAGCTTTTATTCTAGATATTTTAGAAAGTCATTATCGGGACGTTTTCGATCATATCATTATTCTGTGTCCGACTATAAGCGTTAATAAAACATACTTATCGAGAGATTGGGTAATGAATGACGACGGGGTACACAGAGTCGATCCGGGCGATCGTTTACAAGACTGCCTCCGAGTATGTCACGAAAAATACAAAGGAGAATCGACCCTTTTCGTAATAGACGATTGCAGCGCGAGTAAAGAACTCACAAAAAAGAAAGATATGCTTTCGTATTTAGCATTCTCCGGTCGTCATACTCAACATAGCGTTTGGGTACTTACACAAAAATACAACTCTGTCCTGAAAGATCTCAGAGAGCAGACCAAATGGGTAGCACTCTTTCATTGCAAAGATCGAGATTCATTCGAGGAATGTCTACGCGAAAATGATGTCATTTATACCAAGGGGGAACGAGACAAAGTCAGAAAAGTGTTAGCAGCAACGAAGCACTGTAAACTCGTATTAAAAACCGATCAACCAGCTGCTTATGCAATTGCTTAGCAAATTGTAGCAAAATTATAGCAAAATTATAGCAAAATGTAGCAAAATTATAGCAGAATGTAGCAAAAATGTAGCAAAATTATAGCAAATTGAACATTAGCGGTTAATATTACATAAAATGTGGTTCGAAATCCTCATTCTTTCACAACAGTTCATTATTACGGGTTTTATTGGATATGTCATATTATATTATGTTAGACTTAAATATCTCCTTAGGTATTACATTATGGAATGCGACGAACTCATCGAACAAATGCTCAAAGAATCTGATGCAGATCAAAATGCTGATAAATCTTTAGATAAACATAGAGAAAGACTTGCCGCTTTGGTAGCCGGTGGAAAATGTTCCCAATATTTGGGAGAAAATTATACCATCGAAAAAATTGATAACATGACCGACGAAGAGATTAAAAAACTGTACGCTCGTTACGAGTCTAGACTGGGAGCTACCATGACTAAAACGATAGGGTCTTCTATATTACAACTATACACAGCCGTAGCTAGTACATTTCTCCCCATCCCGGCAGAACATCGCCTGTATTTATGCGAATCTCTCGAGAAAGACCCATTCATCGAACACGCTATAAGCTCAGTGAGCTGTGAGTTTTATCATAGATTCGGAATGTTCTTAGCTCCGTTCACCACAGCTTTAATAACGGCTAGGTATTGTCAATTTAAACATACGTGCCCACTTAATAATATAAATGGAGACACAGGTGACACCACAACAGATTGTGAACGAGGAACCACAACAGATTGCGGAACAACAAGTGAATGAGGAACCACCACCAGTGAATGAGAAAACAAAAAAACAACCCAGAGTTACTAAGAATCCTTTGAAAATAGCCGCAGGAAGAAAGGGTGGGCTGGCGCGCAAAGCAAAATTAATAAATAATTCAAATATTAATCCGATTAAAACATGGGCACTAGTAGGAGTTGCTGGTATAGCGGCTGTATGGTTCTTTTATAAGTCCGGAGAAGATAAAACGTCACCCCCGCCGCAACAACAAGTTCAATTAGAGGTTAGTCCCCATATAATGCTATAAGAAGCATGACTACTCCAGCTACAGATGGTAAAATGTTGGTAAACGCGACGTATCATTCAGCGGTGGTCACCGGCTTGGCCATTGGCTATGCCCGTATGGCTAAAATGATTACTAAAGCCACACCACCCAAGCTAGATTTTAATGGATATGACATCGGAATGGCCATTCTTGATATTGGATTAGCTATGGCAACGAAGGATATGCTCATCAAACAAGGACTTATCCCGGAAGACATAATGAAGTAATTAAACATTTGAATATTTTATATTATTATACATATGGCATCAATTGCGATGATGGTCGGTGGAGCTGTTGTTAATGCTCTAGCTTTTTCGGGGAGTAATTTTTTATTTTCCAGTATGAGGGAATCAAACGCTAAAGAAGTTGAAGAGGAGCGTAAACGACATAACGAAGCTTTAGAACAATACCAAGCAGCCCAGTTACAATATACACAGCAGAGAATGAAGAGATTAGACTTTATTCATGAACAACTGATGAAGGAAGGACATTCAATTCAAACGTTTAAGGATGTCGAATCTGCCATGCACGAATACTTCCTCGTTTATGGGAAAAAACTAGACCCAATACTGAGACCAACAATGAGTCAGTTTTATACACCGTCAGAGGCTCAAAAAAACCGAGAGATGACATTTATGATTATTGGTTTGACTGGTGTATTGATTTTCAGCTATACCATGCATAAGTCAGAGTGACAGCTGTGGCTATGAGCGATCTATAAATAGCGTTGGCTGACTGCCTAATCAATAGTGTAGATGTGTTTTACCTTTTAGACAAATGATATGATATGTGTATAACCACCATGAATCTATGCAAATATACACTCATGGGGAAATCGATTCAATGTCAGAAGCCATCGGTGGGTATTTACTGTGGCACTCACGCTTATAACATCAGAAAGGGTTTTAAAAATTACGTTTGTTCTGTATGTGGGATTGGAGTCAAATGTAGTTACAGTTTATGTAAGAGTCACGGTGCTGATAAGTTCAGGAAGCAGATTATTTATGCTAGGAAGAGAGATTACATCAATGAGAGGAATAGGTTGGGGAGAATACGTATTTATATATGAAAAACAACCATTTAGACAAATGAATCATTTTGTATATACCATTCAACCACAATGGTTTTTGTCAGAGAATTAAAAGCTATGGCAAAGCAAAGTGGACTGCATGGATATTCTCGTATGAGAAAAGCTGAATTGATGGATTTACTCGGTTTGGAATACAACAGACCCGAGACTGTTAGAGAACTCAAAGTTCGAGCGAGAAACAGTGGGCTGAGAGGTTATTCTCGAATGATAAGAGCTGAATTGATCGCTTTACTAGATAATAATCAACCTAATGATAATGTTGATGATATTGATAATGTTGATAATGATAATGATGATGATAATCAACAACAAGAATTAATATTTGTACCCACATCCACCGGCGTTGGTAAATATCTAAGAGGTTGGAAGATGGATATTAATTCCAACATGGATGTTAACGATATTAAGCCCATCATATCGAGTAAAATTAACGAGGAATTAGATGATTTACATAGTATAAAATACCAGCTGACGATTAAAATGACATTGAGTAAAAGTAACACAGACGATAGCACCGAATATACCGAACCATATTTCCGTAGCAATCAAGAAGTTATAACCGAATCCGATGCTATAAACTCATCATTAGATACATCAATTCAGAGAATACAGGAAACTTTAGAACGCTGGACTAATAGAGGTTCGGGTTGGGGTGTTGATAAAATCGATAGTTTATATTTAGATATAGCGAATTATATGCCCTTCAAAGGTGGATCTTATATAGATTTACCTCCGTATTATAAGAAGAAAAAAGCCATAATTAACGTAAAAAATAAATCCGATGACTGTTTAAGAATGATGATAAGATCTGCATTGTTCCCCGTAGACAAGCATCCGGATAGACCTTCTAGCTATCCTCAAAACGATGGACTCAACTTCGATGGTATAGACGAACCTACACCAATATCACAAATTGATAAGGTGGAAAAGCAAAATAATTTAGCTATAAATGTTTTTGGACATTCTAAAGGAATTGTTGTACACAGGATAAGCTCCGCTCCGGAAAATATCCCCAGAATCAATTCATGTCTGATCGAAAAAGATGGTAAATATCATTATACGTGGATAAAGAGTTTAAACAGGCTACTATACGATCAAACAAAACATGCTAGAAAGAAATATTTCTGTGAAAGATGCCTGCATGGGTACAGCAGACAAGATCTATTAGAAGCGCATAAAGAAGACTGTAGAGGTGTTGGACAGAATGCTATCAGGATCGATATGCCTAAAGAAGGAAAAAATATATTAAAATTTGAACATTATTGTAATCAAATGCCAGTACCGTACGTAACGCCGACTTCGAAGCGCTTATCAAACCCATAGAAAATACCAACCATAATAATCAAGATAGTTTTACGTACAAAACTCAAGAACATATTCCTTGTGGGTTTGGATATGTAGTTGTAAGGTATGATGGGAAAACAAACACTCCCGTGATTTACAGAGGTCCCGATGCAGCGGGAAAGTTCCTAGAATATCTACAAAATGAAGAGAGAATAATCAGGGAAAAATTATCGTGTAAGATACCCATGCGTATGACGAGGGATGATTGGAGTACCTATAAGAAGTCAACGAGTTGTCACGTTTGTAATAAACCCCTGGATGGGGATTCCGTAAGAGATCATTGTCACGTCACGGGTAATTATCGGGGAGCCGCTCATAACGAGTGTAACTTGAAACTAAAAATGAACTCTCAAACAATACCCATCCCCGTTGTGTTTCATAACCTTAGGGGATACGATTCACATCTCATTATGCAAGCTATCTCGAAGACCGACGGCGGTTTAACGTGCATTCCTAACAATATGGAAAAATACATATCGTTCTCGTTGACTAAACCTATACATTATAGGGACAAGGATGGGAAATCTAGAACAAAGCAAAGTAATGGGCTTAGATTCATAGACTCCGTACAGTTTCTGTTATCTTCCCTGGACAATTTAGCTAATGCGAACAATCCCGATGACTTTGCGATAACAAATCAATATACCGATAAGATAACTCGTCATTTGTTGCTGAGAAAAGGTGTATATCCTTACGAATATATGGATGATTGGTCTAGATTCGAAGAAACTGAATTACCACCCCTCGAATCATTCTATAGTAACTTAACAGAATCTAGAATAACAGATGCCGATTATGAACACGCTCTGACGGTCTGGGATAAATTAGGTTGTAAGAATTTAGGTGATTATCACGATCTGTACTTAAAAACCGATGTACTGTTACTCGCCGATATATTCGAGATATTTAGAAAGACGTGTTTCAAACAATACGGCTTGGACCCGGCATGGTACTATTCCAGTCCCGGACTATCGTGGGATGCATTGTTGAAGAAGACCGGCGTAGAACTAAAACTACTCACAGATTATGATATGCACTTGTTTATTGAGAAAGGATTAAGAGGTGGTATATCGATGGCAGCTAAAAGGTATTCTAAGGCTAATAATAAATTGGTGGAAGGATACGATCCTAGTAAACCCGACACCCACATATTACATCTCGACGCTAACAATTTGTACGGATGGGCTATGAGTCAACCTTTACCCACGGGTGGTTTTGAATGGGTCAATGATATCAATGTGAATAATATCAATAATATCGAAGTGAATAAAGGGTACATACTAGAAGTTGACTTGGAATATCCAAGTTCGTTACATAAAGATCATAACAGTTATCCGCTAGCTCCCGAAAGATTAATGGTTAATAAAGATTGGATGTCGGAATATCAACGCTCCTTGATGGGTAATAGTAGGTTAGCTAACGTAGAAAAACTCGTACCAAATTTGATGGATAAAACAAAATATATAGTTCACTACAGAAATCTCCAGTTGTATCTATCGTTAGGTATGAAACTTAAGAAAATACACAGAGTTCTAAAGTTCGATCAAAGCCCTTGGATGGAGCCCTATATAAGGTTGAACACAGATTTAAGAAAGATAGCTACCAGCGATTTCGAAAAGAATCTATATAAGCTCATGAATAACTCGGTATTTGGTAAAACTATGGAGAATCTAAGGAAGCGTGTTGATGTTAAATTAGTCAGATCTAATGAGGAAGAAAGACTCAGGAAACTTATAGCCAGTCCGGCTTTTAACAGAAGCAAGATATTTGATAACGACTTAGCCGCGTTGCATATGCAGAAGAGTAATATAAAATTCAACAGACCGGTGTACGTCGGTATGAGTATTCTCGACTTGTCAAAACACTTAATGTATGACTTTTATTACAACGAACTTAAGAAGCAATACAGCGATAGATGCGAGGTGTTATATACCGACACAGATTCTTTGTTGATGGAAATACAAACCGAGGATGTGTATAAAGATATGGCAGAAAAAATAGATATGTACGACACGAGCGATTACCCTAAAGATAATCCACTGCACAGCGTAGTAAATAAAAAGGTATTAGGTAAGATGAAGGATGAATGTGCTGGGACCCCTATAGCGGAGTATGTGGGATTAAGACCTAAGATGTATTCTATAAAGAAGTCCGATAATGGAGAGATAAGAAAAGCTAAGGGCGTTAAGAAGTATGTTGTAAAAAAGCATATCAAACATGAACAGTATAAAGAATCATTATTCAACGGTAGAACGTTCAAACACGAGATGAACTCTTTAAGAAGTTACGATCATAGGATATATGGATTAAGAATGAACAAGACATCATTATCCCCCTTAGATACAAAGAGATGGATTGATAATGATGGTGTAAATACCTATGCTTATGGTTATGGTGGTAATACCGTACCATCGGGAACTATGAACAACTCTTCTCGTACAAATGCCCTACCCGGTCCATCTTGAAGATAATAAAGAATAGGCTCTCCTTCTTTCGTAACCAATCGACTAATGTTATACGTCTTAAGGGACCATATGGGATCGGTTGCGCGACGTAGGCCTCCTTCGAGTTCACCGGCCTGATATAAATATCTTACCCTTACTCTATCCGGAAGTTTTCGTTCTTTGCCTCTCCTCGGTGCTGAAGATTCGGAAGTCACGGATTTCATTTTAATAGCATCGGATGGTTTCTTCCCTATTAATCTCATCACTTCATTATTCAGCGCTGATACAACGGCTGATAATCGTGTCACCCATTCGGTTGATCTCAATCGCTCGGATTTCATTTCGATCCCATACTGATAGCCAAACAAACGTTCTGCTAATGTCCTATTAAATCTTTCGACGATAGCTTGACTGCGGTGGGCCTCTCTTTCACCACGGACGATTTTGACATCGTTCTTTGTTAACAGTTTAGTTACCGATCCCATAAACTCGCGACCGGGATCTACTTGAAATAGCTTAGGCCATTTTAGCGGTCCACGTTTATATATGCGACTCAGTGCATTAGCTACCTCTGTTGATTCTTTCGATGTTAATGGCTCAGCCTCTTTGTATCGACTAGCCACATCCACTACCGTTAAAGCGTATTTGTACGTTTTGCGTTTTACCTTATCGTGGGGAAGAAACAAGAGGTCAGCCTGATGAACTTCATTCGTTGTAAAAATATCAAACTTCTTCCTCGGTATATAACGCGGTGCCGGTAAATATATCTGCCACATCGCTTGTTTCTTTAACCAATCCTTGGCCACATCTTTAGATACCTTAGCCGTGGTGGCTAATTTTTTTATTGCTCCTACACCTTTCCAATATCCTCGTGGGCTATAGTAAATTTTATCCATTATTAATTAATATTGATATTTCGTTTAATACGAATTATGACTATCGTTAAATCACATAATCATTTTGACATAAAAAATCCCCCCTGTAGTAGCAGTATAGGTATATGAATCTGGCTCCAGTGGAAGTGGTCCAGAACCATCATTACCTATACTACTCAACTCGAAAGGTTGCACGGGAATCACGCACGCACGAATACGGTGTTAGCATTAGATGTATTGATGTCTTTGCGCAAGCATCTTTCCGCTGATGCGAAAGGTTTCGTTGTTAAAATATTTGAATACTTTAAGGCTGAAAGTGAAAGACGTTCGCCCTTCTTTGACATTTCAAAGTACATAAAAAGAACAATTCATGCGTTACAGCTTCCCAAACAAACCGTAGTAAAGATTTTGAACTCTCATAAAAACACATGCTCCCCTGCACATCCCTTAGAGGGCATCTCAAAACAGGATAGGAAATTAAAGTTAGATTCCTTTGAAAAGAAAGTTGTCAGGGACGTGATTCGGCGGTTAACACGAGAAAATGAATTTATTTCAACACGAAAACTAATACAAGTTCTCCTTACAGAGCATGACTTAGATATTTCCAAATGGACCATTTGTAAACTCCTTTCCAAATGTGGATATCAGTACAAAAAGGCGAAAGGGTCGAAACTAGCAATGTGTGAACGACCAGATAGCATTCGTTTGCGTATCAATTATTTGCGCACTATCAAAAAGAAACGAGAAGAAGGCTATGAGCCTGTCTATTTGAACGAAACCTGGGTTAACGCCTGCCACACAGCGGCTTATCAATGGTCTCACCCAGATACCAGAAAGCCACAGCGCAAGATCCCCCCTGGTAAAGAGGAGCGCCTGATTGTCCTCCATGCAGGCTCCCACAGAGGTTTCCTCCCTGGGTGTGATCTAGTGTTCAGATCCAGATCTACAGATGGCAGAGACTACCATACCGAGATGAATAGTCAGGTTTTCACTGCGTATGTTGAGGAGCAGCTCCTCTTAGCACTGCCTGATAGATGCTTGGTGGTTATGGACATTGCTCCCTATCACAGTTGTCGAGATACTATTAACCGTTGTCCAACCTCAAATTCCACCAAAGGTGAGATATGTTAGTGGTTGGACAACACGGCCCACGAAAGCCAAAAAAACTGACTACTACCAACTGGCTCTTCAGAACAAACCCCCGCCCTCTTATTTGATTGACAACATGTTGAGAGAACACGGTCGCACGGCAAAATACGACCTTCAAGCTTGCCGACGTCAAGCAGATTGTCTTGAAAGGATGGGAGAAATTACAGATGTACGTTGGGCAAACTGTGTCCAACATGTTATTAAAGTTGAGGAAGAGTATTCGAAACAAGACTGTATCCGACCAGATACTGTCCAGCCTGTTGTTGTTCACTTAGGTGACAGCACAGACTCCGAATCTGACGACGAGGGCATTTCGTCGGACCAAGAATAGTGCAATACATATACCCCTGTTTCACTACGACATGTTATAGCCCGAATTACCACTGATATGAATTCTTACATATTCGTACATATTCTTGATCGTTTCTTAAGAATCCTAAATATATCTTAATTGATTCCTAAACATTCTTGCAGTTCGTGTGATTCGTGAGAAAACATTTGTTTATCAAAGAATTTCTAGGAATCGTCTACGAATTTCAGGTTCGTGCGTTGTAGTACATGTCGTAATCAGATCTTGTCCACTTTGTGCAATTCTTGGCTCAGATTTTGATTCTCTTTCACCCGAAACAGCCCCGACAGTCTCGAATCATCTACGAAAATATTAAAATATTTTCTTCGAAACCATTAAGCAATGATTTGTCTGAATGAATAATTACGTATGATATATTACACCTAATAACATGATGCATGACATAAAATAATGTTGCAAGGAATGATACATTCAAGTCAATAACACTGACCTGAAAAAGAGTGCAAAAATAATTAGATAAATATTATTAACTGTTTGAGACGCCCAACGCTAACACCGTATTCGTGCGTGCGTGATTCCCGTGCAACCTTTCGAGTTGAGTTGATTGGTTCAACTGTGTCATATGGCCCTGTGACGCAGGGGTAGCATTATGCAGATGGCTGTTACAATGAATGCTCGTTCCACCCGTGACGAACAGGTCTGGTTGTTGATGAAATATAGTGATAGCTAAATAGACAGATTTTTTTATTCATGCACCGATTGTCTTTAAATGTAATATCCAGTTATGTATGACTGTTTAATAATCTCATACCAACTTTGACTGGCGTAGATCCAATAGTTTTTCAGATATTGTAGTAAACGTCGGCACCTTAAATTAACTTCCAGACTTTACTGGCGCAATGCATGACGTCCCACTTCACTGCCGCGCTCGCCGCAACCGTTCATTGCAGATTCAAAGTGACAGATGCCCCAATAAAATCCTTCCTGGGAGTGTTATGAAATGTGCGTCCACATCATTGGGGAAAAGTTGTTTCTTAAGTTGACATCTGTTTTGGGCTGACATGTGTGGAGGTGCTGGAGAGACGGTGCAGCCTATACCGGACGAGTGAGGACATTATATTATGTCATTGAAAGTTGTGTTTATCCTTTTCCCCGTGTATTGATGTTATTTTTACATTGAACCATTTTGAAATTTCGTTAATTATACACGCTCTCTATGTCCATATATACTGAACCAAATTAAAAACTTCACAATCCTAAATTTTTAACAATTTGACCAGTTATCATTGTGGGCCCTTATTGTGTATTTTAACAGTAATGGCCACGTACTGTCTTCAGATAACACCCGTTTTTGTGCAGGTGAATCGATCAAAATCATGTGCACAGCACTTTAGTGGCAAAAGTGTTTTTTTCACGTGCAGCTGGTCACGTGGCCAAAATACCGCACGTGTTTTCAGCCATACTTCAGAAAAACACAAGAAAACAAAAGTCTTTACGGCCATTTGTCATGCCACGCCTTTCAAATGTGCAACGTGAACGTGCCATCGGCATGTTACAGACGGGAACGTCCGTAGCTGAAGTCGCATGGGCGATGGGTTGTAGTCGACGGACTGTTTATGATTTACAGACGCGTCTACAGCAAACGGGTACCACCGCTGATCGCCCTCGGCCAGGTCGACCACGTGTGACGTCACATGCAGAGGATCGTCAGATTGTCTTACGTCACCTCCGTAACCGATTTTTGACGGCTACATCAACTAGAAATGAACTGTTTAGGGGTAGACTGAGTGCGCAAACTGTTCGAAACCGTCTGAAAACTTGTCACCTTCAAGCACGACGGCCATCGTGCGGGCCGATTCTGATTCAATTACACAGACGTCAACGTCAATTGTGGGCACAGCGACACTTACGGTGGACTCAGAGGAATTGGAATCAACTCGTCTTCAGTGATGAATCCCCATTTAATCTTCGATTTGCTGATGGTAGGGCGAGGGTGTGGAGGCGCCGTCATGAACGTTACGCCCAGTGTTGTGTACAGGAAGTTGACAGATTTCGAGGCGGAAGTGTCATGGTGTGGGTCGCTTTCTGTGGCAATGCACGTTCGAGGCTTCCTGTCATCCGTGGCAACCTCAACGCTGCTGCTTACCGCGACGAGGTACTGGCACCAGAACTTTTGCCTTTTATGGCAGCACATGGACCCGGTTTGATCTTCCAACACGACAATGCCAGGCCCCACACAGAAATTTTGACAAGGAATTCCCTTCAGAATGCGGGAGTCAACGTCATGGACTTGCCGTCAAGGTCTCCCAACCTCAATCCCATCGAACACGTCTGGGATGCTCTTGGCACTCTCCAGAACCAACCACAAAGTTTGCAAGATCTTGGCACCATTATGCAGCAACAACGGCGTCGTCTTCCCAATCATGTGTTCACAAGCATCACAAGGTCCATGCGGAGGCGTTGTGTGGCTGTTGTCAACGCACATGGTGGCCATACACGCTACTGAACTTGTGTGCCATCAGATTCTCGTGCTTGGGACTTATGATTTAAACTGTTGATGTTATTACCGAATACCGTAGGTGCAAACCGTTAATTACCACCGTTAATTAAAATCCTTCTTTGGACATAATGATTAAAAATTACCTTCTCTAATACATTTGTCCGTTGTATATCATATATCGGATTACTTTTAAAAATGTGTTTTTAATTTGACTCAGTATATTTTCATTGGCTGTGTAGCCTGTCGAAGCCGCCAAATCCAGTTGCACAAATTATCGAAATGTTCAGGAATTATGTGATAGACTTGGGTTCAGGGACGTCGCGTTATCGCCTTCAGTTACGGCCGCGAGAAAGCGAGAAAGCGATCACACGAGACGAGAAAGCGATATTGTGCTATCGCTTTCTCGTCTTGTTCTATCACTTTCTCATCTTGTTCTATCGCTTTCTCCTCTTGTGCTATCGCTTTCTCGCTTTGTGCTATGGCTTTGTCTTCTTGTACTATCGCTTTCTCCTCTTGTTCTATCACTTTCTCGTCTGGTGCTATCACTTTCTCCTCTTGTGCTATTGCTTTCTCCTCTTGTTTTATCGCTTTCTTGTCTTATATTATCGCTTTCTCGTCTTGTTCTATCGCTTTCTTGTCTTGTGCTATCGCTTTCTCGTCTTGTTCTATCGCTTTCTCATCTTGTTCTGTTGCTTTCTCATCTTGTTCTATCACTTTCACATCTTGTAAAATCGCTTTCTCCTCTTGTTTTATCGCTTTCTCGTCTTGTACTATCGCTTTCTCCTCTTGTTTTATCACTTTCTCGTCTTGTACTATCACTTTCTCGTCTTGTACTTTCACTTTCTCGTCTTGTGCTATCGCTTTCTCGTCTTGGGCTATTGCTTTCTCCTCTTGTTTTATCGCTTTCTCGTCTTGTACTATCGCTTTCTTGTCTTGTTCTATCGCTTTCTTGTCTTGTGCTATCGCTTTCTCGTCTTGTACTATCGCTTTCTCATCTTTTTCTGTCGCTTTCTCATCTTGTTCTATGGCTTTCTCGTCTTGTGCTATCAATTTCCCGCCTTGTTCTATCGCTTTCTCGTCTTGTGCTATCGCTTTCTCTTCTTGTGCTGTCACTTTCTCATCTCGTACTATCGCTTTCTCGTCTTGTACTTTCACTTTCTCGTCTTGTGCTATTGCTTTCTCATCTTGTGCTTTTGCTTTTTCCTCTTGTTTTATCGCTTTCTCGTCTTGTACTATCGCTTTCTCGTCTTGTACTATCGCACTTTCTCGTCTTGTACTTTCACCTTCTCGTCTTGTGCTATCGCTTTCTCGTCTTGTGCTATTGCTTTCTCCTCTTGTTTTATCGCTTTCTCATCTTGTACTATCGCTTTCTTGTCTTGTTCTATCACTTTCCTGCCTTGTGCTATCGCTTTCTCGTCTTGTACTATCGCTTTCTCATCTTGTTCTGTCGCTTTCTCATCTTGTTCTACCACTTTCTCATCTTGTAAAATCGCTTTCTCCTCTTGTTTTATAGCTTCTTGTCTTGTACTATCGCTTTCTCATCTTGTACTATCGCTTTCTCGTCTTGTACTATCGCTTTCTTGTCTTGTTCTATCGCTTTCTTGTCTTGTGCTATTGCTTTCTCATCTTGTGCTATTGCTTTCTCCTCTTGTTTTATCGCTTTCTCGTCTTGTACTATCGCTTTCTCGTCTTGTGCTATTGCTTTCTCATCTTGTGCTTTTGCTTTTTCCTCTTGTTTTATCGCTTTCTCGTCTTGTACTATCGCTTTCTCGTCTTGTACTATCGCACTTTCTCGTCTTGTACTTTCACCTTCTCGTCTTGTGCTATCGCTTTCTCGTCTTGTGCTATTGCTTTCTCCTCTTGTTTTATCGCTTTCTCGTCTTGTACTATCGCTTTCTTGTCTTGTTCTATCACTTTCCTGCCTTGTGCTATCGCTTTCTCGTCTTGTACTATCGCTTTCTCATCTTGTTCTGTCGCTTTCTCATCTTGTTCTACCACTTTCTCATCTTGTAAAATCGCTTTCTCCTCTTGTTTTATAGCTTCTTGTCTTGTACTATCGCTTTCTTATCTTGTACTATCGCTTTCTCGTCTTGTACTATCGCTTTCTTGTCTTGTTCTATCGCTTTCTTGTCTTGTGCTATTGCTTTCTCATCTTGTGCTATTGCTTTCTCCTCTTGTTCTATCGCTTTCTCGTCTTGTACTATCGCTTTCTCGTCTTGTGCTATTGCTTTCTCATGTTGTACTATCGCTTTCTCATCTTGCTCTATCACTTTCTCATCTTGTAAAATCGCTTTCTCCTCTTGTGATATCGCTTTCTTGTCTTCTACTACCGCTTTCTCGTCTAGTGCTATCTTCTACTACCGCTTTCTCGTCTTGTGCTATCGCTTTCTCGTCTTGTACGATGGCTTTCTCTTCTTGTGCTATCGATTTCCCGTCTTGTTCTATCGCATTCTGGTCTTGTGCTATCACTTTCTCTTCTTGTGCTATCGCTTTCTCATCTTGTACTATTGCTTTCTCGTCTTGTACTATCACTTTCTCGTCTTGTATTTTCACTTTCTCGTCTTGTGCTATTGCTTTCTCGTCTTGTGCTATTGCTTTCTCCTCTTGTTTTAATGCTTTCTCGTCTTGTACTATCGCTTTCTTGTCTTGTACTATCGCTTTCTCGTCTTGTACTATCACTTTCTCGTCTTGTACTTTCACTTTCTCGTCTTGTGCTATCGCTTTCTCGTCTTGTACTATCACTTTCTCGTCTTGTACTTTCACTTTCTCGTCTTGTGATATCGCTTTCTCGTCTTGTGCTATCGCTTTCTCATCTTGTGCTATCGATTTCTCGTCTCGTGTTATCGCTTTCTCATCTTGTGCTGTCGCTTTCTCGTCTTGTGCTATAGCTTTCTCGTCTTTTACTAACGCTTTCTCGTCTCGTGTTATCGCTTTCTCGTCTCGTGCTATCGCTTTCTCGTCTTGTACTATCGCTTTCTCGTCTCGTGTTATTGCTTTGTCACTTTCTCGCGGCCACCATATTAGAGAGCAGGCATCCATTACTGCTCCAACTGCGAGACTGTCATATGTAGGACAATGCGAGATCAGTAAAATCTAGTTCTGTTGTAAAGCGGATGTCAGGCCGACTGACAACAGTATATGTCGTTATCTAGATGTTTAACTGCATTGCATGCTTTAAGTGTTTAGTTATGTTTTTATCGCGATAGTGCACATGACAGCACCCTTTGTTGCTTGGTACAATGTTAGGTATACGTTACACACTTGGCTTTGGTAGCTGTCACAGCACACGCTGTGAAGTAAAACTTAGACCTGTAGTAATAGAGATAAGTAATTTGTTTACATGGAGACAGGAACGCCATTGTTTGGCGAGAGAATGTTAGGGAGGACCGACCATTTTGATAGTCTGGAATGGGTGGGGTGGTGGATGGTCTGGGATTTTGTAACAAGATCAGATGTTTGTTAGCTATGATCCCGAACGTTCAGAGCATGGGAACCCCATTGTTAAGCGGGAGAACTGCACAGAACAAGATGATACAGACAGTTGATCCTGACACAATAAACGCAGTGTCTTCTGATCAGTCTTGCGACAAGTACACTGCCTGGCAAAAGAAAGTATCCACCCATGTTTGATGGAGGCATAAAAGTGAAATGGTTATTCCACGGTGATGTATTTGATACGGGTATCATAGGCGATGTTCCATACATCTTGTCAATGAAAAACAGGTCAGCCGAGTCACTTACTAGCGTTACAAACGTGTGTAATCGTTTTGTCAAATCCAATTGTCAATTGTATTCTTCTTTTACCCGGCGGTATATATACTCACACGCAAAAGAAACGCAAGTGGTTTAAGCAAATAGGTAACAAACACGGAACCACAAATTGATACGAGTTTTAGCATGTAGTGAAGCCTGATGGTGTTATCAATATTTTTGGTTGCATTTTGGAAGCCCCGAGTAAAAACGCAACATAAAAAACGAATCGCCAAACGCACCATTTGAATGAATACGTGGATATCATGCACCCATTTCTCGCGAAATCGAAAATGCACGAACTGTCACGAACTGTAGTAGGTATAAAACTGTGGCCGATTCTTGGACCTACCACTCCTTTGTCAACAATGCCACGCCTAACTCAAATTCACGCCTAACTCAAACCAGGTTATCGGACGTTTGGAAGCTGGAGAGTCTGTCCAAGATGTTGCCCGTCATTTTAACGTTAACATAACCACAATTTACCGTCTCCTGCATCGATACAATGCTACACAGACCACAGATGACCTTCCTCGGAGCGGTCGTCCTTGGGTCACAACACCTCGACAAGATCGGCAGATTACCCGTCAACACCAGCGACATCCGTTCCTAACTGCAAGTGAAAGTGCTCGACAGACCATAGGAACACATAATCGACACATTAGCCGGGATATTGTGATCACTGTCTCCGTTCCAACAACCTCAGATGTCGCCGACCAGCACGTCATCCTGTTCTCCAACCACGGCATCGACAAGCACGACTTCAGTAGGCACAGGATCATCGCAATTGACCTCATCGTGAGTGGAGGCGTGTCATCTTCTCTGATGAAAGTCGCTTTTGTGTCTCCAATGCAGACGGAAGAGTCAGAATTTGGCGGCGTCGAGGTGATCGTTTCGCTGACAGAAACGTTGTGTAAAGGGATCTATTGGGTGGACCTAGCGTCATGATATGGGCAGGGATTGGACTTAATGTGAGACTTCGACCCATGTGCTTTTGTGAATGTTGGTCAAGGTCGGGGACACGGCGTCACTGCCCAGCGGTATATCGACCTAGTGATCAGACCCCACGTTGTTCCATTTTTTGCACAGCATTAACAACACATTTTCCAGCAGGACAACGCTCGTCCCCATGTTGCCAGAGCTACCATGGCCTTTCTGCAACAATACGACATCCGTGTTCTACCGTGGCCAGCCCTCAGCCCTGATCTGAACCCCATCGAACACTTGTGGGGTGAGGTTCAAAGGCGTCTGCACAATGTGCGCGCAGTCCCTACAACTGCCGATGAACTACGCACAGCTTCTCTGGATGTGTGCAGGAGGATCCCTAGTGCCTTCACAAATCGTCTGATCAACTCAATGTACAGGAGATGTGTGGCAGTGATCAATGCTAATGGTGGTCACACCAGGTATTGACTGATATTTAAGGTATTGACCCGAAACTGTGTAAGCCCTTAACACTTGGGAAAAAACAATTATGTCATCTGCCTTTTAATCCATTAAACTGTCTTCAGTCAATTTCTTGTCAATCTTGCCCTATTAGTATTTCTTGTCTTTACTGTTGAAAATAAATAACATGTATACTGCATACTCGACTTGCGTTTCTTTTGCATGTGAGTATATGAAAGGTTGACTGAGTGTATTCAACCACAGCAATATTGGAGGCGGGTCTTCTACCACGGCAATATGGGAGGCGGGTCTTCTACAACGGCAAGATTGGAAGTGGGTCTTCGACCACAGCAATATGGGAGGCGGGTCTTCTACCACGGCAAGATGGGAAGTGGGTCTTCGACCCCAGCAATATGGGAGGCGGGTCTTCGACCACAGCAATATGGGAGGCCGGTCTTCTACCACAGCAATATGGGAGGCGGGTCATCTACCACAGCAATATGGGAGGCGGGTCTTCTACCACAGCAATATGGGAGGCCGGTCTTCTACCACAGCAATATGGGAGGCGGGTCATCTACCACAGCAATATGGGAGGCGGGTCTTCTACCACGGCAAGATGGGAAGTGGATCTTCGACCACAGCAATATGGGAGGCGGGTCTTCTACCACAGCAATATGGGAGGCCGGTCTTCTACCACAGCAATATGGGAGGCCGGTCTTCTACCACGGCAAGATGGGAAGTGGATCTTCGACCACGGCAATATGGGAGGCGGGTCATCTACCACAGCAATATGGGAGGCGGGTCTTCTACCACAGCAATATGGGAGGCGGGTCTTCTACCACAGCATTATGGGAGGCTGGTCTTCTACCACAGCATTATGGGAGGCGGGTCTTCTAACACAGCAATATGGGAAGTGGGTTTTCTACCACGGCAGATGGGAAGTGGGTCTTCGACCACAACAAGATGAGAGGCGGGTCTTCTACCACAGCAATATGGGAAGTGGGTCTTCTACCACAGCAATATGGGAGGCTGGTCTTCTACCACAGCAAGATGGGAAGTGGGTCTACTACAACAGCAGATTGGTAGGCGGGTCTTATACCACAGCAATGTGAGGGGCGGGTCTTCTACCACAGCAATGTGGGAGGCTGGTCTTCTACCACAGCAGGATGAGAGACGGGTCCTATACCCAGCAATATGGGAGGCGGGTCTTTTAATACAGCAAAATGGGATGCGAGTCTTCTCCAACAGCAGGATGGTATAAGGCGTGTTTATGTGAGGTTATAGAATCTCAGACCATGAAAGTATGTTCACCCTTCTTAACTCAATATTCTCTTCACATCGAGACCTTGCTCGATCTCGATATTCGGCTCACCTCGACACTCTGTTAATAAAGACATTCTGCTCACCTCGACACCCTGTTTATCAAGATATTCGGCACACATCGACACCCTGTTTCTAAAGACATTCTGCACACCTCGACACCCTTTTTATCAAGATATTCGGCTCACCTCGACACCCTGTTTATCAAGATATTCCGCTTACCTCGACACCCTTTTTATCAAGATATTCGGCTCACCTTGACACCCTTTTTATCAAAACATTCGGCTCACCTCGACACCCTGTTTATCAAGATATTCGGCACACATCGACACCCTGTTTCTAAAGACATTCTGCACACCTCGACACCCTTTTTATCAAGATATTCGGCTCACCTCGACACCCTGTTTATCAAGATATTCCGCTTACCTCGACACCCTTTTTATCAAGATATTCGGCTCACCTTGACACCCTGTTTATCAAAACATTCGGCTCACCTCGACACCCTGTTTATCAAGATATTCGGCTCACCTCGACACCCTGTTTATAAAGATATTCTGCTCACCTCGACACCCTGTTTATCAAGATATTCTGCTCACCTCGACACCCTGTTTATCAAGATATTCGGCTCACCTCGACACCCTGTTTATCAAGATATTCCGCTTACCTCGACACCAGTTTATATCAAGACATTCGGCTCGCCTCGACACTCTGTTTATCAAGATATTCGGCTCACCTCGACACCCTGTTTATAAAGATATTCAGCTTATATCTGATTATCTTCATACTGATGTCATGTCTACTGTATGTAGAAGGGCGTCACTTGATATGTTAATGACTGGCTGATGCGTTGGTTCTAGCCCTGTTTAACCTTCATTAAAGCAGGCAGTAACAGGACAGATATATATTAAGGAGCATGTGTGTTGAGCAGATGTTCGTTGCTGATAGTCTATCACGTGACCTGTTACAAGCGAACTGTTGGGAACTGATAGTCTATCACGTGACCTTTTACTAGCAACTGTTGGGTACTGATAGTCTATCACGTGACCTTTTACTAGGAACTGTTGGGTACTGATAGTCTATCACGTGACCTTTTACTAGCAATTGTTGGGTACTGATAATCTATCACGTGACCTAGTACGAGTGTGAAGTAGAAGTAATTAGTAATTAGTAAATATTAGCATAATTGATATTCATCTTCACCAGGGGCGGTCGGGTAGCCTAGTGGTTAAAGCGTTCGCTCATCACGCCGAAGACCCGGGTTCGATTCCCGACATGGGTACAATGTGTGAAGCCCATTTCTGGTGTCCCCCGCCGTGATATTGCTGGAATATTGCTAAAAGCGGCGTAAAACCATACTCACTCACTCACTCATCTTCACTACAGTAGAACGATAGCAGATCTGATTGTAGGAGATAGACGACTCAGACCGAAGCTTACTGGGCGGGTATTGGTTACCCCGATCCAAGCACGATTACCCCGTCCACGCCGCAGTGAATATATCCGATGTTGGTCTGACCACAGAACGACACTTACATTCGCACTCGCAAGACAACACCGTCGTTTGTCTATACTTACAAGATCAATACACAATCATACACTGTGGACGTACACGGCCACACAGGACGCTGGTCGTTCATTGTTCGACACGGGTCTGTCTGGTTGGTCGGGGAACACCTCACACCAGAGTAGAGATCCAGTAATTGAACATTCAGACTGTCGCTGCTTTGACGGTAATGACCAACTGGGAGCCTGATATCGGTAATCATAAGCTTAATGGGGTATAAAATAGAGGCTATTACTAGGCCACGGAATTAGCGGCATTGAATCCAGCTGGGAAATATGGGCCCTAGGCTCGGAAACATCACAGAATACCCATAACTGCCCGGTTACCTAACTGTAGCATCTTAATACTGACAAGTAGAGCATTACACTTGATGTCGAACAAAGATCGTACCATAGAGACTGGATCATTGGACTTGAAACTGATTAAAGAGGATGATGGCATGTTTAGTTTGTCATAAGTGGGTCATTCCTTTTCTTGTAGCTGATTCAGGACAACCGACTTCATTAGGGTAATACATTAATCATAGTATCGGCGTTCTGATGCATCGTAACTATGCATTGAATATTCACGTCCTTGCGTCTTGCTAGGAACAAGGACTTGGTTACCGCTTCAGGAGAGACGAGCAGAGCGGCTAGCTCCACTCTGGAATGGTTGGCGGTACAGCAATTGCAGTATCGATTATTGCCATCAGGCCATACCACGGGATAAACCATTGACTACGGCGAAGTGGCAAGAGGCGGGAGAGACGTGTTGATGTTGTCGTGAAGGTGTAGAGGAGTTGCAGTCGTCGTGACAGCCGGGTGGTTAGGTATCTCAACAGGAGATATCGTCATCAACAGGAGGGTGATTACCTTCCCATGACCAGGGTTCTTGTAGGAGGGTCAGATTGTCTCACTGGCTTCTCGTGTCTCGTGTCTCAAGGATGTAAACTGAGGGTGCGCCACCACCGCCGGATATAGACTTTAAAAACTACGTGACACCCATTTGTCGTCATGCACGTGCAGTTCGAGCTCCTCGTGCCTATCGTGGCTCTGTTTCTACATGTAGGTCGACAGGTGGCCGCTGATGTTCAAGGTAAGTGGCTTAAGGGCGGGCGGTCGATATTTGTGATGCGTTTTTTGGCAACTCGTTAAGTCAAGGCGATGGATCGTTACGTTTTTATCAGTTTAAACCTCGTGGTAAGATACAGCCCTATTATATGTCTGTGTTGATGACACGATGCCCATTGAGTCCTGCAGCTGATGCTGATGTGGTTGTTGAAGACGTTGCACTGTGGATACTCAATGAGAGGCTAGAGGCTATTTTATATGCCGTGATGAGGGAATTGGCGTCGTTTGAAGTGGTGATTGATGGTGTTTTGAGTGAACTATCACATGCAGAGAGGCTACATTTAAGTTCTTTAATTGAAGTCAAGTATGAATAATGTGATAGCTCTCGAGTTGGAATAGCATAATTAGAATGCATTACGTCCGCTGCACCAGTGAGCATCATTAATATCTCTTGTTGTGTGGTTGAATGTGTGAATGAGCCATCATCTTCAAGACCATATGATACTGACACACAACATATAATCATCATTATATATCCCGAATAAAAAGGATATATAATTTATATTCTGTGAGGGGTCCGAGTCAGAATAGCTCCTAAACAACCTATATACTTGAGGCGACGAACTTATTCGGGTGACTTGTTTGATTGCGAGGCTTCACATCCCGAGGACGTAGGACGTTGCTTGTAATATCAGTCACTTGTTTGTCTGATCCAGACTCAGTTACTTGCCGGCCGCATTGACAAAGCTGGAATATTGCTTTCCTTGGTGTAAACAACAACAAAAATAACACAAAACTGATATATTCCATATCGATTCACCATAGTCTTGACATAACGCATATAATATTGCCATACCATATTTGGATTCCCTATTACATTGCCAGACCATGTATGGATTCCCTCTTAAATAGCCATATCATACATGGATTACCTTTGATATTGACATGCTTCCTTGGTGACAATAACTTAGCATGGTATTTTATGTACCTGTGCACACAATCCGACACGACACACCCGCAGATTCTATTGACTACTGCCACACTATGTTACTGCACCACAGTCTCGACATGCCAGTCGACCCGTGAAGATCCGGGGTAGAATAGGTCTTCAGCTAGCCATGCTTGCCGTAAAAGGCGACTATGCTTGTCGTAAAAGGCGACTAACGGGATCGGGTGGTCAGGGTCGCTGACTTGGTTGATGCATGTCATCGATGCCAATGGCGTGGATCTATGCTCATGATATTAATCACTGGATTGTCTGGTCCAGACTCGATTATTTACAGACCGCCGTCATATAGCTGGACTATTGCTGATTGCGGCGTTAAACAACAAACCAACCAAACCAACAAACCAACATGCCAGTCACGGGAAACCAACTTTATCCTCATTCATGTTTAAGGTTATTTATCCCCCACGTGGAACTGGTCAATAGTATGTTATGCAGTCATCTTATATATTTAGTGAGTGAGTTGGGTTTAACGCCGCTATTAACAGTATCCCAGTGTCGGCTTACTGTGGGATGAACTCCCGACATGATGCAGGTCTCAGACGTTTACCACTTTGCTGAAACCCGCATATGGTGCTGACAAACCTGCTTGTTTTTAGTAGTAGTTATACTCAGTGTATTGGTGGCACATTGTCCTCATATTCTATTAGATGTCATACAGTTAAAACGCCGGATGTTGATGACACATTGTTGTCACACATTCTATTAGATGTCATACAGTTAAAACGCCGGATGTTGATGACACATTGTTGTCACATATTCTATTAGATGTCATACAGTTAAAACGCCGGATGTTGATGACACATTGTTGTCACATATTCTATTAGATGTCATACAGTTAAAACGCAGGATGTTGATGACACATTGTTGTCACATATTCTATTAGATGTCATACAGTTAAAGACCCGTGAAGATTCCGGGGTAGAATAGACCCGTGAAGATTCCGGGGTAGAATAGGTCTTCAGCAACCCATGCTTGCCGTAAAAGGTGACTCTGCTTGTCGTAAAAGGCGACCAACGGGATCGGGTGGTCAGGCTCGCTGACTTGGTTGATGCATGTCATCGATCCCAATTGCGTGGATCGATGCTCATGATATTAATCACTGGATTGTCTGGTCCAGACTCGATTATTTACAGACCGCCGTCATATAGCTGGAATATTGCTGATTGCGGCGTTAAAAAACAAACCAACCAACCAACCAATCATACAGTTAAAACCCCGGGTATTGATGACACATTGTTGTCATATATTCTATTAGATGTCAAACTGTTAAAACGACGGGTATTGATGACACATGTCGTGACATATTCTATCGTGACATGTTTATTCAGATGTAATATAGCCATAACGTCGGGTATTGTAATTGCAGTCATGAGACAAATTACAAATACTGTACTAGATGCTGTGTAATTATGAGCTATTGTTGGTGATCTGGCCCTGGCCTTTAGTGTGCAGATGTCGTGCGGCAGTTATAGCTGACATAATCGTCTCACAATGTGCCAGGATGACTTGAAAACGCGACCATTTTGTCACCCGATGGCGTGCAATTGGATGGTTACGCGTCTGTATACCAAAGGTGTGTTATGCAGCGTACAAACATACAAGTATCGTGTTGGCTCACACGGGAAGCAGCCGTGTGATGCTCACACGGGAAGGAGCTGTGTGATGTCAGTGTGTACATCGTGTACACAACACGTATTTGTTTCCGTGGCGCTGTCGTTCCAGGCAATTGTCAGATCAATATTCACAATTCGAGACGACGCTTTTAGTCGTACGCGTATCTTAGCCTGGCTGAGAATCGATCTTCAAGACACAGGGTATAGCGGCTCCGATCAGAATGCGTGTCGTCTGCTCATTGAACCGGGGGAAATGGCTAATGTCTCCAGCCTTGTGCTGACAGGTCATGATAACCCACTGAGCAAATATTAGAGAGAATACACAACTGTTTCCGTCACACGGTTAAGTCGGTCGACGGATTGACATGAAACATCTTTGATGAATATAGAATGATTGTGCACATGTTTTGTCTGCATTGAAACACGAACAGAACAGAATGTTAGAAAGGCGCATACGTATATATCGGTGTATCTAGTTCGCTTTTCCTGTCATTTCTTGTGTAACATGTGTCAGCTGTATGTGGAAACACCGTGAGGTCATTGTACCAAAACCATGTCCAGCTATCAGAGGACCCATCATGGCTGACTGCTATACAGTCATATTCTGTCCCAAGGTCCGATGCTTACTATATATATTGGCTTCTGGTTTACCATCTTCCCGAGGTGAGGGAGTTAACTGAGCTTATAGGGTCAGGGAAACTACACTTGTAAAGTCAGTTAACTCCCTTGCCTCGTGAAGATGCTGGTTTAACATGCTCCGAGCCGAACTGGACGCGCTGCTACGGGATATAGCTGGAAAAGTGATCTAAGCTAAAATGAATAAAACTTTTGCATTCAAGATATCTATTTCTCCATATTTATCGAAACTAGATGTCATAATATAGGTACAATATATACCTGACTACAGGCTGGCGTCATTTAGCTGCAATATCTATCTGGCTACAGGCGAAGTATGTGGTGATATACATATGGTATAGCTGAGTGAAGGTTGTGATGATATACTTGTGGTATAGCTGAGTGAAGGTTATGGTGACATACTTGTGGTATAGCTGAGTGAAGTTTGTGATGATATACATGTGGTATAGCTGAGTGAAGGTTGTGGTGATATACATGTGGTATAGCTGTCTCACGTTTGTGGTGATATACCTGTGGAATAGCTGAGTGAAGGTTGTGATGATATACATGTGGTATAGCTGAGTGATGGTTGTGGTGATATACATGTGGTATAGTTGTCTCAAGGTTGTGATATACTTATGGTATAGCTAAGGGAAGTTTGTGATATACTTATGGTATAGCTGAGTAAAGTTTGTGGTGATATACATGTGATATAGCTTAGTGAAGGTTGTGATATACTTATGGTATAGCTGAGTGAAGGTTGTGATATACTTATGGTATAGCTTAGTGAAGTTTATGGTGATACACTTGTGGAATAGGTGAGTGAAGGTTGAGATATACTTATTGTATAGCTGAGTGAAGTTTGTGGTGATATACTTGTGGAATAGCTGAGTGAAGTTTGAGGTGATATGTTTATGGTATAGCTGAGTGAAGGTTCTGGTGAAATACTTGTTGTATAGCTTAGTGAAGGTTGTGATATACTTATGGTATAGCTGAGTGAAGGTTCTGATATACTTATGGTATAGCTAAGTGAAGTTTGTGGTGATATACTTGTGGTATAGCTTAGTGAAGGTTGTGATATACTTATGGTATAGCTGAGTGAAGGTTGTGATATACTTATGGTATAGCTGAGTGAAGTGTGTGGTGATATACTTGTGGAATAGCTGGATGAAGGCTGTGGTGATATACTTATGGTATAGCTGAGTGAAGTTTGTTGTGATATACTTGTGGAATAGCTGAGTGAAGGTTGTGGTGATATACTTGTGGTATAGCTTTGTGAAGTTTGTGATATACTTATGGTATAGCTGAGTGAAGGTTGTGGTGATATACTTGTGGAATAGCTGAGTGAAGGTTGTGGTGATATACTTATGGTATAGCTGAGTGAAGTTTGTGGTGATATACTTGTGGAATAGCTGAGTGAAGGCTGTGGTGATATACTTGTGGAATTGCTGAGTGAAGGTTGTGGTGATATACTTGTGGTGTAGCTGAGTGAAGTTTGTTGTGATATGCTTATGGTATAGCTGAGTGAAGGTTGTGATATGCTTAAGGTATAGCTGAGTGAAGTTTGTGGTGATATACTTGTGGAATAGCTGGATGAAGGTTGTGGTGATATACTTGTGGAATAGCTGAGTGAAGTTTGTGATATACTTATGGTATAGCTGGGTGATGGTTTTGGTGATATACTTGTGGAATAGCTGAGTGAAGGTTGTGGTCATATACTTGTGGTATAGCTGAGTTAAGTTTGTGATATACTTATGGTATAGCTGAGTGAAGGTTGGGATATACTTGTGGAATAGCTGAGTGAAGGTTGTGGTGATATACTTGTGGAATAGCTGATTGAAGGTTGTTGTGATATACTTATGGTATAGCTGGGTGATGGTTTTGGTGATATACTTGTGGAATAGCTGAGTGAAGGTTGTGGTCATATACTTGTGGTATAGCTGAGTTAAGTTTGTGATATACTTATGGTATAGCTGAGTGAAGGTTGGGATATACTTGTGGAATAGCTGAGTGAAGTTTGAGGTGATATGTTTATGGTATAGCTGAGTGAAGGTTCTGGTGATATACTTGTTGTATAGCTTAGTGAAGGTTGTGATATACTTATGGTATAGCTGAGTGAAGGTTCTGATATACTTATGGTATAGCTGAGTGAGGTTTGTGGTGATATACTTGTGGTATAGCTTAGTGAAGGTTGTGATATACTTATGGTATAGCTGAGTGAAGGTTGTGATATACTTATGGTATAGCTGAGTGAAGTTTGTGGTGATATACTTGTGGAATAGCTGGATGAAGGTTGTGGTGATATACTTATGGTATAGCTGAGTGAAGTTTGTGGTGATATACTTGTGGAATAGCTGAGTGAAGTTTGTGGTGATATACTTGTGGAATAGCTGGATGAAGGTTGTGGTGATATACTTGTGGAATAGCTGAGTGAAGTTTGTGATATACTTATGGTATAGCTGAGTGAAGGTTGTGATATACTTGTGGAATAGCTGAGTGAAGGTTGTGGTGATATACTTGTGGAATAGCTGATTGAAGGTTGTTGTGATATACTTATGGTATAGCTGGGTGATGGTTTTGGTGATATACTTGTGGAATAGCTGAGTGAAGGTTGTGGTCATATACTTGTGGTATAGCTGAGTTAAGTTTGTGATATACTTATGGTATAGCTGAGTGAAGGTTGGGATATACTTGTGGAATAGCTGAGTGAAGTTTGAGGTGATATGTTTATGGTATAGCTGAGTGAAGGTTCTGGTGATATACTTGTTGTATAGCTTAGTGAAGGTTGTGATATACTTATGGTATAGCTGAGTGAAGGTTCTGATATACTTGTGGTATAGCTGAGTGAAGTTTGTGGTGATATACATGTGGTATAGCTTGGTGAAGGTTGTGATATACTTATGGTATAGCTGAGTGAAGGTTGTGATATACTTATGGTATAGCTGAGTGAAGTTTGTGGTGATATACTTGTGGAATAGCTGGATAAAGGTTGTGGTGATATGCTTGTGGAATAGCTGAGTGAAGTTTGTGATATACTTATGGTATAGCTGAGTGAAGTTTGTGGTGATATACTTGTGGAATAGCTGAGTGAAGGTTGTGGTGATATACTTATGGTATAGCTGAGTGAAGGTTGTGGTGATATACTTGTTGTATAGCTGAGTGAAGTTTGTGATATACTTGTTGTATAGCTTAGTGAAGGTTGTGATATACTTATGGTATAGCTGAGTGAAATTTGTGGTGATATACTTATGGTATAGCTGAGTGAAATTTGTGGTGATATACTTGTGGAATAGCTGAGTGAAGGTTGTGGTGATATACTTGTGGAATAGTTGAGTGAAGTTTGTGTTGATATACTTGTGGAATAGCCGAGTGAAGTTTTTGGTGATATACTTGTGGAATAGCTGAGTGAAGGTTGTGGTGATATACTTATGGTATAGCGGTGTGAAGTTTGTGGTGACATACTTGTGGAATAACTGAGTGAAGGTTGTGGTGATATACTTATGGTATAGCCGAGTGAAGTTTGTGGTAATATACTTGTGGAATAGCCGAGTGAAGTTTGTGATATACTTATGGTATAGCTGAATGAAGTTTGTGGTGACATACATGTGGTATAGCTGAGTGAAGGTTGTGATATACTTATTTTATAGCTGAGTGAAGGTTGTGGTGATATACTTATGGTATTGCTGAGTGAAGGATGTGGTGATATAATTGTGGAATAGCTGAGTGAAGGTTGTGGTGATATACTGATTGTATTGCTGAGTGAAGGATGTGGTGATATACTTGTGGAATAGCTGAGTGAAGGTTGTGGTGATATATTTGTGGAATAGCTGGGTGATGGTTTTGGAGATATACTTGTGGAATAGCTGAGTGAATGTTGTGGTGATATACTTATGGTATAGCTGAGTGAAGTTTGTGGTGATATACATGTGGTATAGCTTGGTGAAGGTTGTGATATACTTATGGTATAGCTGAGTGAAGGTTGTGATATACTTATGGTATAGCTGAGTGAAGTTTGTGGTGATATACTTGTGGAATAGCTGGATGAAGTTTGTGGTGATATACTTGTGGAATAGCTGAGTGAAGTTTGTGATATACTTATGGTATAGCTGAGTGAAGTTTGTGGTGATATACTTGTGGAATAGCGGAGTGAAGGTTGTGGTGATATACTTATGGTATAGCTGAGTGAAGGTTGTGGTGATATACTTGTTGTATAGCTTAGTGAAGTTTGTGATATACTTGTTGTATAGCTTAGTGAAGGTTGTGATATACTTATGGTATAGCTGAGTGAAATTTGTGGTGATATACTTATGGTATAGCTGAGTTAAATTTGTGGTGATATACTTGTGGAATAGCTGAGTGAAGGTTGTGGTGATATACTTGTGGAATAGTTGAGTGAAGGTTGTGTTGATATACTTGTGGAATAGCCGAGTGAAGTTTTTGGTGATATACTTGTGGAATAGCTGAGTGAAGGTTGTGGTGATATACTTATGGTATAGCGGAGTGAAGTTTGTGGTGACATACTTGTGGAATAACTGAGTGAAGGTTGTGGTGATATACTTATGGTATAGCCGAGTGAAGTTTGTGGTAATATACTTGTGGAATAGCCGAGTGAAGTTTGTGATATACTTATGGTATAGCTGAATGAAGTTTGAGGTGACATACATGTGGTATAGCTGAGTGAAGGTTGTGATATACTTATTTTATAGCTGAGTGAAGGTTGTGGTGATATACTTATGGTATTGCTGAGTGAAGGATGTGGTGATATAATTGTGGAATAGCTGAGTGAAGGTTGTGGTGATATACTGATTGTATTGCTGAGTGAAGGATGTGGTGATATACTTGTGGAATAGCTGAGTGAAGGTTGTGGTGATATATTTGTGGAATAGCTGGGTGATGGTTTTGGAGATATACTTGTGGAATAGCTGAGTGAATGTTGTGGTGATATACTTATGGTATAGCTGAGTGAAGGTTGTGGTGATATACTTGTGGAATAGCTGAGTGAAGGTTGTGGTGAGATACTTGTGGAATTGCTGAGTGAAGGTTGTGGTGATATACTTATGGTATAGCTGAGTGAAGGTTGTGGTGATATACTTGTGGAATAGCTGAATGAAGGCTGTGGTGATATACTTGTGGAATAGCTGAGTGAAGGTTGTGGTGATATACTTATGGTATAGCGGAGTGAAGGTTGTGGTGATATACTTTCGGAATAGCTGGGTGATGGTTTTGGTGATATTCTTGTGGAATAGCTGAGTGAAGGTTGTGGTGATATACTTGTGGAATAGCTGAGTGAAGGTTGTGGTGATCTACATGTGGTATAGCTGAGTCAAGTTTGTGGTTTATAATATGTTATTCGAGCTAATTATATACTTAGACACACACCATGCACATTCATTTATCAGTGTGAAAATGTCAACCGGCCGATTTCCTGAAAATGGCCCAGTCTGTGAGTGAGACTGAGACTGAGACTGTGAGGGAGACTGAGACTGAGACTGTGAGGGAGACTGAGACTGAGACTGTGAGTGAGACTGAGACTGTGAGTGAGACTGAGACTGTGACTGTGAGTGCGACTGAGACTGAGACTGTGAGGGAGACTGAGACTAAGATTTCCCCGTGTCCCCAGGCTACCAGACTGGCAAGATGGCGGTGAGACAGCCCCTGCGGTGCTACGACTGCTACGAGAGGGAGAAGAACTGCCAGACGCTTGCCAACCTCACCGACATCATGGTGACCAAGTGCAGAGACTATGAGCATTTCTGTAAGGTGAGTCTCATTGATATGACCCGTGAAGACCCGGGGTAGAACAGGTCTTTAGCAATCCATGCTTGCCGTAAGAGGCGGATAACGTGATCGGGTGGTCAGACTGGCTGACTTGGTTGATGCATGCCATCGTATCCCAATTGCGTTGATCGATCATACCGCCGTTATATAACTGGAATATTACTATGCGTGACGTTAAACAACAAACAAACAAACAAACAAACAAGCATACCTCCGATAATATGTTGTTATGTCTAAAGCATCTACAACACGTGATACTCCGTACCTCTGATATTATGTTGTTATGTCTAAAGCACCTACAACACGTGATACTCCGTACCTCTGATATTATGTTGTTATGTCTAAAGCACCTACAACACGTGATACTCCGTACCTCTGATATTGTGTTGTTATGTCTAAAGCATCTACAACACGTGATACTCCGTACCTCTGATATTATGTTGTTATGTCTAAAGCACCTACAACACGTGATACTCCGTACCTCTGATATTGTGTTGTTATGTCTAAAGCATCTACAACACGTGATACTCCGTATCTCTGATATTGTGTTGTTATGTCTAAAGCACCTACAACACGTGATACTCCGTACCTCTGATATTATGTTGTTATGTCTAAAGCATCTACAACACGTGATACTCCGTACCTCTGATATTGTGTTGTTATGTCTAAAGCACCTACAACACGTGATACTCCGTACCTCTGATATTTTGTTGTTATGTCTAAAGCATCTACAACACGTGATACTCCGTATCTCTGATATTGTGTTGTTATGTCTAAAGCACCTACAACACGTGATACTCCGTACCTCTGATATTATGTTGTTATGTCTAAAGCACCTACAACACGTGATACTCCGTATCTCTGATATTATGTTGTTATGTCTAAAGCATCTACAACACGTGATACTCCGTACCTCTGATATTATGTTGTTATGTCTAAAGCACCTACAACACGTGATACTCCGTATCTCTGATATTATGTTGTTATGTCTAAAGCATCTACAACACGTGATACTCCGTACCTCTGATATTGTGTTGTTATGTCTAAAGCATCTACAACACGTGATACTCCGTACCTCTGATATTATGTTGTTATGTCTAAAGCACCTACAACACGTGATACTCCGTACCTCTGATATTGTGTTGTTATGTCTAAAGCATCTACAACACGTGATACTCCGTACCTCTGATATTGTGTTGTTATGTCTAAAGCATCTACAACACGTGATACTCCGTACCTCTGATATTGTGTTGTTATGTCTAAAGCATCTACAACACGTGATACTCCGTACCTCTGATATTGTGTTGTTATGTCTAAAGCATCTACAACACGTGATACTCCGTATCTCTGATATTATGTTGTTATGTCAGTTCATCAGTACCTCTGATATAGATTATGCTGCTTGGTCTGAAGCTCCCCCAACACATGGTCCCCCGAACTTCGGATATTATGCTGATCTGTCAAAAGCACCTACAACACGTCTTCCTGCAGTACCCTCTGACTTGGTCGATGTCATCGTATCCCAATTGTGTAGATCGATGCACATGATGCCAATCACTGGATTGTCTGGTCCATGCTTGCTTAGCTACAGATCGCCGTCATACATGCATATCTGAGTATGGCGTTAAGCAATAAACCTCTGATGTAATATTATTATGTCTAAAGTACCAACAACACATGTTTCCATCATCCATGTCAGATTGACGAGATCAGATTGTTTCACGTGATCTTGATAAAACACTATGTATGTATCCCGCCTGATGGGACATAAACGAACGGCCAAAAGAAACTCAATCTCTTTAAATTCAGACCTCAGTTCTCGCTACCGCTAAACAAAGATCTGAGGACATCCCATTAGGGGTCACGTCAGAACGTTGCATGAGGTTAGTTGAAACACGGGAGCAACTAAAACATCTAGCAATGTGGGCATTGGTGGCCCCCATCTGTATCATACCCGCAGCCCGCTCGCGTTGTTCGGGTGTCACTCGTGGCCATTCGGAGGTGATTGTTATTCATTGTGAGTGACTGACATGCCGTCCGTATCATTTATATACCCTCATTGCACGTGTAGTTCCGTCTGCCCAAGCGGCACGTGTTTTTCCCTTTTTGCATTTTCTACAGAAAATCTTGCCGTGGACGTGTATCACTTTCTGCACAGAACATTGAGAATAAATCCTTTATACCCCGCTTCGAAGATTTTTCAGAGATATAGGACAAGTTAACCTTCTCTCAATGGAACAGCTGTTTTCTATCAATTTTGAATTATTTTATAATGGCACATTAAAACATGTCGATAAGATAATTTCGTTGTAACAGCATCATTCGGGGTTGCCATGCTTTAAACACATATAAAACATGACCCTCCGTACCTCTGATATTATGTTGCCATTCTTAAAGCACATACAACCATCTATACCAATGTTTCAGGTTCGTCGTATAAACAACCGGAAGTCTCAAACAGTGTTTGAGCGCAGGTGCAGTCCTGACTGCACACCCGGATGTACCACCATGTTGTTCCGAACTCAGTGTGTGTCCTGCTGCACATCAGACTTATGCAACAGCGACAACATGGCACAACGTCATGACGTCACGTGGCACGTGACACTGGCAACTGGGATCCTTGTTCTAATGACAAATGTGATGTGACCTGGTTTTAAATAGATTGGATCTGACTCTTTCTGAAACTTGAATGTAACCGAAACCCTCTCCTTAAATGTAAAAGAAATAATCGTGGAGTGACGAAATAGTTAAATTGTTAATAAAAGTTTCATTGCGATAAAAAAATATGTTTGCAATTATAATGTGCTTTCAGAATGTTTTGAAGCAGATCCAATCTATATATTCATACCCGGAAGAGATGCAGCAAAAACGGCCAGGGTTAATGAGAATTTGAAAAAAGCTATTTGTTTTGAAGGAGGTTGGTTTATAGCATTTGTGAGCTGCGCGTGACTCAACATTGAAATTTAAAGCCTCTCTTTAAAGGTTGTGTATTTGATTGCCCGAATGACACGGGTTTGTGATGTGGGTTGTGAATGTAGATATACATGCACCTGTACAACATCAATGATATACACTGTCAACAACATGAGACATATGCTATACACTGTCAACAACATGGAACATATGATATACACTGTCAACAACATGGAACATATGATATACACTGTCAACAACGTGGAACATATGATATACACTTTCAACAACATGGAACATATGATACACACTGTCAACAGCATGAGACATATGATATACACTGTCAACAACATGGAACATATGATATACACTGTCAACAACATGGAACATATGATACACACTGTCAACAACATGGAACATATGATACACACTGTCAACAACATGGAACATATGATATACACTGTCAACAACATGGAACATATGATATACACTGTCAACAACATGGAACATATGATATACACTGTCAACAACATGGAACATATGATATACACTGTCAACAACATGGAACATATGATACACACTGTCAACAACATGGAACATATGATACACACTGTCAACAACATGGAACATATGATACACACTGTCAACAACATGGAACATATGATACACACTGTCAACAACATGGAACATATGATACACACTGTCAACAACATGGAACATATGATACACACTGTCAACAACATGGAACATATGATATACACTGTCAACAACATGGAACATATGATACACACTGTCAACAACATGTAACATATAATATACACTGTCAACAACATGGAACATATGATATACACTGTCAACAACATGGAACATATGATATACTCTGTCAACAACATGTAACATATAATATACACTGTCAACAACATGGAACATATGATATACACTGTCAACAACATGGAACATATGATATACTCTGTCAACAACGTGGAACATATAATATACACTGTCAACAACATGGAACATATGATATACATTGTCAACAACATGGAACATATAATATACATTGTCAACAACATGGAACATATGATACACACTGTCAACAACATGAGACATATGATATACACTGTCAACAACGTGGAACATATGATATACACTGTCAACAACATGAGACATATGATAAACACTGTCAAAAACATGAGACATATGATATACACTGTCAACAACATGGAACATATGATATGCACTGTCAACAAACTGTTTCATGTTATATACACTGTGAACAACTTGAGACATATGATATACACTCGCCAACGTGGAACATAAGATATACACTGTCACTAACATGGAACGTGTTATACACACTGTATATGAACATAACGATACACACAAGTGTGTGCGACACTTTACTGGTACTCTCCACAGGCGAAGCGTGCTTACCTCCCTTTAATCCTTCACACCGCCATGTCGTATATACACCTTGTTATCTCATAGAAATCATAGATTGTCATTATATCATCTTTTTTATATATCTAGCTGACAGCATATTTCACCGTTTTTAGTAGTGAAAGTATTACAGGAAGATGAAAATCTTAAATCATTCAATCGACATTTCCACTGCACCTGTGAGTAGGAACTCTTTAATTAGATCCAAATCGCCGGGATATTGCAGAAATAGTATCCCCTTTTCCAAGATGATAACCCAGTATGTGACAACAGAGTATATCGTGACTTTCAAAGGGTGACTACACAGCTGTGTACAGTATGTCCGGGCCTCCTAGAGGGACTACCCAGCTGTGTACAGTAGGTCGGGGTCTCCTAGAGGGACAACCCAGCTGTGTACAGAGGTCGGGGTCTCCTAGAGGGACTACCCAGCTGTGTACAGTAGGTCGGGGTCTCCTAGAGGGACAACCCAGCTGTGTACAGAGGTCGGGGCCTCCTAGAGGGACTACCCAGCTGTGTACAGTAGGTCGGGGTCTGCTAGAGGGACAACCCAGCTGTGTACAGAGGTCGAGGTCTCCTAGAGGGACTATCCAGCTGTGTACAGTAGGTCGGGGCCTCCTAGAGGGACTTCCCAGCTGTGTACAGAGGTCGGGGTCTGCTAGAGGGACTACCCAGCTGTGTACAGAGGTCGGGGTCTGCTAGAGGGACTACCCAGCTGTGTACAAAGGTCGGGGTCTGCTAGAGGGACTACCCAGCTGTGTACAGAGGTTGGGGTCTCCTAGAGGGACTACCCAGCTGTGTACAGAGGTCGGGGTCTCCTAGAGGGACTACCCAGCTGTGTACAGAGGTCGGGGTCTGCTAGAGGGACTACCCAGCTGTGTACAGAGGTCGGGGTCTCCTAGAGGGACTACCCAGCTGTGTACAGAGGTCGGTGTCTCCTAGAGGGACTACCCAGCTGTGTACAGAGGTCGGGGTCTGCTAGAGGGACTACCCAGCTGTGTACAGAGGTCGGGGTCTCCTAGAGGGACTACCCAGCTGTGTACAGTAGGTCGGGGTCTCCTAGAGGGACTACCCAGCTGTGAACAGAGGTCGGGGTCTCCTAGAGGGACTACCCAGCTGTGTACAGTAGGTCGGGGTCTCCTAGAGGGACTACCCAGCTGTGAACAGAGGTCGGGGTCTCCTAGAGGGACTACCCAGCTGTGTACAGAGGTCGGGGTCTGCTAGAGGGACTACCCAGCTGTGTACAGTAGGTCGGGGTCTCCTAGAGGGACTACCCAGCTGTGTACAGAGGTCGGGGTCTCCTAGAGGGACTACCCAGCTGTGTACAGAGGTCGGGGTCTGCTAGAGGGACTACCCAGCTGTGTACAGTAGGTCGGGGTCTCCTAGAGGGACTACCCAGCTGTGTACAGAGGTCGGGGTCTCCTAGAGGGACTACCCAGCTGTGTACAGTAGGTCGGGGTCTCCTAGAGGGACTACCCAACTATGTACAGTAGGTCGGGGTCTCCTAGAGGGACTACCCAGCTGTGTACAGTAGGTCGGGGTCTCCTAGAGGGACTACCCAGCTGTGTACAGTAGGTCCGGGTCTCCTAGAGGGACTATCCAGCTGTGTACAGTAGGTCCGGGCCTCCTAGAGGGACTACCCAGCTGTGTACAGTAGGTCGGGGTCTCCTAGAGGGACTACCCAGCTGTGTACAGTAGGTCGGGGTCTCCTAGAGGGACTACCCAGCTGTGTACAGTAGGTCGGGGTCTCCTAGAGGGACTACCCAGCTGTGTACAGTAGGTCGGGGTCTCCAGAGGGACTACCCAGCTGTGTACAGAGGTCGAGGTCTCCTAGAGGGACTACCAAGCTGTGTACAGTAGGTCGGGGCCTCCTAGAGGGACTACCCAGCTGTGTACAGTAGGTCCGGGTCTCCTAGAAAGACTACCTAGCTGTGTACAGAGGTCGGTGTCTCCTAGAGGTACTACCCAGCTGTGTACAGCAATATTGTTCAGGATATGGGATCATGAAGTGAAGAAAAACACCCGAAAAGGAAAGATGTTAACAGTATCTGAACCGTAAACCCTCAAGCCAAATTATGTGAAAGGAACTTAAAAGCCCGGGGGCTACACACGGAACCCAGAAATCCAGATGATGTCACGGGAGGTTTCTAAGGTCGTCTCATGTGTAACGTGCGGGTGTGCGCCATCGCTTCAATTCCGCCATTGGGATGCTTGTCCCATTTCCCATGACAAATTTGGCTGTACCCATAGAACCAGTACACGCGCGTATGTGTAGGTTGTTGTGAATACACAGTGAAATGCAGAAGACGCACAACGTATGATGTAGATTATGATGTTTAATGTATGTCCATGAAAAACTATGATCATCATGTCACGATTCCGGATGCTGCATACTGCCTGCGGCCTGACAGGCTGCTGTCACAAAGCGAACTCTGCGACGATGGTTCCCTCAATACGTCGACATTCTATACGTCAGTACGTGGACCTGCGACTGAGGTTACGTCTGAACGTCGACATTATATACGTCAATACGTGGACCTACGACTGAGGTTACGTCTGAACGTCCACATTCTATACGTCAATACGTTGACCTACGACTGAGATTACCTCAATACGTCGACACTGTATACGTCAATATCAATACGTTGACCTACGAACATCGTTGCCTCAATATTTGGATATTCTGTACGTCAACATTGACGTACACCAGTCGTCAAGTTCTTTTAGTGGACACGGGCCTTGGCGCCAAACGCCACCCACTTTTTGTGAAATGGTGACGCATACTTACAATTCAATGATCACAAAAATCTCAGGAAAGTTCAAACGCCATTCGTTGCAAATCGCCATTAAAAATGTCAGTGAAAGGTTACAGCTGCGGTTTACAGGTTACAGTTACTACAGTAACGACAGTCAACGTCGTTAATGTCCATCTATATCTGTCTCCCTTGCAGTGATAGTTAGTAGTGGTTGTGGGTGTTTATCGGATGTCGTCAACAGATTTTAAAGACAATGAGCTGCTTAATGCCTTTACTTATGGAAGGGGAGTAACTCGTCATTGTGCGTCACCATTTCAAAAATTTGGAAAGGGGTTTCTTTGTACATTGTAATTTTTATCTACATTTTTCATATATGGATTTTTCAGACATTTTGATGAATCAATTCCCTTGTTCTCTTTAGAATCGCCACTTTTTTCCTGAATATCTCTTTATATCATTTTTTCTACTTCTATAATGATATATTTGTGCCTACAAGTTCTATACTATAGTTCACTCACATGTTCCGTGTTCTTCTCCAGCGGTAATACAGTAGATTCATGTGATTGGTCATGGCCTTCTATGCAAACAGTGACACACTTTAATAAATAGACGTACAGTACTTGTCGTTTTCTGGTATTTGTCTGTCATTTCCTTCAACGATTTGCGAGAAATGGATCAAAAGACTGACATGGGATTTCTAGTATGTGAATATCTTGTGACGCCCAAGAATGGAGTGAGTGTGAGTGAGTTTGGCTTAACGCCGTTTTTTACGGTATTCCAGTTATATCTCGGCGTGTCAGCTTTATGTGGGAGGAAAGCCCGAAGTGATGCAGGTCTCAGACGTTTACCACTTCGGTGAAACCCACGAGCACGGTGCTGACAAACCTAGAAACATAGACGACTGGGCCCCCCCTATCCCCCCCCCCCCCCCCATGAATGGATAAACGAGATTCCCACTATTACATCTCTAGTGATGAACCTCGTTCATCCATCCATCCGCGTCACTTATTACAGCGGGGGCAAAGTTGCGTCCCTTTGGCACGACAGAAACCTATGATTGTGGGTTCGACTCCCGGTTCGCCCCGATTGTGTTTCTAGGTTTGTCAGCACCATACCCGTGTTTCACAGATGTGGTAAACGTCTGTGACCTGCATTACTTCGGGCTTTCCTCACACATTAAGCTGGCACGCCGTGATATAACTGGAATATTGTTAAAAAGCGGCTTTACACCCACCTCACTCACTCACTCACTCACTCACTCACTCACACTAACTCCAGCAATACTCAGACGGAATATATTTGAAGATTTTCGAGACAACCCGAACAGCCACATATTTCACTCAAGGTCTTCGGGGATGAAGACACTTGGGGTTCTGATGATATTTAGGAGACAACTGCTTCAAGGTATGTCCCCTTGAGACCCCTTGAGACCCCTTGAGACCCCTAGTTCGTCTAACAATAGTGGCATTGATTATTATTACCCTAGTTTTATGAGAGACAAAAATTGTGTGAGGGATTGTCTTCGTTCACATGATCTGGATCCAAAAATAGTATCCTGCTTTGTCACTTAGTGCAGTGTGGCGTGCTGGGGTTGATTAATTTCCCCCCGTGTCTTATATTAGGTACTGCTGGGAAACCGCTAACTCCAACTCATTTAACTCGCTAGGTCGTTTAAGACGACCATACGTTGTGGTTCCGAGGGAATATTGCCAGCACTAGGATCAAACATAGACTTTCCGCTAGTCTCCAACTGCGGATGTATTTGTTGGTCCGCTTCCAATTAACGATCTTTACCGTGTATATGTGAAATCCCCATTTCATTAACATATCGACCCGTGAAGATCCGGGGTAGAAAAGGTCTTTAGCAACCCTTGCTTGCCGTAAGAGGAGACTATGATTGTTGTAAGAGGCGACTGACGGGATCGGGTGATCTGGCTCGCTGACTTTGTTGATGCATGCCATCGGATCCCAATTGCGTAGATCGATGCTCATGATGTCAATCTCTGGATTGTTTTGTTCAGACTCGATTATTTTCAGACCGCCGTCATAAGCTGGAATGCTGCTGAGTGCGGCGTTAAACAACAAACAAACAAATATTAACATATCATGAGTTAGAAGGACATGTCTTTCTCTGATGCTGTGAGAGAATCCAGGAGCGATAAACCAAGCTTCGACTGGGTCCAGCTCAACTCAGGGGACAGAGTATGATAATAACTGCTTCTCTAGAAATGTACTCGAACTCCCCTTATTCCAAGTTGGTCAACACCACTCCTCATACTCCGGAGCGGCCATTTGTAAAATCGAAATTTGAATTCTGAGCCTTTTATTGAATTCATAGGTGATATGAAAATGACCTTGTGATGTTGGTTTCTCAGCTTGTGTCATCGCGTCACAACATAAACATAGATACAAACTCACGCAGTGTATGAAAATTATATATTTCTCAACACACAACATGGATAGGTCATAAATTACAGGACTTGAAGGAGTTGTGACAGAGGGGCATCAGTCGCCAGCACTGAGAAGGCCAAGCAGGTCATACAGGAAGGCCGCTGGAAGCTGCATACATCCAGAATGTTGCACACGTCCTGTTCCTCTCGACATCAGGCTCGTTGAGGTGAGGGCGGCAAATAGTTCACCCTCAAAATGTCTCGGAATAAGTCATTTGGCATATCTTCCATAAGTGTGACTAAGGATTCTGTCATATATGTTGGCCAAGCACAACGGAGCATCGTAAGACGTACATGGATCTACAACAAGCATCAGATGAAGTGCCCATGGAAGTGGAGGTTCTGTCGCCGCGCCCTCCATCTCTCCCGCCGGGTCCGGAACTGAGACAGCGTCTGCTCAAAGTCGTAGAAGGCCAAGTTGTCCAACAGCTCGTACACGCCCACTCGTGCTGCCACCTAGCGGAGGAAGCCAAATATAAGTTTATGTCTACGGCCTCTACGTGCCCGACCCATAAGAGTAAGCGTTTCACTCCCAACGAGGACGAAATATGTCTTTTGGAGTGGCAGTTAAGGGTCTTAACAATTGTTTACAATATCCCAGCAACACCAAGTGTGACCTACCAGGAGAAAAGGGACATTATGAGTACTGTGAGGTCAAAAAGATGTTTGACATAAACTTACTTTATTGAAGATCGCAATGTGTGCGGACTGTACAAGAATATCTTATATTTCTCTCCTTAGTTCATAATGTAATAAAAACATTATTTCAAAACATTCCAGCATACGTGTCTACTTTCAATTCATCAGGCATTATGTCTAGATACTGGAATTGTTACTTAAACAGTTATAAGTCGGAAAATGAGACCAAATGTTTGAAGTCATGTATCTCTGTAAAACAATATGAATTGAAGCTTGTGAATTGTATAAAGTCAAAATGTAATTTTTCACCAATCAGGTCCCTTATCTCATGGTTGGTCAGGGGCGGTCGGGTAGCCTAATGGTTACAGCGTTCGCTCGTCACGCCGAAGACACGGGTTCGATTCCCGACATTGGTACAATGTGTGAAGCCCATTTCTGGTGTCCCCCGCCGTTGTATTGCTGGAATATTGCTAAAAGCGGCGTAAAACCATACTCACTCACTCACTCATGGTGGGTGACAAAAGTGTACATGGCTATGTTAAGTCGTGGTTATCTCACTATTCTTCGCTACACAACAATATTTGGAAAAATATGTCACACAAAGAATTAGCATCATAATTTAATTGACCGTACCCGTGCGGGGAATCGACACCGGGTGTGACGAGGGTACAGACTCTCCACAAGGTTTACCCCTAGTCGGATACTCTCGCTCGCGGTGTGCCTACCTCACGCATCCATAGACTGACAGTGTCCCTACCTCACACATCCACTGACAGAAGGTGTCCCTACCTGACACATCCATTGACAGAAGGTGTCCCTACCTGACACATCCACTGACAGAAGGTGTCCCTACCTGACACATCCACTGACAGAAGGTGTCCCTACCTGACACATCCATTGACAGAAGGTGTCCCTACCTGACACATCCATTGACAGAAGGTGTCCCTACCTCACACATCCACTGACTGAAGGTGTCCCTACCTCGTACATCCACTAACAGAAGGTGTCCCTACCTCACACATCCACTGACAGAAGGTGTCCCTACCTGACACATCCACTGACAGTAGGTGTCCCTACCTGACACATCCACTGACAGAAGGTGTCCCTACCTCACACATCCACTGACAGAAGGTGTCCCTACCTGACACATCCACTGACAGAAGGTGTCCCTACCTCACACATCCACTGACAGAAGGTGTCCCTACCTCGTACTTCCACTGACAGAAGGTGTCCCTACCTCACACATCCACTGACAGAAGGTGTCCCTACCTCACACATCCACTGACAGAAGGTGTCCCTACCTCACACATCCACTGACAGAAGGTGTCCCTACCTGACACATCCACTGACAGAAGGTGTCCCTACCTCACACATCCACTGATAGAAGGTGTCCCTACCCGACACATCCAGAAGGTGTTTGACACATCCACTGACAGAAGGTGTCCCTTCCTTACACATCCACTAACTAAAGGTTCCTTACCTGACACATCCACTGACAGAAGGTGTCCCTACCTCACACATCCACTGACTGAAGGTGTCCCTACCTCACACATCCACTGACTGAAGGTGTCCCTACCTCATACATCCACTGACAGAAGGTGTCCCTACCTCACACATCCACTGACAGAAGGTGTCCCTACCTCACACATCCACTGACAGAAGGTGTCCCTACCTCACACATCCACTGACAGAAGGTGTCCCTACCTCATACATCCACTGACTGAAGGTGTCCCTACCTCACACATCCACTGACTGAAGGTGTCCCTACCTCATACATCCACTGACAGAAGGTGTCCCTACCTCACACATCCATTGACAGAAGGTGTCCCTACCTCACACATCCACTGACAGAAGGTGTCCCTACCTCACACATCCACTGACAGAAGGTGTCCCTACCTCACACATCCACTGACAGAAGGTGTCCCTACCTCACACATCCACTGACAGAAGGTGTCCCTACCTCACACATCCACTGACTGAAGGTGTCCCTACCTCATACATCCACTGACAGAAGGTGTCCCTACCTCACACATCCACTTACAGAAGGTGTCCCTACCTCACACATCCACTGACAGAAGGTGTCCCTACCTCACACATCCACTGACAGAAGGTGTCCCTACCTCACACATCCACTAACAGAAGGTGTCCCTACCTGACACATCCACTGACTGAAGGTGTCCCTACCTCACACATCCACTGACTGACGGCGTCCCTACCTCACACATCCACTGACTGAAGGTGTCCCTACCTCACACATCCACTGACAGAAGGTGTCCCTACCTGACACATCCACTGACAGAAGGTGTCCCTACCTCACACATCCACTGACTGAAGGTGTCCCTACCTCACACATCCACTGACAGAAGGTGTCCCTACCTCACACATCCACTGAAAGAAGGTGTCCCTACCTCACACATCCACTGACTGAAGGTGTCCCTACCTCACACATCCACTGACTGAAGGTGTCCCTACCTCATACATCCACTGACAGAAGGTGTCCCTACCTCACACATCCACTGACAGAAGGTGTCCCTACCTCACACATCCACTGACAGAAGGTGTCCCTACCTCACACATCCACTGACTGAAGGTGTCCCTACCTCACACATCCACTAACAGAAGGTGTCCCTACCTGACACATCCACTGACTGAAGGTGTCCCTACCTCACACATCCACTGACTGACGGCGTCCCTACCTCACACATCCACTGACTGAAGGTGTCCCTACCTCACACATCCACTGACAGAAGGTGTCCCTACCTCACACATCCACTGACTGAAGGTGTCCCTACCTCACACATCCACTGACTGACGGCGTCCCAACCTCACACATCCACTGACTGAAGGTGTCCCTACCTCACACATCCACTGACTGACGGCGTCCCTACCTCATACATCCATTGACTGAAGGTGTCCCTACCTCATACATCCACTGACTGAAGGTGGTCTCCCAGTTTGAGCCCTCCTGGTGATGGAGGTAGGCGTTGTAGAGAATCAGCAACAGGTATCTCTCCAGGTGGTCCACGCTGAGCCGCTGCATACTCTGCCTCTGGCTCTCCGTCCGGGCACTCTTGATCTGACACAGTAGCAAGCAACATATCACCCTCATGTACAAGTCAGGCCAGCTATTTGTCAGGCATCTTCCCGAGACAAGGGCGTTAACTGACTATAGACGTCCAACTAGGCTGGAGTTTCTGGGCTCAACCGAAGCGCCACCAGTGGCTAGTGCGAGTTATGTTCCTATTACTGACCAATCAAATTCCTCCTCTCTTATCACTTGCATATGCTTTAAATAAAATGGCGTCGCCCAGTGAAGACGATCTGGTCGATTATCAAGATCTATATTTTAATGAAAAGGGTTTTTACTTCGCAAAGTGCATCAAATCACGTGAGCACCTTGATTAAAAACATGAACATATTTGGAAAATATCTGTTGACGCTCAGTTGATGGTAAACATGCTTTGCAAATCCTGCAATCGACCGAAATCTGCACGGCAGTTTACGAACCGGATGTCAATACGCGATTTTGATTGGACTTTTGATTAGTCCGGCCGAAATATAACTCTATAGTTCCAGCCTTGTTCGGCAAATGTGGTAACGGGACTTTTATGGTCACTTAACTCCCTTGCCTCGGGAAGATGTTTGCCAGGTCGATCTCCGTGTAAGTTATCATACACGCGTGATTATAATAGGGATCTACTTCTCCGGTCGGACTTCTACAAATGGTTAATGTGAGCTTACAGTACGTCACTCAACTATTTCAGCCCAATTCTAACTCCATTATTTCTTATGGACATCGTGACGACTGGAGTGGGGGTACAGGAACAATATCTCAGTCTAACTCATGGCACTAACGACAGCGTTCAGATCTATCCTACCCGTGAAGATCCGGGGTAGAATAGGTCTTCAGCAACCCACGCTTGTCGACGTCGTAGGAGGCGACTGACGGGATCGGGTGGTCAGGCTCGCTGACTTGGTTGATGCATGTCATCGTATCCCAATTGCGAAGATCGATGCTCATGTCAATCTCTGGATTGTCTAGTCCAGACTCGATTATTTTCAGACCGCCGTCATATAGCTTGAATATTGCTGAGTGCGGCGTAAAACAACAAACAACACCACCATCTGATCTACCATGGAAATGCCCATTAAATCGTGAAGCTTTTTTGAAGAATGTCACCGTGTCACAATTACTTTGATGAAATAAAGTATCAAAGGAATCAGAAGTTTGAAGCATGAGTTTAATAGCCCTTTATACCTACCTACATACCTATATTCATGTAGTATGTACTCAGACAAGGGGTGAAATGCGCCACTAATAATCCCGCACGCTTGTCGTCTGTAATTCATTAGATTATATTCAGTGCGGATCTAGTGTGTTATGGTTTCTTTGATCGTCGACGCGAAGGCGTTAATGCATTGCTGCTGTAGTGGACACAAAAGAAGTGCATAGTGATCATTTAAACACACGAAAGCAAATATATTTGGGTTCTCAAAGTTGGAAGTTGACTCGGTGCGAGATTTTACTGGCGCATTTCACTCCTTGTCTTTCAATATGGTAGACCGCTAGGTGTACTACAGTGGGACTATGTCTGCTGACACTCTGCGCATCCGGTGGTGTTGCCGGGATCTCACCTTGTTGTAGGTGACGAAGATGACCTCCCTGAGATGGAAGTGCATGGGACTCATTGTCTCGAACACCTGGTCCAGCACCAGGTCCACCTCGCGCTTCACCTGCTGACCGTCCGGTAACACCCGCACTAACTTCTGGACGATCTGGACAAGAAGGCAGCTTTATGTCAGGTGTATCTAACACGCCCTGTCTTACTCGCAAACCATACACGTTTCCCTTTAATAGCATACACACGTTACACTGCTATACCAAACACACGTTACACTGCTATACCAAACACACGTTACACTGCTATACCACACACGCGTTACACTGATGTACCAAACACACGTTACACTGATGTACCAAACACATGTTACACTGATATACCAAACACATGTTACACTGCTATACCATACACGCGTTACACTGCTATACCATACACGCGTTACACTGCTATACCAAACACACGTTACACTGCTATACCATCCACGCGTTACACTGCTATAACAAACACACGTTACACTGCTATACCATACACGCGTTACACTGATGTACCAAACACACGTTACACCTATGTACCAAACACACGTTACACTGATATACCAAACACATGTTACACTGCTATACCATACACGCGTTACACTGCTATACCATACACCTGTTATATCCTAGACTGCTATACCAAACACACGTTTCACTTAAATATCATACACACGGTACACTGCTAAACCATACACGCGTTACACTGCTAAACCATACACGCGTTACACTGATATACCAAACACATGTTACACTGCTATACCATACACGCGTTACACTGCTATACCATACACCTGTTATATCCTAGACTGCTATACCAAACACACGTTTCACTTAAATATCATACACACGGTACACTGCTAAACCATACACGCGTTACACTGCTAAACCATACACGCGTTACACTGCTATACCAAACACACGTTACACTGCTATACCATACACGCGTTACACTGCTATACCAAACACGCGTTACACTGCTATACCAAACACACGTTACACTGCTATACTATACACGCGTTACACTGCTATACCAAACACACGTTTCACTGCTATACCATACACGCGTTACACTGATGTACCATACATATGTTTAATCCTTGATCAAATACGCCTTTGGTTCACGCGTTACACTGCTATACCAAACACACGTTACACTGATAGTTGACGTACAATGAAGTCTCCCTGTGTGTGTGTTTACATATGAGGTGAACTCGAAATAGAAAGGGGTACAGTTGACGTACAATGAAGTCTCCCTCTCTGTGTGTTTACATATGAGGTGAACTAGCGATAGAAAGGGGTAGTGTGTGTGTGTGTGTGTGTGTGTGTGTGTGTGTGTGTGTGTGTGTGTGTGTGTGTGTGTGGTAAAGGAAGTTGACGTACAATGACGTCTCAGTGTGTGTATATATGGGAGGTGAACTAGAGACACAAGGATATATAGCTGACGTACAGTGAAATCTCCCTGTGTGTGCATACATATGAGGTGAACTAGAGACACAAGGGTATATAGTTGACGTACAATGAAGTCTCCCTCTGTGTGTATACATATGAGGTGAACTAGAGACACAAGGGTATATAGGTGACGTACAATGAAGTATCCCTGTGTGTGTATACATATGAGGTGAACTAGAGACACAAGGGTATATAGGTGACGTACAATGAAGTATCCCTGTGTGTGTATACATATGAGGTGAACTAGAGACACAAGGGTATATAGGTGACGTACAATGAAGTATCCCTGTGTGTGTATACATATGAGGTGAACTAGAGACACAAGGGTATATAGGTGACGTACAATGAAGTATCCCTGTGTGTGTATACATATGAGGTGAACTAGAGACACAAGGGTATATAGGTGACGTACAATGAAGTATCCCTGTGTGTGTATACATATGAGGTGAACTAGAGACACAAGGGTATATAGGTGACGTACAATGAAGTATCCCTGTGTGTGTATACATATGAGGTGAACTAGAGACACAAGGGTATATAGATGACGTACAATGAAGTATCCCTGTGTGTGTATACATATGAGGTGAACTAGAGACACAAGGGTATATAGATGACGTACAATGAAGTCTCCCTGTGTGTAGGCGGCGTTGGGGCAGGACACACGCTCCTCTTCTCCTGGTTTCGAGCCATAGGGGATGCCCTGGTGAACGTGGAGAGGTGAACAGTGTAAACATGGAGGATACTGCGGGTGTCGAGTAACATGTCATGTTTCTCTTATCGAGTGACTAAAATCTTGAAACGTAAATTCTCCCTACCTAACGTTTCAGCACCCCTTTTAGTTAATAGTTAAGTTAACCCCTAATAGTTAAGGCCACGAAAGTTCATTATCATACATTAAGATATGATTTAATACAAAATCAACTTCTACAAAAAATATTCTTGAAATCTACGAGACAACTGTTGGAAGCGAAAGAATACACGCTGATCAAGTAACAAATATGGCGTTTTGCGCAACGAACAGTCCCGATTGACGAGTTAAATGAGAAATTTACAGTTAATAAAGAAACATTTTCTAGAGAATAACAAACAACAAGAAGCGATATTAACTCCGTTAATGACCATCTATAACTGTTTTGTCTTGTTAATGCGGAACTTTGGTAAAAAGGAATTCAACAGTTTGTGTACGGGCAAGACACGTACGATAAAGGGAGGTAACTCTAGCATGTCAATAGTTCAGTCAAAGTATTATGTTCACTGCGGTGAAATATCAATTGTTTTGTTCACTGCAATGAAGCTTTCTCTACTTCAGAAAACTCAGTCTTTCACTCTAAGTAAGTGAGTGAGTATGGTTTTACGCCGCTTTTAGCAATACTCCAGCAATATCAAGGCGGGGGACACCTGAAATGGACTTAACACATTGTACCCATGTCGGGAATCGAACCCAGGTCTTCGGCGCGACGAGCGAACGCTTTAACCACTAGGCTACCCGACCGCCCCTCAAACGTAAAAGGTACTGTTATAGCCGTGATGTCGTGTTAAATGTCAGTGATATTGTGTAATATCGGTTAAACCGTTAAATTGGAGATACCATGTCATGCTATGGTTGTATTGTGCTGTGTCCAAGGTATCGTGTATTATCACACGTGTTAGCTCGGTGATGTATAAGATAGCTACGCGATTAATCGCAAAGAACAATGAAGAACGAAGTGTGGGTTTTTTTCACGATAAAACATTGTTCTATCATGACGTCATTTCTGGAGATTGATGACGTCGTAAATTGGACGACGTTGAATTCGATAGGAAAGTATCTAATGAGTTGTTCCCCATAGATGTAGCTGGGCAACGTAATGGCCGAACGATCGCTTCCAAAAGTGGAAGAGATATGAGAGTCGATATTGTGAGAGAAGCTGCAGATAACCGACGTAAAACTTGTGAGTATGCGGGAAAAAACAAATTTAACCCCCTTGGTAATAAAATGGACTTGTCCGACATTGTCGCATTCGGATTCTATTCAGGGAGTCATTATTATTAAAATATGAGTAAATATTTTTGAAGCGTGTACTTTTTACTAACAGCCTCAAATAGGCTGTACGTAATGTTGATATCTCATATAAGAAATAAACAACTCGTGGTCGTTGTTATCGTACAATAAAACACTGAAGGGAGAATAAACCTATATCTCTTAAATATACTGGTCCTACCCGCTTGTGGTAGAAGATGAGGCCGGCCACAGCCATCGCGAGGGATGTCCTGCTCTTCCCCGTCCTGCACGTGAAGACCAGGCCCACGGTGTCCTCACTCCACGAGTGCTGGGAGGTGTAGTGGCTGCACACCGCGGACTGGATCAGGTCCAGCTCCTGGAGCAGGCAGCAAGGAGTCATATCTCACACCATAGAGGCTGAACACGACAGAGTTATATCTCACACGATAGAGGAGAAGCAGTATAGAGTCATATATCGCACGACTGAGGCGGAACCATATAGAGTCATATCTCACACCATAGAGGCTGAACACGACAGAGTTATATCTCACACGATAGAGGAGAAGCAGTATAGAGTCATATATCGCACGACTGAGGCGGAACCATATAGTGTCATATCTCACACCATAGAGGCTGAACACGAGAGAGTCATATCTCACACGATAGAGGAGGAGCAATATAGAGTCGTATCTCACACGATTAGAAGCGGGACAGTATAGAGTCATATCTCACACAATAGAGGCGAAAGAGTATAGAGTCATATCTCACACGATAGAGGAGAAGCAGTATAGAGTCATATATCGCACGACTGAGGCGGAACCATATAGAGTCATATCTCACACCGTAGAGGCTGAACACGAGAGAGTCATATCTCACACGATAGAAGAGGAGCAATATAGAGTCATATCTCACACGATTAAAAGCGGGACAGTATAGAGTCATATCTCACACAATAGAGGCGAAACTGTATAGAGTCATATCTCACACGATAGAGGAGAAGCAGTATAGAGTCATATATCGCACGACTGAGGCGGAACCATATAGAGTCATATCTCACACCAAAGAGGCGGCACAATAGAGTCATATCTCACAGAATAGAGGAGGAGCAGTATAGAGTCATATCTCACACGATTAGAAGCGGGACAGTATAGAGTCATATCTCACACAATAGAGGCGAAACAGTATAGAGTCATATCTCACACGATAGAGGCGGAGCTGTATAGAGCCATATCTTACATTATAGAGGTAGAACAGTCCAGAGCAATATGTCTCACAATGGCCACAACAGTATATAGTCACGTGTCTCACAACGGCCACAACAGTATATAGTCACGTGTCTCACAAAAGGCAGAAGAGCTGTTATGTGGCAGTATATTTTGATGACAGCAGATTGAAGCGCTCGTAAAATCAGAGTGACATCCCTTAGTTGTTTACAGTTACGTTTACCAAGCTCCGCCCCAGCGCTTCACACATTCGTTATCTTCGCGCTGTGAGGAGCTTGTTGACAGACGTTAAATCACTTCCGGGACATACTTTGCCTTTCGGAAACCTTCGCGAGGTAGCCGTTTCTAGAAGGCTGTCTGTACCTCTATAAGAGCGAGACCAGGACGATATGAGGCCTTCTGTGAGTTATATACCTGTCCCGTGTGGACGGGACATCTAGGTGAAAGTGGTGGATTCCAACACTGAATTTAGGAACGGGTAACGTGCCTCACTCAAGACATCAACTGTGACACATTCGTGGTTGCAATTACTTATGTAACATGGTGTCTTATTGGTTGCTGAGTGAGTGAGTGAGTTAAAATTTAACGTCACATCAGCAATATTACAACCCTATCGTGACGAGTCAAACATTTGCATACAAAGAAATTCCAACTTGTGAAATACCTGTCGCCAAAGGACAGTACAAAAACTAGAGTATCACAGATTTTAGTTAAAACTAGTTATATAGAGTATATAAAAGAATAAGCTACAATTCAACAACACAATATAAAAACGGGTTATAGATCGCCAGCAACCAAAGTTAGGCCACCACACTAGGGACCGAGGGGACTTACGATGCTTTTGCTACCCAGCAGGATTTACACCATCCCTTCAGTCGCTGGCGTTTGTAGTCAATACTAACCACCAATTAAAACTAATAAATATACTACGATTAAAAATGTGATAGTTATAAATTTACTTTGAAATAAATGTAACTTATGTATCCTCTCTGGTAGACAATAATTTTACCACACTAGGGACCGAGGGGACTTACGATGCTTTTGCTACCCAGCAGGATTTACACCATCCCTTCAGTCGCTGGCGATTGTAGTCAATACTAACCACCAATTAAAACTAATAAATATACTACGATTAAAAATGTGATAGTTATAAATTTACTTTGAAATAAATGTAACTTATGTATCCTCTCTGGTAGACAATAATTTTACTGTACTTTAACCCCCTTCGAAGATACAGCCACTTACAATCGCAGTTGTTAATATATTCTACCAAATTTAAAACATAGTTTTTATACAATTTTATTAATTAAAATTTTGCAAACAATTCAATATGTTTTAAAAAAAACTATGATTAAACGAGAGTTATTACTAGTAAAAAGATCCTTAATAGATGATGCTTTGAAATATTGATCCCTTGACCGTGATTCTTTCATCAAAATGGATGCAGAATGGAGGATCCTCACCTTTCAACAAATATTCATGAGTATATCGAGAATGGGCAATACGACATCGTCTTAATACGACCTCTTCAAATCTGGGCAGACAATCCAAGTAGATATAACCTATATTTGCTTTTATTGCATGTAAGTTATTGATACCTACTTGGGTGTCCCACTTCTTCTGCATTTGATCTCTGATGTAACATCTAATGACAGGTTTATAATCTCTGTAGGGTAGAACAAGTGGTGTCACAGATTTGTTGAGAGCTGCTTTTGCTGTAGCATCAGCTAAAGTGTTACCAACGATCCCATCATGGCTGGGTACCCAGCAAAAGACGATGTCGTATTGGCCAGTTGCAAGATTATTGTGTAATTCAATTATGTCAAGTGAAATTGGAAGCTGACACGACATATATTTTATTGCTTGAAGACAGGACAACGAGCCTGAAAAAATAATAAATTCCTTATGTTTAGACTGGTTATTTATATAGTCTAGAGAAGTTTATATTGCCTTTGATTCTGCTGTAAACATTGAAGAGTCATCTTGTAATCTAGTTGATATTTTTCTGGATCCAATGATGATGGCGCTGGCAACAGCACCTCCATCCTTGGATCCATCTGTTAATATTGATTTGTAAGTGTTATATTGGCTTCTTAACTGATTATATTCTTGTTTATATTGTAATTGGTTAGTGTCATATTTCTTTAGTTTAGATAATGTAAGATCCACATGTGGCTTTACCAATTGCCAAGGAGGAGAAGAAAGCAGGCGGAAAGGAGATATATTTTCGAGTTCAATTTTTGCAGCAGAAATGAAAGGTTTAATTCTGATTTCGAGTGCTGCTGCCACATATTTGACCCATTGTATTGTCTTTTATTATGATTAAACCAAGTTTGTGTATTTCAATATCATTTTTTTAATTAGTAATTGATCTTTTGAGGTAATTTACATTACAGTCACATCTTCCACAATAAAGACAGAAGTGTACCGTGTCATGCCTCCAACAACAGATTCCTACCTTCTCTGTGGGCGAGTGGTCGTATTGTATAGGTAGTCTGGTATAGCTCATATCAAGTGTTTGAAGCTTTTGCTGTTCCCACAGATCCTCCGGTGACAGGACGCTGCCAAACTCCATGGTAACGGGCGGTCTGTTGGTCTCCGTGTACACCTGGAGATGTACCGTATTTCTTCTAATGAGGACTGATTCAGAGCCGGGTGACTCAAAACGTAGAGATTTCACCCCATTGTGAGTTTACATTAAATGTAGTAACTATAAAGTGTACTTACATAAACCGTCCCCTCTCGTTACAGATACGAAACGAAAAAATGCAGGGCCTCCAATAAATACCGGGTCTCATATAATAGCCGGGCCTCTAATAAATATCGGCCCCTAATAAGAGCCGGCCTCTAATATTGACCGTATTTGAAAGGAAACATCACTTATTAAGGGCCCGGGTATGAATGAGAGAGAGAGTGAGAGAGAGAGCGCTCACTTTGACGCACAAAATATGACGTCACAGTCGGTTACAAAACTGTGATTTGATATACCTCCAATTTACTAATCAGAATCGTTTAAAATCCGAAATCCATAGTAGAAATAATTATATCTGTAAACGCACAAAAATGCTAATATAGCATGCGGTAGATACTGAAATACTACAACATTCCTGCTGGAGCTCTGGGGGTAAGACAGAAGTATTGGGTTCATCGTCCTTTAATATTGTGACGCCCCTTTAAAAAACCCGTGTTATTGTTGTTGCTTTTAAATTCGTTTCAGTGGTTTTGTAAACCTAAAGCCGTAACAAAGAAACTCAGTAAAAATAGAATGTAATTATCAGCGTACGAAAACTACTGACCTCCAGTTCCTTATAGGACTTCACTTCTTTCTTCAGAGTTTCCTCTTTTTCCTAAAACATACAGCCGCGACACAATGACTAATGAGTAATATGACTCGGATAATACCTGTCCGATACAAATCCTTGTCTGAGCCATCGCATAAACAACCATCAAAATATTGAACCGATTGCTGCGGAGGGGGCTAAAAATACTGCAGAGATTATACGGCCGCTTCCACTACTGTTTGACAAGGCGTCACGGCCATAATAAAAACGGGGAAAAGCCCTGAGGCGATAATGTCGCAGTCTGCTTTTAGAGATCAGTGGGTGCTGATTCAATCTTGACAGAGGCGTCTTCCTGTCAGTCCCTGTTGCCGAGCCGCCCTAATCACACAAGTTATATCTGGGCGAGCTTGTCTCGAGGAGACGTATGATTGTCGAAGACATCGGGAAAACAATATGAGGGGAACGAATATAGTTATGACGACGAGGAAACGCTTTTTGTGTTATAGGTCATGTGATATGAATTATGATGGTTTAATCAATGAATATCTTGCATACTGCTTTGACGTTATACGACAACTCAACAGTTGTAACCTTGAATAATTATCATAACCGTCTTCTTAAACAGAGAATATGTTGCGGTAACGTGGGTGAGTGAGGAGGATTTTATGCACTTAAGCAACATTCGCGTGGGTCAGAGGGTAAGTGGTCGAACCAGAACCCGGTTTCTGCTTGAGGAGCGAACGCTTTAACCACTTGGCTACCCCCGCCCGACTAGTTGACCTTTGCTTTGCTTTCATCTCCCTCATGTTGAGCTTCTGAAATAAAATAAATGCCTCCATCAGTGTATGAGTACTTGTGTCTGTGTCGATGGACTATGTACCTCTAATTCACTTGCAGTTGTCTCCACAATCAAGACTGGTTCTTCCAGATTGCTGACGTCACGCACGTTATAGGTGGCGCCATCACACTCTACTGTGACGTCATTCCTGAGACCTATGACCGCCACATGCTTGTATCCCTGGCGCTTGTCCAGCAGATGACTGACAACCCGAGACAAACCCTGAAACACAGGTGACATCCAAATTCAACTTGAAATAGTGAATGTAATTCGGAAGGTAAATGCCTAAATATGTGAAAGCATTCTACGATGGAAGATATCTATTAATGCTAACTACCTCCGTCTGTCACACATATCCCCTTGTCTAGAGGACGGTGTCTGTCGACCTATCCCCTTGTCTAGAGGACGGCGACAGTGTCTGTCAATCTATCCCATTGTCTAGAGGACGGTGTCTGTCAATCTATCCCTTTGTCTAGAGGACGGCGACGGTGTCTGTCAATCTATACCTTTGTCTAGAGGACGGCGACAGTGTCTGTCAATCTATCCCCTTGTCTAGAGGACGGCGACAGTGTCTGTCACACATATCCCATTGTCTAGAGGACAGTGTCTGTCAATCTATCCCCTTGTCTAGAGGACGGCGACAGTGTCTGTCAATATATCCCATTGTCTAGAGGACAGTGTCTGTCACTCTATCCCCTTGTCTAGAGGACGGTGTCTGTCAATCTATCCCTTTGTCTAGAAGACGGCGACAGTGTCTGTCAATATATCCCATTGTCTAGAGGACAGTGTCTGTCACTCTATCCCCTTGTCTAGAGGACGGTGCCTGTCAATATATCCCTTTGTCTAGAGGACGGCGACAGTGTCTGTCAATCTATCCCTTTGTCTAGAGGACAGCTACAGTGTCTGTCACTCTATCCCCTTGTCTAGAGGACGGTGTCTGTCACTCTATCCCCTTGTCTAGAGGACGGCGACAGTGTCTGTCAATCTATCCCATTGTCTTTGGACGCTGACATAGTTCCTTGTCTACTGTTCCCCCTTGTCTGGGGAATTGCGACACGCAGTCTGCCCCCCGTGTACTCACGTCCCGCGGAGCCTGCGCCATGCCGTAGATCGGGAGCCCCATCAACTTGCGGAAGTTGGCGACCCGGACGTCACATTGCGACCCCAGCACGTCCAGACCAATGTAGTCGTCGGCTACCTTCAGAAGGAAACAGTCACATTCACAAACATTGTATAGAACGGAGGACGCTACCAGAGAAACATGTTGGGATTACAGAGTGATCCTGAAGCATCACAAACAATGCCAGACACAAATCCACTTACTTATCGAGGCTCTGTTCGTAAGAGTGAGACATATCCTATGTAAACTGGAATAAAAATTTAAGTGACTCTAAATTACACATAATCCAAGTCTATCTCCATAACCCTAGAGAATAAGTTTAAAAAGACCAACTCAAATCTAGAATGATTGGGCAAGTGTAGATTGTGACAGTTCTAGGCAACAGCCAGTAGCTGTGGACGACATCAACGTCACTTTAAAATATGGATGCCTCAAATCCGATCTGGGTTATTACAAAAACACTATAGAGTGGCAACCCACTGACACATGGTTCACGGCAGCAAGGTGACACTGGAGTCTACCACTTACTAAAACTCGGGTTTGTGGTATGAGCAACTGTTGTGGGGACCTCTCGCTGTTGTCTGCACGGCACGTGAGTTTGATGAGATTTGGGTGAGTTTGCATCCACTTGGAGAACATAATGCTGAGACCTCTGGGAACCTAGACAGGAAGGAAGGTATTTAACAGGAACTCATACAATACTGGAAGACACGTGTTGAGACCACTTTAAAATTAGTTCGTAAAAGCGTTGATCGTCACGCCTAAAACCGGGTTCTATGTTCCTACCGCTGGATTCTCTCACCTGTTCTTTGAGGTATGCGTTGAAGCAGATGATGGTGATGTATCGCTCCAGGAGGGATGTGCACTCGCTCCTCAACTCTGCTCTCGCCACCTGGTCCTGTGTAGATAAGTAGACATAGCCTCATAACACTGCCTTTAGATAAACCACTGTTTAAATCGTAGGCTTGACACTTAAAGTGCGAGACCTACGGTCGGTGTTCAAGAGATGGCATCGCGTTAATCGTAATGCTACGCTTTCCCTTCTGCTATGCCCTGTGTAAAGCTCTTCCCTAACATACGGCCTTCGTAAGTTATGCTCTCCCTTAAATATGTTCCACGTAATGCTACGCTGTACGCAATGCTACGCTCTGCCCTATGCTACGTCCTACATAATGGTGCGCTCTGTCTATTGCTATGTCCTGCGTAAGCCTACGCTCTCCCGTAAGATCTACTCAATGCTACGCTCTCCCCTATGCTACGACCTTCGTAAGTCACTGTCTCACGTATATAAGCTCTCCGTAATGCTACGCTCTCCCATATCTACGCCCTACGTTAGTTTACGCTCTCCGGACGTACTCTGCTCGTCTCCAGCTGCTGCTTGGTTTGCAGGATGGCGCTTCTCAGGTTGGTGGCAGCGGAGCACTGGTCAATCACGGTGTCCACCTACAACAGGACGTGCATTCTAACCATTACCCGGGCGATAGAACAACATCAGCAGCACAATGTGATGGGAGCACAAGACATACTTTGGAACCAGGACACACACGTTGGACTACAACATATAAGTTGGGGTGTGTGGGACTTGGCAAGTAATCTACTAGTATATGGCTGAAATATTGCTGAAGCAACATTAGCCTTCAACTCGCGCACTCACCTGGTGTTTCAGCAGGGCTCCGTCGGGAAGAGCACGCACCAGGTCCCGCACAACCTGGAACTCGCCACGGCCGTAATGGGGACATCTGTCGTTTATCTGGCAGACGGTCTTACTGAAGTCACAAATGGACAGATACCACGTGACACAGCGATATTTACCCATGACAACAAAAAGAGGAGAGTATCAACAAAGAATGAGATGTAACTGCGTTGTTTAGGAAGGATGTCAATACGCCTGATGACAAGACCGTGACTGGAGTTAACAAGATTCCAGTCACGTTCGCAGGAAAACAAGACACCGCTGAAGGATGAAAAATATAGCTAAATCCATTACTGACATGTAATGCTTCAGCGTGGTAGATTAAGAAGTTTTGTATTGTTTATCGTTTAACGTCGCACTCAGCAATATTCAAAACTATATGACTGCGGTCTGTAAATAATCGAATCTAGACCAGACAATACAGTGATTGATAGCATGAGCACCGACCTACGTAGTCGAGTATAAGTTGGTAAAGTCCAGTTACCTGGTCTGTGCGTTGGATGCGGAAAGATGCGAGTATAACAGCGACGTCAGCACCATCCCCAGAGTCGACCGTTCTTTGCCGTTGTCACACACGAACAGCACCGCCGGGAGGTCGGGGGACCGGTCGCACTACACACAAGGAAACATTTCATGCGATGCACGAGCACGGCAGCAAACTCTTTGTTGGTAAAATTCTAGTAAAACAATTTCCCCATGGTCATTTTGGAAGACTATTACGAAAAATATTCGGAATGTTATATCAACACATAAACATTTAGAAGAAGAAATAATACTCGAACGCATTTTCCGTTCACTCGTTCCACTTCTGTATGTTTCACTATTGCTTTAGAGCGTCCGCCCGGAGAGCGGAAGGTTCGGAGTTCGATCCCCGGTCGCATCATACCAAAAGACGTTAAAAGACGTTAAAAGTTAACTTGTTGTTACCCTGTCTGGCGCTCGGCATTAAGGGGCTAAAACAAGGACTGGTCGGCTCGGAGTCAGTATACTGTGTCTGAGTGGGATATTCATGTTAAACTGCGGGATGGTATCTCAGTGAGCTAGCACTATAAATCGGCATCAGTCCGGACTAGTACAAGCAGCCACACAAACACACACACGTGCATGCACGTCGCTATATAAGTCCAATAATCTTGGACGCGACGTTAAACCCCAATTCACCTCACCTCACTTCACTATTGCTTTGCCTCGTATGGAGTTACCTCCCGTAATGAATTCAGAAACTCTGCTGGACTATTCAGGTCACGGGTCTCCCTTTCATTATTGTGAAAAATTTAGGATTCGTTAAAAAATAAATTGAACAACTAACAATATAATGGGAATGTGTAAAACATACATACCAACAGTGAATTGTCACAGACAGTTGTAGACAAAATTGGGAAGCATGAATTTCCTATAGAATTATCCATTAACCCCCTTGTGCCCCAAAACAGAAGTGTATAAATAAATATCATCAGTGTCTTCAATATGTGCAACACAATCAACGTGGAGGTTCTGCACGGCTTGTGTAATATCAAAATCATCGATATCCCGCACTTCTAAATATGTTCATTAAACAAAGTGTATAGATTTTATACATATATATCGTATACCTGATTATCAAACACTAAAACTAGGCAATATGAGGGACCACTGGAAACAAGCAGGTGTTGCTTGGGACCTGTTCTAACCATGACTCCCCACAGAGTTTTCTGATGTATGATATCCGACGTGCATACAAAGTTGCATCAAGAATATTAAACACTTGATGAGTTCTACACCAGAACCATACGGTCATTTGGAACTTAGTCAGAAATGTTGTCATTGAAACCCAAAATTAGATTCAAGAATTCATATCAGTGTTTTATGAGTTGGGCTCCAGAAATTAACTTTCTTTGAACAGCAAAAGGCACAAGTTTAGCACGTATGTACTGAACTGGAACCGTTTGTGAGTAACGCCCCGAAACGAAACGTGACAGTACCAGTAATTGGCTGAAGAGAACCCTGGTCGACAGCAAACAAGCGTACACATTTACCGCCAGACCCTCGTTATATTTCTTACAGCAATCACAAAGATAATCAGAAAACTAGAGCTGTCAGCGCCAGATTGGTAAGAGATTAGCCCTGAACTGACAACAGAGAATATTTACACGATCCAAAGTAGACGATGTAAAGTGTCGCGGTAAATTGGTGGAGATGTGCTGACATTTCTACCGTCATTAATCCGGGATGAATCAGATGAGCGTGTTCGAGAAATGCGAACTGAAGACAATGATTCCAACACTTACAAGTCTGACATTTAGCTTCATCTCTGATAGGAAGTTGTCAATCTCCTTCATAGAGGGCGCTCCAGAGACAGGGAAACACAGGCGCCGAGTCCTAGGGAAGATAACACAACCGGAAGTTGACGTCATGTGCGCATATTGCTGCAATAATCACGAAATCTGGTAATATTGTTTAAGACAACCATGGACCAGCGTGGAGCCCTGTGTGGAGCCCAGTGTGGAGCTTGACAGAAATAGGGGGAATGGTTTGCATGTGTGGGGTTTTGTAAAAATACACGACAGTCAAATGGTCAGTGTTGTTTGTTTGTTTGTATGTTGATTAACGCCGTACTCAGCAATATTCCAGCTATATGACGGCGGTCTGTAAATAATTGAGTCTGGACCAGACTATCCAGTGATTGACATTATGAGCATCGATCCACGCTATTGGGATTCGATGACATGCATCAACCAAGTCAGCGAGCCTGACCACCCGATCCCGTTAGTCACCTCTTACGACAATTATAGTCGCCTTTTACGGCAAGCAAGGGTTGCTGAAGACCTATTCTACCCTAGATCTTCACGGGCACTATGATAATGGTTTACGTCTATACCCTTATCATATGTTTGTCACAGATCATAGTTCTTAAGACAGTGTAGATCGGATTGAAGAATATTATCGCACTGGGCTCAGAAGACAAAAAGTACAACGATAAGTGGATACCGGATAAGCGCGTTATACTGAGGGCTTTGCTCCACGTTTAACGGTTCACTTAAATGTGGTGTGCTTCGCTCCAGTGAACTTGTGAAATAGTGACCAGTTTAGACAGCATCACAAAGTTTTAGTTACATGACGTAATGTTTTTATTGGGTGACATGGAGCCTGTGTATAGAGGGGTGACGTGGAGCCTGTGTATAGATCCACACGAGGATGTGTATAGAGGGGTGACGTGGAGCCAGTGTATAGAGAGGTGACGTGGAGCCTGTGTATAGAGGGGTGACATGGAGCCAGTGTATAGATCCACACGAGGATGTGTATAGAGGGGTGACATGGATCCTGTGTATAGAGAGGTGACGTGGAGCCTGTGATAGAGAGGTGATATGGAGACTGTATATAGATCCACGTGAGCCTGTGTATTGAGAGGTGACGTTGAGCCTGTGTATAGAGAGGTGACGTGGAGACTGTGTATAGAGAGTGACATTGTGCTAGTGTAAAGAGGGGTGACGTTGAGCCTGTGTATAGAGAGGTGACATGGAGACTGTGTATAGAGAGTGACATTGTGCTAGTGTATAGAGGGGTGACGTTGAGCCTGTGTATAGAGAGGTGACGTGGAGCCTGTGTATAGAGAGGTGACGTTGAGCCTGTGTATAGAGGGGTGACGTTGAGCCTGTGTATAGAGAAGTGACGTGGAGCCTGTGTATAGAGAGGTGACGTGGAGCCTGTGTATAGAGGGGTGACATGGAGCCTGTGTATAGAGGGGTGACGTGGAGCCTGTGTATAGAGGGGTGACGTGGAGCCTGTGTATAGAGGGGTGACATGGAGCCTGTGTATAGAGGGGTGACGTGGAGCCTGTGTATAGAGGGGTGACGTGGAGCCTGTGTATAGAGGGGTGACATGGAGCCTGTGTATAGAGGGGTGACGTGGAGCCTGTGTATAGAGGGGTGACGTGGAGCCTGTGTATAGAGGGGTGACATGGAGCCTGTGTATAGAGGGGTGACGTTGAGCCTGTGTATAGAGAGGTGACGTGGAGCCTGTGTATAGAGAGGTGACGTGGATCCTGTGTATAGAGGGGTGATATGGAGCCTGTGTATAGAGGGGTGACGTGGAGCCTGTGTATAGAGGGGTGACGTGGAGCCTGTGTATAGAGGGGTGACATGGAGCCTGTGTATAGAGAGGTGACGTTGAGCCTGTGTATAGAGGGGTGACGTTGAGCCTGTGTATAGAGAGGTGACGTTGAGCCTGTGTATAGAGAGGTGACGTGGAGCCTGTGTATAGAGGGGTGACATGGAGCCTGTATATAGAGACTGACATTGTGCTAGTGTATAGAGAGGTGATATGGAGCCAGTGTATAGATCCACACGAGGATGTGTATAGAGGGGTGACATGGAGCCTGTATATAGAGAGGTGACGTGGAGCCTGTGTATAGAGGGGTGACGTGGAGCCTGTGTATAGAGGGGTGACGTGGAGCCTGTGTATAGAGGGGTGACGTGGAGCCTGTGTATAGAGGGGTGACGTGGAGCCTGTGTATAGAGAGTGACATTGTGCTAGTGTATAGAGGGGTGATATGGAGCCTGTATATAGATCCACACGAGCCCGTGTATAGAGAGGTGACGTTAAGCCTGTGTATAGAGGAGTGACATGGAGCCTGTGTAAAGAGAGTGACAAGGCGCTAGTGTAAAGAGGGGTGACATGGATCCGGCTCCCGACCTGTAGTCAGGGAAGTGGAAACAGAGGCGTGTGTACACCTCCTCCGCCACCAGCAGGTCGTCCTCACAGTTGATGTCCACCACGTGGGGCTCCCCATCCAGGCACGTGACGTTGTTGTAGAAGTGGAACTTGTTGACGTCATCAAGACTACTGAGGTCCACAACCTGATAGACAGAACAGTGTGTCAGCAATATTGTCAGTTTAGTGTCAGCAATGTTGTCAACTTAATGTCAGGAATGTTGTCAACTTAATGTCAGCAATGTTGTCAGCTTCAGCTAAATGTCATCAATATTGTCATCAATGTTGCCAGCTAAATGTCAGCAATAGGTGGAGCCTATTTGTCATCAATGTTGCCAGCTTAATGTCACACATGTTGTCAGCTTAATGTCAGCAATGTTGTCAGCTTAATGTCAGCAATGGTGTCAACTTAATGTTGTCATTTGTTTGCTGTCAGTCTCATAACGCCAGTCAAGGATGTGTAACACTTGCCGTGTTGCGCTGACAGATACAATAGCATCGTCGGAGGAACCTGGAATCCAACCTTAACAAGCGGATCCTGACACGAATAAGGGACGCAATTCAAAGTATCACTATAACGGTGTTCATAAACATGAGCGGAGCACATGATAAGTGTTCTTCCTACCTCCTTCCTGATGCGCGCCTCTCTCTCGCTGGTCTCAGGATCCGATTGCCCGAGGTTGACAATGTCGTGCAGGTGATCAGCGTGTCTGATGGTGTATGTAGCGTTCACGCCGGTGGGGAATAGCACAGCCTCCTCCCGCGTGTTGAAAAGTATGAGTCTCTGTCAAGGGGAAAAATTGTTGTTTCATCTTCAGTACAGGATCTTATATAGCTGGAATACCCTTCTCATATGCATGTCTATACAATTAATCTCATTGGAATATATATATATATGGTTCTGCATGGTGTGGACTTTACATGACACCATGACTCCTGCTGCCAGTGAGTACAGTTTGCAGTACGATATAACATATAATAGAAAGAAAATACGTTAACTGTCCCTCTGTCATACTATTACGATAAGACAATAACATAACTTGAACATGAGGAATATCGAGGTACAAATTGTGACAAGATGACACCGAATCTTAGAGAGGTCAAATATCCACCCAAGCATACATATGTCATGTTAATTATCTTGAGAATGGTTAAGAAACTACGGATACGGAGTGTAGCCCAAGGGGATGTAGGGATGGTTGGGATCTCCGCCACGTATCGACTGCGAGAAACACCTACTGACGAGATCAAGATGTTGGAAAGCGCTGTAAATCTATAACTACATTCAATCCCAGTCTTAATCCAATCCAGTGTCACTCACTCACCCTGATGTGATGGGACTTTGAAAAAGACCTGATGTGGGATCTGGTTTCAGAAGCCCTCTACCACGTCGACTGTTGGTTCGGGGTCTTTGATTATGTTTTATTAACCTTCATTATCCTCACCGACTTTAGTCTACGTCGCGGCCGGTCGGGTAGCCTAGTGGTTAAAGCGTTCGCTCCTCACGCCGAAGACCCGGGTTCGATTCCCGACATGGGTTCAAAATGTGAAGCCAATTTCTGGTGTCCCCCGTTGTGAAATTGCTGGAATATTGCTAAAAGCGGCGCAAATACTCACTCACTCACTCACCCTGTGTCGTCCTTGATGAGTCTTCTACAAACTTAATATTTATATGTCCCTGGGCTGAAGCAGGTCTTCACAACCGCAATGATAACCCTACTTCGCCTAAAGAAGGTCTTCACAAACTTAATGATAACCCTGCCTCGGCTGAAATAGGACTTCGTAAACGCAATGACAACCCTACCTCGGCTGAAGTAGGTCTTCACAAACGCAATGATAACCTTACCTCTGCTTACATAGGTCTTCACAAACGCAGTGACAACCCTACCTCTGCTGAAAAAGGTCTTCACAAACGCAGTGACAACCCTACCTCTGCTGAAATTGGTCTTAATAAACGCAGTGACAACCCTACCTCGGCTGAAGTAGGTCTTTACAAACGCAGTGACAACCCTATCTCTGCTGAAATAGGTCTTCACAAACGCAATGATAACCTTACCTCTGCTGAATTAAGTCATCACAAACGCAATGATAACCCTTTCTCGGCTGAAGTAAGTCATCACAAACGCAATGATAAACCTTCCTCGGCTGAAGTAGGTCTTTACAAACGCAGTGACAACCCTACCTCTGCTGAAATAGGTCTTTACAAACGCAGTGACAACCCTACCCTCTGCTGATAATAGGTCTTCACAAACGCAATGATAACCTTACCTCTGCTGAATTAAGTCATCACAAACGCAATGATAACCCTTCCTCGGCTGAAGTAAGTCATCACAAACGCAATGATAAACCTTTTTCGGCTGAAGTAGGTCTTTACAAACGCAGTGACAACCCTACCTCTGCTGAAATAGGTCTTCACAAACGCAGTGACAACCCTACCTCTGCTGAAATAGGTCTTTACAAACGCAGTGACAACCCTACCTCTGCTGAAACAGGTCTTCACAAACGCAGTGACAACCCTACCTCTGCTGAAATAGGTCTTTACAAACGCAGTGACAGCCCTACCTCTGCCGAAATAGGTCTCTACAAACGCAATGATAACCTTACCTCTGCTGAATTAAGTCATCACAAACGCAATGATAACCCTTCCTCAGGTGAAGTAAGTCATCACAAACGCAATGATAAACCTTCCTCGGCTGAAGTAGGTCTTTACAAACGCAGTGACAACCCTACCTCTGCTGAAGTAAGTCATCACAAACGCAATGATAAACCTTCCTCGGCTGAAGTAGGTCTTTACAAACGCAGTGACAACCCTACCTCTGCTGAAATAGGTCTTTACAAACGCAGTGACAACCCTACCTCTGCTGAAATAGGTCTTCACAAACGCAGTGACAACCCTACCTCTGCTGAAATTGGTCTTAATAAACGCAGTGACAACCCTACCTCGGCTGAAGTAGGTCTTTACAAACGCAGTGACAACCCTATCTCTGCCGAAATAGGTCTTCACAAACGCTATGACAGCCCTACCTCTGCTGAAATAGGTCTTCACAAACGCAATGATAACCCTTCCTCGGCTGAAGTAAGTCATAACAAACGCAATGATAAACCTTCCTCGGCTGAAGTAGGTCTTTACAAACGCAGTGACAACCTTACCTCTGCTGAAATAGGTCTTTACAAACGCAGTGACAACCCTACCCTCTGCTGAAGTAAGTCATCACAAACGCAATGATAAACCTACCTCGGCTTAAATAGGTCTTCACAAACGCAATGATAACCCCACCTCTGCTGAAGAAGTTTTTCGCAATCGCAATAATGACCTTTCCTCGGCAGAAGTAGTTAGTTTACACAAATTGTAAATCACTATATCTACGCTGAACTATGTCTTCACAACACTTTTTATTTACCTGTACGCAGCGCTTAGCCACTATCGGACCTTGAAAAACGTATAAAATACTGCCTCCGGAATTTGATTATTCTGCAGGATTGTAAGACAAGGACAAGAATACTATGTACCTGATGTTTGGCGAGAAGGTATTTAACGATACTGTGTACACCATCCCGATCTGGCTGAGCACACCCGAACACAGGCAAGGTATTGTCTGCCTGTATGAAGCCACGACACTTGTCTGGGGCGTTGCCACCAGACGCTGACTTGGTCGACGGAGAAGCGTGCAGATATTTGTTGTCTGCATCAGCGTTCCCTCCAGTGATACCATCGACGACCAGGAAGTACTTGCCCTGAAGACACAAAAGTGACACACTGATATATAACGTACATCAGACAAGAGTTGGGTTAAACCCCTTTTTGAGCTGCAGTATTTAACGGCGTTTCAGCTCCAGAGTGATGCAGCTCCTAGTCGATTACCACTTTGATCATACCCCCAGCAGAGTCAGCTATATAATGGAAGGACCTACTTCTATATAGCCGTGACTGCCATCTTCAATTGAAGCACATACTACTATATAGCCGTACCTGTCATCTTCAATTGAAGCTCATACTACTAAATAGCCACACCTGTCTTCTCCGGTGTAAGCACATACTACTATACAGACATATTTGTCATCTCCGGTGTAAGCGATGTAAGCACATACTACTATATTTGTCATCTTCAATTGAAGCACATACTACTTTATAACGCCACGTGTCAACATCAATGGTAGCATATACTACTACTATATAGCCGTACTTGTCATCTTCAATGGTAGCACATACTACTAGTATTTAGCCGTACCTGTCATCTTCAGTTGAAGCACATAATACTAAATAGCCATACCTATCATCTCTGGTGTAAGCACATACTACTACTATTTAGCCGTACCTGTCACCTCCGGTGTAAGAACATACTACTATATAACCATACCTTTCATCTTCAATTGAAGCACATACTACTACTATATAGCCGTACCTGTCATCTTCAATGGAAGCACATACTACTACTATTTAGCCGTACCTGTCACCTCCGGTGTAAGCACATACTACTATATAACCATACCTTTCATCTTCAATTGAAGCACATGCTTATACTATATAGCCGTACTTGTCATCTTCAATTGAAGCACATACTACTATATAGCCGTACCTGTCATCTTCAATTGAAGCACATACTACTACTTTATAGCCGTACCTGTCATCTTCAATGGTAGCAAATAACACTACTATATAGCCGTACCTGTCATCTCCGGTGTAAGCACATACTACTATATAACCATGCCTGTCATCTTCAATTGAAGGACATACTACTTTATAACGCCACATGTCAACATCAATGGAAGCTCATACTACTACTATTTAGCCGTACCTGTCATCTCCACTTGAGGCACATACTACTATATAGCCGTACCTGTCATCTTCAATAGAAAGGCATACTACTGTATGATCATGCCTGTCACCTCCAGGTGAGGGACATATAGCCATAGAGCGCCACTTGTCAACATCAGGTGAAGCACATGCAGCCATAGAGCGCCACTTGTCACCTCCAGGTGAAGCACATATAGCCATAGAGTGCCACTTGTCAACATCAGTGCAAGCATATATAGCCATAGAGTGCCACTTGTCACCTCCAGGTGAAGCACATATAGCCATAGAGCGCCACTTGTCACCTCCAGGTGAAGCACATATAGCCATAGAGTGCCACTTGTCACCTCCAGGTGAAGCACATATAGCCATAAACGCCGCTTGTCACCTCCAGTTGAAGCACATATAGCCATAGAGTGCCACTTGTCACCTCCAGGTGAAGCACATATAGCCATAAACACCGCTTGTCACCTCCAGGTGAAGCACAAATAGCCATAGAGTACCACTTGTCACATCAGTGCAAGCACATACAGCCATAGAGTGCCACTTGTCACCTCCATGTGAAGCTTATACAGCCATAGAGCGCCACTTGTCACCTCCAGGTGAAGCACATACAACCATAGAGCGCCTCTTGTCAACATCAAGCAAGCACATACAACCATAGAGTGCTACTTGTCACCTCCAGGTGAGGCACATACAACCATAGAGCGCCACTTGTCACCTCCAGGTGAGGCACATACAACCATAGAGCGCCACTTGTCAACATCAAGCAAGCACATACAACCATAGAGTGCTACTTGTCACCTCCAGGTGAGGCACATACAACCATAGAGCGCTACTTGTCACCTCCAGGTGAGGCACATACAACCATAGAGCGCCACTTGTCACCTCCAGGTGAAGCACATACAACAATAGAGCGCCACTTGTCAACATCAAGCAAGCACATACAACCATAGAGCGCTACTTGTCAACATCAGTGCAAGGGCATACAACCATAGAGCGCCACTTGTCAACATCAAGCAAGCACATACAACCATAGAGTGCCACTTGTCAACATCAGTGCAAGGGCATACAACCATAGAGCGCCACTTGTCAACATCAAGCAAGCACATACATCCATAGAGCGCCACTTGTCACCTCCAGGTGAAGCACATATAGCCATAGAGTACCACTTGTCAACATCAAGCAAGCACATACAACCATAGAGCGCCACTTGTCAACATCAGTGCAAGGACATACAGCCATAGAGTGCCACTTGTCACCTCCAGGTGAAGCTTATACAGCCATAGAGTGCCACTTGTCAACATCAAGCAAGCACATACAGCCATAGAGCGCCACTTGTCAACATCAAGCAAGCACATACAGCCATAGAGTGCCACTTGTCAACATCAGTGCAAGGACATACAGCCATAGAGTGCCACTTGTCACCTCCGGGTGAAGCTTATACAGACATAGAGCGCCACTTGTCAACATCAGTGCAAGGACATACAGCCATAGAGCGCCACTTGTCACCTCCAGGTGAAGCTTATACAGCCATAGAGTGCCACTTGTCACCTCCAGGTGAAGCACATACAACCATAGAGCGCCACTTGTCACCTCCAGGTGAAGCTTATACAACCATAGAGCGCCACTTGTCAACATCAGTGCAAGGACATACAGCCATAGAGTGCCTCTTGTCACCTCCGGGTGAAGCTTATACAGCCATAGAGCGCCACTTGTCAACATCAGTGCAAGGACATACAGCCATAGAGCGCCACTTGTCAACATCAGTGCAAGGACATATAGCCATAGAGCGCCACTTGTCAACATCAGTGCAAGGACATATAGCCATAGAGTGCCACTTGTCACCTCCGGGTGAAGCTTATACAGCCATAGAGCGCCACTTGTCAACATCAGTGCAAGGACATACAACCATAGAGCGCCACTTGTCAACATCAGTGCAAGGACATATAGCCATAGAGCGCCACTTGTCAACATCAGTGCAAGGACATATAGCCATAGAGTGCCACTTGTCAGTAACAAAGGCAGGATATGGAACCGTGGTGACGAGTGGCGCCTATTATAGACCACTGCATGGCGTGAAGGCACGACGATTAAAGGTTAAAACATAGACTAATATTAACAGGAACAGTGATGCTTTTTTACACTATTTAAAGGCTTATCACAACAATGAAAGGTTTTACACCATCTAATGGCATCTGTATAAACTAAAAGGTTATTTCACTTCAAATGGCAAATTTGACCAATGGAAGGTTTTAACATCTTCTAATGGCATATAGGACGAATGAGACGCTAGCACTGATGAAACACTACAACCTGTGATGACATCACTGCCCCCCACTCCCACCCCAGCTTCAAGCCAAATACACCTTCGTGCAACCACTGAACAGGCTGACAAGCTGCAGAACATGAAAGCTTGACTTGGCAGTAGGTGATATGTTCAGCTTCAATTGAACTTGACAGACTTCGCTTGAAGCCCCTTTGATTTTTTCTGCAACGGCCATTATGCTTTGAAAAAAATCAATATGATGTGACAAGATGTGTTTACATTTGAACCTGGTACTGGATCTATGTTTGAAAACTTATTTGTGATGACGGACTCCCGCATCAAATTCTCCGTTTTTAGTGTGTTGAGTATGTGGGTCTCCGTACTTCACGTGTACGTGATACTCTCTCTGTACGTGATGCTCTCTCTGTACGTGATGCTCTCTCTGTACGTAATGCTCTCTCTGTACGAGACGTGCGACACACGGGGCAGGCCTGCAGGGGTATACTGGCGATTCCTCATTTTAAAGCAATTAAGTTCTAGACAAAATCATACAAGAAGCAATCGATATTTCCTTAGGTGCATAATACGAATGCGAAATGTGAGAAGCTGTCATTTGGAAAAAAATCCATAAACTCTAGAAGACGTTGTTCTACCACAATACAGGGTCAATGAGCAAATCTCCCCTCGCCCTTCAGCATTAGGCATCATTGCAACGTTGCTTGGTCTTCATCCAAACGGCTATCACGTGTTGGACTTAAACAAATAGAGGAAAACGTGATAAAATTGTACCTGGCAGCATCGATATTCTTGAAATACTGCTGCAGTAATTGAAACCGGGCCTGTAATGCCACCTGGGTCGGTTACACGGGCGTGACGTGTTCTGTGACATGACACCTGGGTCGGTTACACGGGCGTGACGTGTTCTGTGACATGACACCTGGGTCGGTTACACGGGCGTGACGTGTTTTGTGACATGACACCTGGGTCGGTTACACGGGCGTGACGTGTTCTGTGACATGACACCTGGGTCGGTTACACGGGCGTAACGTGTTCTGTGACATGACACCTGGGTCGGTTTCACGGGCGTGACGTGTTATGTGACATGACACCTGGGTCGGATACACGGGCGTGACGTGTTCTGTGACATGACACTTGGGACGGATACACGGGCGTGACGTGTTCTGTGACATGACACCTGGGTTGGATACACGGGCGTGACGTGTTCTGTGACATGACACCTGGGTCGGATACACGGGCGTGACGTGTTCTGTGACATGACACCTGATTCGGATACACGGGCGTGACGTGTTCTGTGACATGACACCTGGGTTGGATACACGGGCGTGACGTGCAAGGACATACAGCCATAGAGCGCCACTTGTCACCTCCGGGTGAAGCTTATACAGACATAGAGCGCCACTTGTCAACATCAGTGCAAGGACATACAGCCATAGAGCGCCACTTGTGACGTGACGTGTTCTGTGACATGACACCTGGGTCGGATACACGGGCGTGACGTGTTCTGTGACATGACACCTGGGTTGGATACACGGGCGTGACGTGCAAGGACATACAGCCATAGAGTGCCACTTGTGACGTGTTCTGTGACATGACACCTGGGTTGGATACACGGGCGTGACGTGTTCTGTGACATGACACCTGGGTCGGATACACGGGCGTGACGTGTTCTGTGACATGACACCTGATTCGGATACACGGGCGTGACGTGTTCTGTGACATGACACCTGGGTTGGATACACGGGCGTGACGTGTTCTGTGACATGACACCTGGGTCGGATACACGGGCGTGACGTGTTCTGTGACATGACACCTGATTCGGATACACGGGCGTGACGTGTTCTGTGACATGACACCTGGGTCGGATACACGGGCGTAACTTGATCTTGACATGACACCTGGGTCGGATACACGGGCGTGACGTATTCTGTGACATGACACCTGGGTCGGATACACGGGCATGACGTGTTCTGTGACATGATACCTGGGTCGGTTACACGGGCGTGACGTGTTCTGTGACATGACACCTGGGTCGGTTTCACGGGCGTGACGTGTTATGTGACATGACACCTGGGTCGGATACACGGGCGTGACGTGTTATGTGACATGACACCTGGGTCGGATACACGGGCATGACGTGTTCTGTGACATGACACCTGGGTCGGATACACGGGCGTAACGTGTTCTGTGACATGAAACCTGGGTCGGATACACGGGCGTGACGTGTTCTGTGACATGACACCTGATTCGGATACACGAGCATGACGTATTCTGTGACATGACACCTGGGTCGGATACACGGGCGTAACGTGTTCTGTGACATGAAACCTGGGTTGGATACACGGGCGTGACGTGTTCTGTGACATGACACCTGGGTCGGATACACGGGCGTAACGTGTTCTGTGACATGACACGTGATAGCCAGCGAACAAATGCTGCAACTACACAGGCCTCATCCGAATTTCAAAGCTCGCCACTGCTACACATTCACATAGTTTGGATTAATTGAGGATTCATTGAGAATTGTTGGTATTTCAATGGCCTTCGGAGGATTTGACACTCACCAAATGAACTACCATAATTGTTGCTGTTTTAAACGACTTTCAAGAGGATTTGACACTCACCAAATGAACTACCATAATTGTTGCTGTTTTAAACGACTTTCAAGAGGATTTGACACTCACCAAATGAACTACCATAATTGTTGCTGTTTTAAACGACTTTCAAGAGGATTTGACACTCACCAAATGAACTACCATAATTGTTGCTGTTTTAAACGACTTTCAAGAGGATTTGACACTCACTAACTGAAAGTACCACAAAAGTTCCTATTTTGATGCCTTTCAAGAGGACTTGACAGTCACTTAATGAAAGTACCGTAATTGTTGCTATTTTAATGGCTTTCAGGCGGATTTGACAGTCATCTAATGAAAGTACCACAACAGTTGCTATTTTAATGGCTTTCAGGCGGATTTGGGACTCACTAAATGAAATACCACAACAGTTGCTATTTTAATGGCTTTCCGGAGTATTTGACACTCATTAAACGATAGTACCACAACAGCTGTTACATTTAGATTCCTTTCCTTGGACTTTAAGACAAAAAAACAACAGCCATTATTGTTGGTTTCAGATTTCTTTCCGAGGGAATGAACCACCACTAAAAGAAATAACAACAATCGTTATTAAAGTGAGCTTCCATCCCCATGGGATTGAGGAGGCAATAAAGATTGTCCACATACTCTCTGATAGAATCCAATATGGCTCCCTGATCCTAAAAGCCCGGCTATGGCTGGGCTTTGTGGGGTCTATCTATGACATGGTCAATGCGGACTCGGCTTATCTCGGCGTCAGTGCCAGGTTAAACGACAAGCTGTTGCTTCAGAAGCCATTCCCTATTAATGGCGGCAGCTACATTGAGCACGCCGCTAATCACCTGCCTCTAGATGTGTGGAAGGATGCACCATGTTAATACAAAACAAAGCCTTCATGGACAGACTGGGGTTTCTGACGTCCAGCGCATGTCAGCCGAAATGTGGTGTTTCAGTCACTTATTTCAGTCGTCAACATGACATTAGTAGACAGCTCAGCACGACATTTGCTTCTGCCTTTGGCCAGCAGTGCATCGGTGCCGTGGGACACAACATGGACAACAACGCTTAATCCTCATAGAAAATAGGAGAAGTGCCGGCTGCAAAGCAGAATCTATTTAAGCACGCACATACCGCATTTAGTTTAATTTACGATTAGACATAGTTCGTGCAGTATTCTAACGGAGTGACTTTAAAAATCCAGATTTTCGGAGACTGTTATAAAAATACTATCAAGATGCGGTTTTCTGTAATTTAATGCGTTATCGTGTACCATGTACCAAACAGGAAGTGACCTTTGTCCAATTTTCGAAGGTATCCGCTGTCGGAAATGATGGAATTAGACCGGGTCTGGCGGGGCCCTCACACAGACCTGATTTAGTTAACGTAACACTTAGAGGGGGTGTCAAACGTTCGCACGTATTTTCAAAATGTGTTTTATGAGATCGGACCTGACTACTCCCATATATTAACATACATCGCAATTGAAAATTATAAGCATTTTTCAACTTAAAAAAACCTGCAGCATCAAACATTATTCTTATATTTCAGATGTCAGGTGTACGGGTATAAGTTGAATCATAATGGAACACGCACTGAAAATTGGTAAAAAAACAACTTTTCTCTTTGTGTCAGTATAACCAACCACACTCGCAAACATATCTGTAAATGGCGTAAAAAACCTTTGAAACAACCGCTTTGAATCAAGAGATCGTTGTATGCAAAGTGACACCTCCGCGTGGAGGAACTGCATCCCCATCAAGGTGTCCACGTCCCCGCTTACGTGAACTGGTTTCGGCTGGAGATTTAAACCTATTTTTACACCCAATATTCAATAGGTTCTAATTGATGCCTCGTTTGTCTTCTTTGCGGCAGGTGGTCGTGCCTGAATATGCAAGAGGAAGACGGCGACTGTAGACAACGGCCACTTACTGATGGTGTCTTGACGTAAAGTGCAGTGATGAGGTTTACCACGGCCCCGTGTCCCCCGCCCCCCACTCCCCACCATCAAGTTCGAGCCAGAGAACACCGTATTGACGACGGCCGTCACAGTGGGTTACAGCCTAATATGTTTAGGGTTCCTGTACAGAGATGACCAAATTGTATTACGGTGGTCTGTATTTACGTGCTCACGGGAAGAACGCTCGAGCTTAAATGACTTAATCAAGCCTATTTCATGTAGGTTTTTATACGCGTGGTCGCGGGTTCAAGGGCACTCTTGCAGTGAGGTGTTGTTAGTCATCAAACCCTAGGTTAAATTCCAATTCAGACTCAGCAGGTTGTCAATTACGCAAAGTAGAATTAAGGTTTACGCTTGTGTTTCCAGTCTTATGACGCATCTTACATTTAACAATGCACATTATCCCATTCAGTAATTGCAAGCATAAATCAGTCCCTTACGCTCTGTGTTTTGAAAGTAGTCTAAATTCTATTTTCTTTCACATGTTTCACTGTTGCCGTGTCTAACACTATTAACCAGCGTCAAATATTTGCAAAAGGGATTCATTTCTATTTGATCTTATCTGAATGTTTCATGTTGGATCTGTAAATTGATAATGCTCTCAATCAAAGTGGATGTTGATTTTGAATGCGAGTCTGCCCCGTCAACGAAATACAATGTTAAGTATGAGGTGGAATGCAGTCCACTGTGGCTACAGTCCGAGGGGATGTTTGTTCAATGCGTCCGTCAATGAAGTCCCCGTTGTCCCGTGCTTCCCTCTCTCTGGCTTCCGGGCTTCTGAAGCTGGCTTCCATTTGGTAGTAAGAGGAAATCGGTGTACCCCAGCGCGCATATTTACACAGAGTGCCGTTCTGATCAGGACTCGGCTAGAACACTGGTGTGTGTAGCCAAGTGATGGCTGGGATTAATTTAAGATAGGATCATCCCTCGGGAAGACCACGTTCTGGGATTTCCACCGATAAACTTCTATCCCCAAATTGTATTAATTCAACATTTTCCGGAAAAAGACACCATTTAACTGATTCCACGTATCTCACATAGCATGCCCTAATTCTATAAAATATCGCTTAATGAAAATATCAGGTGATGTTTCAGGTTTCCCCTGTGATTCTGAAACTATCTCATTACAATAGCAGCCGCTGATAGAAACATGGCAAGGATGAATCCATCGACATCTTCCAACAACTCCCAGAAACAATCATCAGTGGCACTCACTTTACACTACGATGCAATTTCCATGGTAACACAGTAATCATCTGTAGCGCACACAGGGCAGAAGCTACTGACCACTCCTAGCCTGCACGGTCTGTCTGTCTGTCCATCCATTGACCCATCCATCCAACAGCCTCCCTCTATCTACCACCACAACACACAACCCTCCATCTCCCATCCAACAACCTCCCTCTATCTACCAACACAACACACAACCCTCCATCTTCCATCCAACAGCCTCCCTCTATCTACCAACACAACACACAACTCACTATCTTCCATCCCAAAACCTCCACCTATCTACCATCTAACAACCTCCCTCTATCTACCAACACAACACACAACCCTCCATATTCCATCCAACAACCGTCCGTCTCTCTTCGAACCAACAACCTCCCTCTATCTACCAACCAACAACCTCCCTCTATCTACCAACACAACACACAACTCACTATCTTCGATCCCAAAACCTCCACCTATCTACCATCTAACAACCTCCCTCTATCTACCAACACAACACACAACCCTCCATATTCCATCCAACAACCGTCCGTCTCTCTTCCATCCAACAACTTCCCTCTATCTACCAACCAACAACCTCCCTCTATCTTCCACCCAACAACCTCCCTCTATCTACCAACACAACACACAACTCTCTATCTTCCATCCAACAACCTCCCTATGTCTACGAACACAACACACAACTCTCTATCTTCCATCCAACAACCTCCCTATGTCTACGAACACAACACACAACTCTCTATCTTCCACCCAACAACCTCCCTATGTCTACGAACACAACACACAACTCTCTATCTTCCATTCAACAACCTCCCTATGTCTACGAACACAACACACAACTCTCTATCTTCCATCCAACAACCTCCCTATGTCTACGAACACAACACACAACTCTCTATCTTCCATCCAACAACCTCTCTATGTCTACGAACACAACACACAACTCTCTATCTTCCATCCAACAACCTCCCTATGTCTACGAACACAACACACAACTCTCTATCTTCCATCCAACAACCTCCCTATGTCTACGAACACAACACACAACTCTCTATCTTCCATCCAACAACCTCCCTATGTCTACGAACACAACACACAACTCTCTATCTTCCATCCAACAACTTCCCTCTATCTACCAACACAACACACAACCATCCCTCTAGCCATGCCATCCAACTGTAGTTCCAACAACCACTAATCTTTAGGGGAACCGTCCATCTACCAAGACAATCTTTGAGACAACTAACCATCTATATCTACACTGTTCCCACACCACTGACATAGCTATCTACCAAAACAAAACAAACCTTAACGAATACACGACACTAGATCTGTTAATGTCCCTACGTGGATCCAGAGAGGGTGGGGGTGCCCCGACCTACTCCACAACCCCCCTCCCTCCCTGCCCCCGCCCCTCCCTTTAAAAATGCTGGTTCTGCCCTTGATGTTTACACCTAAGTTCTTTTATCTATCCATCAGTTCTCCATTTCAGCTGTTATACCATATACGTGTGGCCATCTTTATTAGGCAACGTAACGTCCGCACGACGTGGGTGTACCTTGATGAGCGGGTGCAGCGGCAGGCCCTCAGCCATCCTCCCCTTCACAATCGGGTCCTTGAACTTTGACAACCGCTGGAACTCCTCACGGCAGTCCTTGATGACAATCGGGGCAACCTGGTCACGTGACTTCATCACATGGTCTTGTCCATTCCCGATATCGCCGTAGGCTGAAACAAAGGTGATGATGGTGTATCGATTGTGAGTTGGTCATTTCACCGGCCATGGACCTCGCTGTATGAAGCTTATTATTGAATACAGAACGGGGCTACTGCTGAACAAGCATTATGAACCGACATGAATATAACTGTCAATATGTCATATTCCTGCTGTGTAGACAACGCGTCTCGGGTGTGGAAGCCATGACAGCTCGGTTGTACGGGTAGCGGGTCCACACCGGACCGCGTCTACTACCCGTTGTGTTGACATTGCAATCAACAAGATAAGAACATGCTGCTTACACCAAGGACAGCGGAAGGAAGTGTCAATGCCGGCACGGAACAATGTCAATCAAAGCAATGGTATAAATAATTGCAGACTCTCTCATCAGCAGCGGTGTCGCCGATATCCAGGGTGGGAACTAGGCGGGTAACGTTGTATATTGACAATATCTAGGCGGGGTGGAACTAGGCGGGTAATGTGGTATATTGACAATATCTAGGTGGGCTGGAACTAGACTGGAAGATGGTATATTGACAATATCTAGGCGGGGTGGAACCAGACTGGAAGATGGTATATTGACAATATCTAGGCGGGGTGGAACCAGACTGGAAGATTGTATATTGACTACATCCTGGTGGGGTATGACGGTGAACTAGACTGGAAGATTGTATATTGACAATATCTAGGTTAGTTGGAACTAGACAGGAAGATGGTATATTGACAATATCTAAGTGAGTTGGAACTAGACTGGAAGATGGTATATTGACAATATCTAGGTGAGTTGGAATTAGACAGGAAGATTGTATATTGACAATATCTGGGTGGGATGGAACTAGACGGGAAGATGGTATATTGACAATATCTAGGTGAGTTGGAACTAGACGGGAAGATGGTATATTGACAATATCTAGGTGAGTTGGAACTAGACGGGAAGATGGTATATTGACAATATCTAGGCGGGGTGGAACCAGACTGGAAGATTGTATATTGACTACATCCTGTAGGGGTATGACGGTGAACTAGACGGGAAGATGGTATATTGACAATATCTAGGTGAGTTGGAACTAGACAGGAAGATGGTATATTGACAATATCTAGGTGAGTTGGAACTAGACTGGAAGATTGTATATTGACAATATCTAGGTTAGTTGGAACTAGACAGGAAGATGGTATATTGACAATATCTAAGTGAGTTGGAACTAGACTGGAAGATGGTATATTGACAATATCTAGGTGAGTTGGAATTAGACAGGAAGATTGTATATTGACAATATCTGGGTGGGATGGAACTAGACGGGAAGATGGTATATTGACAATATCTGGGTGGGCTGGAACTAGACGGGAAGATGGTATATTGACAATATCTGGGTGGGCTGGAACTAGACGGGAAGATGGCATATTGACAATATCTGGGTGGGCTGGAACTAGACGGGAAGATGGTATATTGACAATATCTGGGTGGGATGGAACTAGACGGGAAGATAGTATATTGACAATATCTAGGTGGGGTGGAACTAGACGGGAAGATGGCGTATTGACAATATCTGGGTGGGATGGAACTTGACGGGAAGATGGCGTATTGACAATATCTAGGTGGGGTGGAACTAGACGGGAAGATGGCGTATTGACAATATCTGGGTGGGCTATAGAGGGGATATATCCAACTATGGATGAAGGTCATGCTCTGTGTTCATAGTAGAGGCGGAAAGTGTTTAACAAATAGGGTTACAGGATTACCTGATATACAGACAATGGTTGGTGTTGACGGAAAGGAGTGATCGGATTGATTACATAGTACTAAGACTAATGATATAATGTTATAAATGTAAAGTCAGTGAGTGAGTTGGGTTTAACACTGCTGTTAACAGTATTCCAGTTACATCACGGCGTGTCAGCTTAATGCGGGAGGATATCCCGAAGTGATGCAGGTCTCAGACGTTAACCACTTCGGTGAAAAACGGATATGTACACACCAAGAAACATCATCAGGGCGAACCGGGATTCGAACAGCTAGGACAATGGTTACAGTGTCGACGGAAAAAAGTTAAAGATTTGATTACATGGTACTGGGACAATGGTTACAGTGTCGACGGAAAAGGGTTAAAGAGTTGATTACATGGTACTGGGACAATGGTTACAGTGTCGACGGAAAAGGGTTAAAGAGTTGATTACATGGTACTCGGACAATGGTTACAGTGTCGACGGAAAAGGGTTAAAGAGTTGATAACATGGTACTGGGACAATGGTTACAATGTCGACGGAAAAGGGTTAAAGAGTTGATAACATGGTACTGGGACAATGGTTACAGTGTCGACGGAAAAGGGTTAAAGAGTTGATTACATGGTACTCGGACAATGGTTACAGTGTTGACGGAAAAGGGTTAAAGAGTTGATTACATGGTACTGGGACAATGGTTATAATGTCGACGGAAAAGGATTAAAGAGTTGATTACATGGTACTGGGACAATGGTTACAATGTCGACGGAAAAGGGTTAAAGAGTTGATAACATGGTATTGGGACAATGGTTACAGTGTCGACGGAAAAGGGTTAAAGAGTTGGTAACATGGTACTGGGACAATGGTTACAGTGTCGACGAAAAAGGATTAAAGAGTTGATAACATGGTACTGGGACAATGGTTACAATGTCGACGGAAAATAGTTAAAGAGTTGATAACATGGTACTGGGACAATGGTTACAGTGTCGACGGAAAAGGGTTAAAGAGTTGATTACATGGTACTGGGGCAATGGTTACAGTGTCGACGGAAAAGGGTTAAAGAGTTGATTACATGGTACTGGGACAATGGTTACAGTGTCGACGGAAAAGGGTTAAAGAGTTGATAACATGGTACTGGGACAATGGTTACAGTGTCGACGGAACAGGGTTAAAGAGTTGATTACATGGTACTGGGACAATGGTTACAGTGTCGACGGAAAAGGATTAAAGAGTTGACTTCATAGTGGATTATATGGTGGTGAACCTATGTTGACCATTAAATGCTAGGGCGGGGTGGAGTGGGTGACTCCAGCACAGGCGAACCCTGGTGATCCCTGACAATGTGTAGTCTTACCCTGCTGAGTGATGTGATCCCTGACAATGTGCGTGGTCTTACCTTGCTGAGTGATGTGATCCCTGACAATGTGTAGTCTTACCCTGCTGAGTGATGTGATCCCTGACAATGTGTAGTCTTACCTTGCTGAGTGATGTGATCCCTGACAATGTGTGTAGTCTTACCTAGCTGAGTGATGTGATCCCCGACAATGTGTAGTCTTACCTTGCTGAGGGATGTGATCCCTGACAATGTGTGTAGTCTTACCTTGCTGAGTGATGTGATCCCTGACAATGTGTAGTCTTACCTTGCTGAGTGATGTGATCCCTGACAATGTGTAGTCTTACCTTGCTGAGTGATGTGATCCCTGACAATGTGTAGTCTTACCCTGCTGAGTGATGTGATCCCTGACAATGTGTAGTCTTACCTTGCTGAGTGATTTGATCCCTGACAATGTGTAGTCTTACCTTGCTGAGTGATGTGATCCCTGACAATGTGTAGTCTTACCTTGCTGAGTGATGTGATCCCTGACAATGTGTAGTCTTACCTTGCTGAGTGATGTGATCCCTGACAATGTGTAGTCTTACCTTGCTGAGGAATGTGATCCCTGACAATGTGTAGTCTTACCTTGCTGAGTGATGTGATCCCTGACAATGTGTAGTCTTACCCTGCTGAGTGATGTGATCCCTGACAATGTGTAGTCTTACCTTGCTGAGTGATGTGATCCCTGACAATGTGTGTGGTCTTACCCTGCTGAGTGATGTGATCCCTGACAATGTGTAGTCTTACCTTGCTGAGTGATGTGATCCCTGACAATGTGTAGTCTTACCTTGCTGAGTGATGTGATCCCTGACAATGTGTAGTCTTACCTTGCTGAGTGATGTGATCCCTGACAATGTGTAGTCTTACCTTGCTGAGTGATGTGATCCCTGACAATGTGTAGTCTTACCTAGCTGAGGGATGTGATCCCTGACAATGTGTAGTCTTACCTTGCTGAGTGATGTGATCCCTGACAATGTGTAGTCTTACCCTGCTGAGTGATGTGATCCCTGACAATGTGTAGTCTTACCTTGCTGAGTGATGTGATCCCTGACAATGTGTGTGGTCTTACCCTGCTGAGTGATGTGATCCCTGACAATGTGTAGTCTTACCTTGCTGAGTGATGTGATCCCTGACAATGTGTAGTCTTACCCTGCTGAGTGATGTGATCCCTGACAATGTGTAGTCTTACCCTGCTGAGTGATGTGATCCCTGACAATGTGTAGTCTTACCTTGCTGAGTGATGTGATCCCTGACAATGTGTAGTCTTACCTTGCTGAGTGATGTGATCCCTGACAATGTGTGTAGTCTTACCTTGCTGAGTGATGTGATCCCTGACAATGTGTAGTCTTACCTTGCTGAGTGATGTGATCCCTGACAATGTGTAGTCTTACCCTGCTGAGTGATGTGATCCCTGACAATGTGTAGTCTTACCCTGCTGAGTGATGTGATCCCTGACAATGTGTAGTCTTACCTTGCTGAGTGATGTGATCCCTCACAATCTGTAGTCTTACCTTGCTGAGTGATGTGATCCCTGACAATGTGTGTAGTCTTACCTTGCTGAGTGATGTGATCCCTGACAATGTGTAGTCTTACCTTGCTGAGTGATGTGATCCCCGACAATGTGTAGTCTTACCTTGCTGAGGGATGTGATCACGGCTAGTTGGGGACGGAGGCGGGGTGATGTTGCTGGCAGCGCTCCCCATGGTAGTACGGCTGAGAAATCACTCCACACTGTGCTATGTGCTTATGAATCACTACTGGTCCACGTAATACGAACGTTTCTTTAAGACGTTGCTGTAGTTCATGTTATCTGGCTTCTCCTGGAACACATAGGACTTCCTACAGCGTCATGTTCCCATGGTCTAATGGGCGAGAGATGTCCAAGGGGCCACAGCGCTGCCGATCTGCACGGCGAGGAGACTACCACTCTGGGCGAGAGATCACGGATGGTAAACACTCCCTCGCTTCTTAAACTCTGTTATCATTGTTAGTAGAAGTACAGAGCAGAAGTCTACAGTAGTGGACATCACCATGGTAACACATATAACAGGTATATAATTAGAGGCCCGAGTCAGGTTGCTATGGTGACAGGTGACACGACGCCGAGTGGTGGTACTACATTGTCTTCACTGTGTCATTTAACAGGTAGGTAGTCCCCAGCTCCATTGAAAGAACATGTGACATAAACAAACTTGATTTAACACCTAACGTGTTTTAACACCTGTCTACATGGGTCCGATGGAACAGTCTCCTGGTGCCGTGCGCGCGCTGGCCACGATGAAGGGACGAGGTGGATCAGCGGCGTGGGTGAGCGTCACTGATGCTACCGTTAGCCATACAGCTGGCGAGCGGTAATTATCGGTCTGCCGACACCTTCTGTCTCCTTTCACTGTAATGGCCACAATGATGTGCATTAGAGCAAAATGAACAATGAAATGGTGGCTCTCGATCCATATGGAGCCCCGAAAATTGACGCGGTGTTTGCTTGGGGAAAATAGTTTCGTGATAAACCGTAAATAAAGTCACGTGATCACCTCGAAGCGCTGGCTCTTGGGACTGATTGCATGTCGCTTTTAATTCAACACGGACCTGAAGGTGAAGCCGCGGCAAACAGCACCCGGTAATTACATTAGCCTTCACTGTTTCGGGCGGAATCCTACAAAACAGAGACAGCGACGGAACGAGGTTTTTCATCAATATCGAAGAACTCTTCTCAGATAATCTCAAGATAAAACATTTAGGTTTGCAACGCAGATGACTGCGAGTAAATAGTTTGAGATGAGATAGCAGACACTGTATGTTGTGTTATACGTTGGGTGAAACTGTACATAATGCCAGGTCGTCTCTGATACAAGCAGATCAAGGTGTGTTGTGACATCATGTTGTGTGGGTGACAGTGAGACTGTGTGAGGGACAGTTGGACTGTGTGGGGCGAGAGTGTGGGGACAGTTGGACTGTGTGGGGCGACAGTGTAGGCGACAGTTGGACTGTGTGGGGCGACTGTGTGGGAGACAGTTGGAGTGTGTGGGGCGACTGTGTGGGAGACAGTTGGAGTGTGTGGGGCGACAGTGTGGGAGACAGTTGGAGTGTGTGGGGCGACTGTGTGGGAGACAGTTGGACTGTGTGGGGCGACTGTGTGGGAGACAGTTGGAGTGTGTGGGGCGACAGTGTGGGAGACAGTTGGACTGTGTGGGGCGACAGTGTGGGAGACAGTTGGACTGTGTGGGGCGACAGTGTGGGGACAGTTGGATTGTGTGGGGCGACAGTGTAGGGGACAGTTGGACTGTGTGGGGCGACAGTGTGGGAGACAGTTGGAGTGTGTGGGGCGACTGTGTGGGAGACAGTTGGACTGTGTGGGGCGACTGTGTGGGAGACAGTTTGACTGTGTGGGGCGACAGTGTAGGCGACAGTTGGAGTGTGTGGGGCGACAGTGTGGGAGACAGTTTGACTGTGTGGGGCGACTGTGTGGGAGACAGTTTGACTGTGTGGGGCGACTGTGTGGGAGACAGTTGGAGTGTGTGGGGCGACTGTGTGGGAGACAGTTTGACTGTGTGGGGCGACAGTGTGGGAGACAGTTGGAGTGTGTGGGGCGACTGTGTGGGAGACAGTTTGACTGTGTGGGGCGACTGTGTGGGAGACAGTTGGAGTGTGTGGGGCGACTGTGTGGGGACAGTTGGACTGTGTGGGGCGACTGTGGGAGACAGTTGGAGTGTGTGGGGCGACTGTGTGGGAGACAGTTGCAGTGTGTGGGGCGACTGTGTGGGAGACAGTTTGACTGTGTGGGGCGACTGTGGGAGACAGTTGGAGTGTGTGGGACGACAGTGTGGGAGACAGTTGGACTGTGTGGGGCGACTGTGGGAGACAGTTGGAGTGTGTGGGGCGACAGTGTGGGAGACAGTTGGACTGTGTGGGGCGACTGTGTGGGAGACAGTTGGACTGTGTGGGGCGACTGTGGGAGACAGTTGGACTGTGTGGGGCGACTGTGGGAGACAGTTGGACTGTGTGGGGCGACTGTGTGGGAGACAGTTGGAGTGTGTGGGGCGACTGTGTGGGAGACAGTTGGAGTGTGTGGGGCGACAATGTGGGAGACAGTTGGACTGTGTGGGGCGACTGTGTGGGAGACAGTTGGAGTGTGTGGGGCGACAGTGTGGGAGACAGTTGGAGTGTGTGGTGCGACTGTGTGGGAGACAGTTGGAGTGTGTGGGGCGACAGTGTGGGAGACAGTTGGACTGTGTGGGGCGACTGTGTGGGAGACAGTTTGACTGTGTAGGGCGACTGTGTGGGAGACAGTTGGACTGTGTGGGGCGACTGTGTGGGAGACAGTTGGAGTGTGTGGGGCGACTGTGTGGGAGACAGTTGGAGTGTGTGGGGCGACAGTGTGGGAGACAGTTGGAGTGTGTGGGGCGACTGTGTGGGAGACAGTTGGACTGTGTGGGGCGACTGTGTGGGAGACAGTTGGAGTGTGTGGGGCGACAGTGTGGGAGACAGTTGGACTGTGTGGGGCGACTGTGTGGGAGACAGTTGGACTGTGTGGGGCGACAGTGTGGGGACAGTTGGATTGTGTGGGGCGACAGTGTAGGGGACAGTTGGACTGTGTGGGGCGACAGTGTGGGAGACAGTTGGAGTGTGTGGGGCGACTGTGTGGGAGACAGTTGGACTGTGTGGGGCGACTGTGTGGGAGACAGTTTGACTGTGTGGGGCGACAGTGTAGGCGACAGTTGGAGTGTGTGGGGCGACAGTGTGGGAGACAGTTTGACTGTGTGGGGCGACTGTGTGGGAGACAGTTTGACTGTGTGGGGCGACTGTGTGGGAGACAGTTGGAGTGTGTGGGGCGACTGTGTGGGAGACAGTTTGACTGTGTGGGGCGACAGTGTGGGAGACAGTTGGAGTGTGTGGGGCGACTGTGTGGGAGACAGTTTGACTGTGTGGGGCGACTGTGTGGGAGACAGTTGGAGCGTGTGGGGCGACTGTGTGGGGACAGTTGGACTGTGTGGGGCGACTGTGGGAGACAGTTGGAGTGTGTGGGGCGACTGTGTGGGAGACAGTTGCAGTGTGTGGGGCGACAGTGTGGGAGACAGTTGGAGTGTGTGGGGCGACTGTGGGAGACAGTTGGAGTGTGTGGGGCGACAGTGTGGGAGACAGTTGGACTGTGTGGGGCGACTGTGGGAGACAGTTGGAGTGTGTGGGGCGACAGTGTGGGAGACAGTTGGACTGTGTGGGGCGACTGTGTGGGAGACAGTTGGACTGTGTGGGGCGACTGTGGGAGACAGTTGGACTGTGTGGGGCGACTGTGGGAGACAGTTGGACTGTGTGGGGCGACTGTGTGGGAGACAGTTGGAGTGTGTGGGGCGACTGTGTGGGAGACAGTTGGAGTGTGTGGGGCGACTGTGTGGGAGACAGTTGGACTGTGTGGGGCGACTGTGTGGGAGACAGTTGGAGTGTGTGGGGCGACAGTGTGGGAGACAGTTGGAGTGTGTGGTGCGACTGTGTGGGAGACAGTTGGAGTGTGTGGGGCGACAGTGTGGGAGACAGTTGGACTGTGTGGGGCGACTGTGTGGGAGACAGTTTGACTGTGTAGGGCGACTGTGTGGGAGACAGTTGGAGTGTGTGGGGCGACAGTGTGGGAGACAGTTTGAGTGTGTGGGGCGACTGTGTGGGAGACAGTTTGAGTGTGTGGGGCGACAGTGTGGGAGACAGTTGGAGTGTGTGGGGCGACAGTGTGGGAGACAGTTGGAGTGTGTGGGGCGACTGTGTGGGAGACAGATGGAGTGTGTGGGGCGACTGTGTGGGGACAGTTGGAGTGTGTGGGGCGACAGTGTGGGAGACAGTTGGAGTGTGTGAGGCGACAGTGTGGGAGACAGTTGGAGTGTGTGGGGCGACTGTGTGGGGACAGTTGGAGTGTGTGGGGCGACAGTGTGGGAGACAGTTGGAGTGTGTGGGGCGACAGTGTGGGAGACAGTTGGAGTGTGTGGGGCGACAGTGTGGGAGACAGTTTGAGTGTGTGGGGCGACTGTGGGAGACAGTTGGACTGTGTGGGGCGACAGTGTGGGAGACAGTTGGACTGTGTGGGGCGACTGTGGGAGACAGTTGGACTGTGTGGGGCGACAGTGTGGGAGACAGTTGGAGTGTGTAGGGCGACTGTGTGGGAGACAGTTGGACTGTGTGGGGCGACTGTGGGAGACAGTTGGACTGTGTGGGGCGACAGTGTAGGCGACAGTTGGAGTGTGTAGGTCGACTGTGTGGGAGACAGTTGGAGTGTGTGGGGCGACTGTGGGAGACAGTTGGAGTGTGTGGGGCGACTGTGTGGGAGACAGTTGGAGTGTGTGGGGCGACTGTGTGGGAGACAGTTGGAGTGTGTGGGGCGACTGTGTGGGAGACAGTTGGACTGTGTGGGGCGACAGTGTGGGAGACAGTTGGAGTGTGTGGGGCGACTGTGTGGGAGACAGTTGGAGTGTGTGGGGCGACTGTGGGAGACAGTTGGACTGTGTGGGGCGACTGTGTGGGAGACAGTTGGAGTGTGTGGGGCGACTGTGTGGGAGATAGTTGGAGTGTGTGGGGCGACTGTGTGGGAGACAGTTTGACTGTGTGGGGCGACTGTGTGGGAGACAGTTGGACTGTGTGGGGCGACTGTGTGGGAGACAGTTTGACTGTGTGGGGCGACTGTGTGGGAGACAGTTTGACTGTGTGGGGCGACTGTGTGGGAGACAGTTGGACTGTGTGGGGCGACAGTGTGGGAGACAGTTGGACTGTGTGGGGCGACAGTGTGGGAGACAGTTGGAGTGTGTGGTGCGACTGTGTGAGAGACAGTTGGAGTGTGTGGTGCGACTGTGTGGGAGACAGTTGGAGTGTGTGGTGCGACTGTGTGGGAGACAGTTGGACAGTGTGGGAGACAGTTGGACTGTGTGGGGCGACAGTGTGGGAGACAGTTGGAGTGTGTGGGGCGACAGTGTGGGAGACAGTTGGATTGTGTGGGGCGACAGTGTGGGAGACAGTTGGACTGTGTGGGGCGACAGTGTGGGAGACAGTTGGACTGTGTGGGGCGACAGTGTGGGAGACAGTTGGAGTGTGTGGGGCGACAGTGTGGGAGACAGTTGGACAGTGGTAGGCGGCAGTGTAGGTGACAGTTGGAGTGTGTGGGGCGACAGTGTGGGAGACAGTTGGACAGTGGTAGGCGGCAGTGTAGGTGACAGTTGGACTGTGTGGGGCGACAGTGTGGGAGACAGTTGGAGTGTGGGGGGGACAGTTGGACAGTGTTAGGAGGCAGTGTAGGTGACAGTTGGACAGTGGTAGGCGGCAGTGTAGGTGACAGTTGGACTGAGTTGGGACAGTTGGACAGTGTGGGGGACAGTTGGACTGTGTGGGAGACAATTGCACTGTGTTTGGAAACAGTGTGGGAGACAGTGAACTGTGAAACTGTGTGGGGGACAGTTGGACAGTGTCGGGACAGTTGGACTGGGTGGGGACAGTTGGACTGTGTAGGGACAAGTAGACTGTTGGGGGACAGTTGGACTGTGTTAGGCAACAGTGTGGGAGACAGTGAACTGTGAAACTGTGTGGGTGACAGTTGGACTGCGTGGGAGACAGTTGGAGTGTGTGGGGCGACAGTGTGGGAGACAGTTGGACTGTGTGGGGCGACTGTGTGGGAGACAGTTTGACTGTGTAGGGCGACTGTGTGGGAGACAGTTGGAGTGTGTGGGGCGACAGTGTGGGAGACAGTTTGAGTGTGTGGGGCGACTGTGTGGGAGACAGTTTGAGTGTGTGGGGCGACAGTGTGGGAGACAGTTGGAGTGTGTGGGGCGACAGTGTGGGAGACAGTTGGAGTGTGTGGGGCGACTGTGTGGGAGACAGATGGAGTGTGTGGGGCGACTGTGTGGGGACAGTTGGAGTGTGTGGGGCGACAGTGTGGGAGACAGTTGGAGTGTGTGAGGCGACAGTGTGGGAGACAGTTGGAGTGTGTGGGGCGACTGTGTGGGGACAGTTGGAGTGTGTGGGGCGACAGTGTGGGAGACAGTTGGAGTGTGTGGGGCGACAGTGTGGGAGACAGTTGGAGTGTGTGGGGCGACAGTGTGGGAGACAGTTTGAGTGTGTGGGGCGACTGTGGGAGACAGTTGGACTGTGTGGGGCGACAGTGTGGGAGACAGTTGGACTGTGTGGGGCGACTGTGGGAGACAGTTGGACTGTGTGGGGCGACAGTGTGGGAGACAGTTGGAGTGTGTAGGGCGACTGTGTGGGAGACAGTTGGACTGTGTGGGGCGACTGTGGGAGACAGTTGGACTGTGTGGGGCGACAGTGTAGGCGACGTTTGGAGTGTGTAGGTCGACTGTGTGGGAGACAGTTGGAGTGTGTGGGGCGACTGTGGGAGACAGTTGGAGTGTGTGGGGCGACTGTGTGGGAGACAGTTGGAGTGTGTGGGGCGACTGTGTGGGAGACAGTTGGAGTGTGTGGGGCGACTGTGTGGGAGACAGTTGGACTGTGTGGGGCGACAGTGTGGGAGACAGTTGGAGTGTGTGGGGCGACTGTGTGGGAGACAGTTGGAGTGTGTGGGGCGACTGTGGGAGACAGTTGGACTGTGTGGGGCGACTGTGTGGGAGACAGTTGGAGTGTGTGGGGCGACTGTGTGGGAGATAGTTGGAGTGTGTGGGGCGACTGTGTGGGAGACAGTTTGACTGTGTGGGGCGACTGTGTGGGAGACAGTTGGACTGTGTGGGGCGACTGTGTGGGAGACAGTTTGACTGTGTGGGGCGACTGTGTGGGAGACAGTTGGACTGTGTGGGGCGACTGTGTGGGAGACAGTTGGACTGTGTGGGGCGACAGTGTGGGAGACAGTTGGACTGTGTGGGGCGACAGTGTGGGAGACAGTTGGAGTGTGTGGTGCGACTGTGTGAGAGACAGTTGGAGTGTGTGGTGCGACTGTGTGGGAGACAGTTGGAGTGTGTGGTGCGACTGTGTGGGAGACAGTTGGACAGTGTGGGAGACAGTTGGACTGTGTGGGGCGACAGTGTGGGAGACAGTTGGAGTGTGTGGGGCGACAGTGTGGGAGACAGTTGGATTGTGTGGGGCGACAGTGTGGGAGACAGTTGGACTGTGTGGGGCGACAGTGTGGGAGACAGTTGGAGTGTGTGGGGCGACAGTGTGGGAGACAGTTGGACAGTGGTAGGCGGCAGTGTAGGTGACAGTTGGACTGTGTGGGGCGACAGTGTGGGAGACAGTTGGAGTGTGGGGGGGACAGTTGGACAGTGTTAGGAGGCAGTGTAGGTGACAGTTGGACAGTGGTAGGCGGCAGTGTAGGTGACAGTTGGACTGAGTTGGGACAGTTGGACAGTGTGGGGGACAGTTGGACTGTGTGGGAGACAATTGCACTGTGTTTGGAAACAGTGTGGGAGACAGTGAACTGTGAAACTGTGTGGGGGACAGTTGGACAGTGTCGGGACAGTTGGACTGGGTGGGGACAGTTGGACTGTGTAGGGACAAGTAGACTGTTGGGGGACAGTTGGACTGTGTTAGGCAACAGTGTGGGAGACAGTGAACTGTGAAACTGTGTGGGGGACAGTTGGACTGCGTGGGAGACAATTGGACTGTGTTAGGCAACAGTGTGGGAGACAGTGAACTGTGAAACTGTGTGGGGACAGTTGGACTGTGTGGGAGACAATTGGACTGTGTTAGGCAACAGTGTGGGAGACAGTGAACTGTGAAACTGTGTGGGGACAGTTGGACTGTGTGGTGACAGTTGGACTGTAGGGGCAGTTGGACTGTGTGGGGACAGTTGGACAGTGTGGGGACAGTTGGACTGTGTGGGAGACAGTTGGACTGTGTCGGGACAGTTGGACTGTGTGGGGACAGTTGGACTGTGTCGGGACAGTTGGACTGTAGGGACAGTTGCACAGTGTGGGGACAGTTGGACAGTGTGGTGACAGTTGGACTGTAGGGACAGTTGGACAGTGTGGGAACAGTTGGACTGTGTGGGGACAGTTGGACTGTGTCGGGACAGTTGGACAGTGTGGGGACAGTTGGACTGTGTCGGGACAGTTGGACAGTGTGGTGACAGTTGGACTGTAGGGACAGTTGGACTGTGTCGGGACAGTTGGACAGTGTGGGGACAGTTGGACTGTGTGGTGACAGTTGGACTGTAGGGACAGTTGGACTGTGTGGGGACAGTTGGACTGTGTCGGGACAGTTGGACAGTGTGGGGACAGTTGGACTGTGTGGTGACAGTTGGACAGTGTGGGGACAGTTGGACTGTGTGGTGACAGTTGGACTGTGTGGTGACAGTTGGACTGTGTGGGGCGACATTGTAGGTGACAGTTTGACTGTGTGGGGCGACAGTGTGGGAGACAGTTGGACTGTGTGGTGACAGTTGGACTGTGTGGTGACAGTTGGACAGTGTGGGGACAGTTGGACTGTGTGGTGACAGTTGGACTGTGGTGACAGTTTGACTGTGTGGGGACATTTGGACAGTGTGGGGACAGTTGGACTGTGTGGTGACAGTTGGACTGTGTGGTGACAGTTGGACAGTTTGGGGACAGTTGGACTGTGTGGTGACAGTTGGACTGTGTGGTGACAGTTGGACTGTGTGGGGCGACAGTGTAGGTGACAGTTTGACTGTGTGGGGCGACAGTGTGGGAGACAGTTGGACTGTGTGGTGACAGTTGGACTGTGTGGTGACAGTTGGACAGTGTGGGGACAGTTGGACTGTGTGGTGACAGTTGGACTGTGTGGTGACAGTTGGACTGTGTGGGGCCACAGTGTGGGGACAGTTGGACTGTGTGGTGACAGTTGGACTGTGTGGTGACAGTTGGACTGTGTGGGGCGACAGTGTAGGTGACAGTTGGACTGTGTTGGGCGACAGTGTGGGAGACTGTTGGAGTGTGTGGGGGACAGTAGGACTGTGTGGGGACAGTTGGACAGTGTGGGGACAGTTGGACAGTGTGGGCGACTGTTTGGGAGACAGTGAGACTGTGTGGGGCGACAGTGTGGGAGACAGTTTGACTGTGTGGGGCGACAGTGTGGGAGACAGTTGGACAGTGCGGGGATAGCTGGACTGTGTGGTGACAGTTGGACAGTGTGGGGAAATTTGGACTGTGTTGGTGTCAGTTGGACAGTGTGGGGACAGATGGACTGTGTGGGGGACAGTTGGACAGTGTGGGGACAGTTGGACTGTGTGGTGACAGTTGGACAGTGTGGGGACAGATGGACTGTGTGGTGACAGTTGGACAGTGTGGGGACAGATGGACTGTGTGGGGCCACAGTGTGGGGACAGATGGACTGTGTGGGGGACAGTTGGACAGTGTGGGGACAGTTGGACTGTGTGGTGACAGTTGGACAGTGTGGAGACAGATGGACTGTGTGGGGGACAGTTGGACAGTGTGGGGACAGTTGGACAGTGTGGTGACAGTTGGACAGTGTGGGGACAGATGGACTCTGTGGGGGACAGTTGGACAGTGTGGGGACAGTTGGACTGTGTGGTGACAGTTGGACAGTGTGGGGACAGTTGGACAGTGTGGGGATAGCTGGACTGTGTGGTGACAGTTGGACAGTGTGGGGACAGTTGGACTGTGTGGTGACAGTTGGACTGTGTGGTGACAGTTGGACAGTGTGGGGACAGTTGGACTGTGTGGTGACAGTTGGACTGTGTGGTGACAGTTGGACTGTGTGGGGCGACAGTGTAGGTGACAGTTTGACTGTGTGGGGCGACAGTGTGGGAGACAGTTGGACTGTGTGGTGACAGTTGGACTGTGTGGTGACAGTTGGACAGTGTGGGGACAGTTGGACTGTGTGGTGACAGTTGGACTGTGTGGTGACAGTTTGACTGTGTGGGGCGACAGTGTGGGGACAGTTTGACTGTGTGGTGACAGTTGGACTGTGTGGTGACAGTTGGACTGTGTGGGACGACAGTGTAGGTGACAGTTGGACTGTGTTGGGCGACAGTGTGGGAGACTGTTGGAGTGTGTGGGGGACAGTTGGACAGTGTGGTGACAGTTGGACGGTGTGGGGACAGTTGGACAGTGTGGGCGACTGTTTGGGAGACAGTGAGACTGTGTGGGGCGACAGTGTGGGAGACAGTTTGACTGTGTGGGGCGACAGTGTGGGAGACAGTTGGACAGTGCGGGGATAGCTGGACTGTGTGGGGACAGTTGGACAGTGTGGGGAAATTTGGACTGTGTTGGTGTCAGTTGGACAGTGTGGGGACAGATGGACTGTGTGGGGGACAGTTGGACTGTGTGGGGGACAGTTGGACAGTGTAGGGACAGTATGAGAGTGAAGGGGACAGTTGGACACTGTGGGGCGACTGTGTGGGGACAGTTGGACTGTGTGGGGCGACTGAGTGGGAGACAGCTGGACAGTGTGGGGACAGCTGGACAGTGTGAGGACAGTTGGACTGTGAGGGGGACAGATGGACTGTGTGGGGACAGTTGGACTGTGTGGGAGACAGTTGGACTGTGAGGGGGACAGATGGACTGTGAGGGGGACAGATGGACTGTGCTGGGCGACAGTGTGGGGCGACAGTTGGACTGTGTGGGAAAAAGCTGGACTGTGAAGGGGACAGATGGACTGTTTTTGGCGACAGTGTGGGGGACAGTTGGACTGTGTGGGGGACAGTTGAACAGTTTGGGTCGACTGTGTGGGGACAATTGGGCTTTTTCGGGGGACGGTTGGACGGTGTGGGGCGACTGCGAGGTGGACAGGTGGACTATGTGGCGGACAGTTGGATCGTCATGCTGTAATACATGTTGGAACAGTGTAACACCACATCGACATGATGTAATACAAGTTGGAACAATGTAACACAACATCGAGATCTGTATCTGACTTACGACTTTGGTGTCTCCATGGCTGTACGAGATGTTTATCTGACATACGACTTTGGTGTCTCCATGGCTGTACGAGATCTGTATCTCACTTACGACTGTGGTGTATACATGGCTGTACGAGATCTGTATCCGACACACGACTTTGGTGTCTCCAGGACTGTATCTGACATACGACTTTGGTGTCTCCATGGCTGTACGAGATGTGTACCTGACATACGACTGTGGTGTCTACATGGCTGTATGAGATCTGTATCTGACATACGACTGTGGTGTATACATGGCTGTACGAGATCTGTATCTGACATACGACTTTGGTGTATACATGGCTGTATGAGATCTGCGTCTGACATACGACTGTGGTGTCTCCATGGCTGTACGAGATCTGTATCTGACTTACGACTGTGGTGTCTCCATGGCTGTACGAGATCTGTATCTGACTTACGACTGTGGTGTCTATATGGCTGTATCTGACATACGACTGTGGTGTCTCCATGGCTGTACGAGATCTGCATCTGACATACGACTGTGGTGTCTACATGGCTGTATCTGACATACGACTGTGGTGTCTCCATGGCTGTACGAGATCTGCATCTGACATACGACTGTGGTGTCTCCATGGCTGTATCTGACATACGACTGTGGTGTCTCCATGGCTTGTATCTGACATACGACTGTGGTGTCTACATGGCTGTATCTGACTTACGACTGCGGTGTCTCCATGGCTGTATCTGACGTACGACTGTGGTGTCTCCATGGCTGTATCTGACTTACGACTTTGGTGTCTACATGGCTGTATCTGACTTACGACTGCGGTGTCTCCATGGCTGTATCTGACTTACGACTGTGGTGTCTACATGGCTGTATCTGACTTACGACTTTGGTGTCTACATGGCTGTATCTGACTTACGACTGCGGTGTCTCCATGGCTGTACGAGATCTGCATCTGACATACGACTGTGGTGTCTCCATGGCTGTATCTGACTTACGACTGTGGTGTCTCCATGGCTGTACGAGATCTGCATCTGACATACGACTGTGGTGTCTCCATGGCTGTACGAGATCTGTATCTGACATACGTCTTTGGTGTCTCCATGGCTGTATCTGACATACGACTGTGGTGGCTCCATGGCTGTATCTGACATACGACTGTGGTGTCTCCATGGCTGTATCTGACATACGACTGTGGTGTCTCCATGGCTGTATCTGACATACGACTGTGGTGTCTCCATGGCTGTATCTGACATACGACTGTGGTGTCTCCATGGCTGTATCTGACATACGTCTTTGGTGTCTCCATGGCTGTACGAGATCTGTATCTCACTTACGACTGTTGTGTATACATAGCTGTACGAGATCTGTATCCGACACACGACTTTGGTGTCTACAGGACTGTATCTGACATACGACTGCGGTGTCTACATGGCTCTACGAGATCTGCATCTGACTTACGATTGTGGTGTCTACATGGCTGTACGAGATCTGCATCTGACTTACGACTGTGGTGTCTACATGGCTGTACGAGATCTGCATCTGACTTACGACTGCGGTGTCTACATGGCTGTACGAGATCTCTATCTGACATACGACTGTGGTGTATACATGGCTGTACGAGATCTGTATCCGACACACGACTTTGGTGTCTACAGGACTGTATCTGACATACGACTGCGATGTCTACATGGCTCTACGAGATCTGCATCTGACTTACGACTGTGGTGTCTACATGGCTGTACGAGATCTGCATCTGACTTACGACTGTGGTGTCTACATGGCTGTACGAGATCTGCATCTGACATACGACTGCGGTGTCTACATGGCTGTACGAGGTCTCTATCTGACATACGACTGTGGTGTCTACATGGCTGTACGAGGTCTCTATCCGACATACGACTTTGGTGTCTCCATGGCTGTATCTGAAATACGGTGGTGGTATCTCCAGGACTGCATCTGACATACGACTGAGGTGTCTCCATGGCTGTACGAGATCTGTATCTGACATACGACTTTGGTTTCTCCAGGACTGTATCTGACATACGACTGTGGTGTCTACAGGGGTGTACGATATCTGCATTTGACATACGACTGTTTTGTCTACAGGGTTGTACGATATCTGCATTCGACATACGACTGTGGTGTCTACAGGGGTGTACGAGGTCTGTGTTACACATTTTAAATCGTTTGCGTCTTGAAAAGGCGTACCAGATGAAAGTGAGATGTTGCTTCATAATCCAAAAGGAAGGGTCACATGAGTCGATCTGATGGAGAGAATCAGTCAACCCCATTTAATATTTCCATCTCAGAAACCCTATACAGCATCAAACAGTCTATGAATGAGCTGAGACGTCGATGAATCAACATCAACGCTATTAATGCTTAAAAGGCAGTTGGCAGCATAACGGTGTGACAGACCAAGACCAAGCTAAACATCCTCCCGTGTCACACCTCTTTGTTTCACTGTAATTATCATTTCTAGATGCCTACATTGTGACCTAGATTGTCAGCGAAATATGTATTCTTGCGTGAGCAGTTGGGACAGGCAATATGCGGATGTCTCCCGGCAACAGTGGAAAGTATAGTGGCATTAAGCCAAGTAACAAGAAACCGATAATTGCATTCACTCAGTAATCTGGGCCCGGTCTTGGTCGTGCCGCTTTTAAAGGTTATAGGAAAAATAGCGAATAGTTAGCTCCATTCATAACGGTTTGATAACCGTGGTATTTATTTTTATTGTATCTATGCTTTACTCCACTGACAGTAAACTGGGGCTGTCCTTAGTTCCTGCGTATAACTGAATACTTTAACACGTTCACTGTTGCACTCTGACTCTTCCGGGAGACTGCACAGGGATGACAGCCACGGAGGATCGTGTGTCCCTGGTGATTACTTAATGAAATTACCTATTCTGAAGAATGTCATATTTGAAATATGAAGTACTTCCGTTAATTTTCAGCGAGGGGAACACGCTTCACACAATTCTAAGCTCGGGGAACTTCAAGGTGGTTTCCACCGAGAACACACTTCACACAATTCTAAACTGGGGAAGTTTGAGGAGGTTTCCGCCGAGGAGAACACGCTCACACAGGCTCTTAGCTCGGAGGTTTCCACCGAGGAGAACACACTTCACACAATTCTAAACTCGGGGACCCTCAAGGAGGTTTCCGCCGAGAACACACTTCACACAATCTCTTAGCTCGGGGACCTTCAAGGAGGTTTCCACCAAGGAGAACACACTTCACACAATCTCTTAGCTCGGGGACCTTCAAGGAGGTATCCGTCGAGGAGAACACACTTCACTCAACTCTAAACTGGGGAAGTTTGAGGAGGTTTCCGCCGAGGAGAACACGCTCCACACAGGCTCTTAGGTCGGAGGTTTCCACCGAGGAGAACACACTTCACACAATTCTAAACTCGGGGACCCTCGAGGAGGTTTCCGCCGAGAACACACTTCACTCAATTCTAAACTCGGTGGCCTTCAAGGAGGTTTCAGCCGAGAACACACTTCACACAATCTCTTAGCTCTGGGAACTTCAAGGAGGTTTCCACAAAGGAGAACACGTTTCTCACAATCTCTTAGCTCGGGGACCTTCAAGGAGGTTTCCACCAAGGAGAACACTCTTCACACAATCTCTTAGCTCTGGGAACTTCAAGGAGGTATCCGTCGAGGAAAACACACTTCACTCAATTCTACACTCGGGGACCTTAAGTGAGGTTTCCGCCGAGAACACGCTTCACATAGTCGCTTAACTCGGGGACCTTGAAGGAGGTTTCCGCCGAGGAGAAAACACTTCACACAATCCTAAACTCGGAGAACTTCAAGGAGGTTTCCACCGAGGAGAACACGCTTCACACAGTCTCTTAGCTCGGGGACCTTCAAGGAGGTTTCCGCTGAGAACACACTTCACACAGTCTCTAAACTCGGGGAACTTCAAGGAGGTTTCCACCGAGGAGAACACGCTTCACACAGTCTCTTAGCTCGGGGACCTTCAAGGAGGTTTCCACCAAGGAGAACACACTTCACAAAATCTCTTAGCTCTGGGAACTTCAAGGAGGTATCCGTCGAGGAGAACACACTTCACTCAATTCTACACTCGGGGACCTTAAGTGAGGTTTCCGCCGAGAACAGGCTTCACATAGTCGCTTAACTCGGGGACCTTGAAGGAGGTTTCCGCCGAGGAGAACACACTTCACACAATCCTAAACTCGGAGAACTTCAAGGAGGTTTCCACCGAGGAGAACACGCTTCACACAGTCTCTTAGCTCGGGGACCTTCAAGGAGGTTTCCACCAAGGAGAACACGCTTCACACAGTCTCTAAACTCGGGGAACTTCAAGGAGGTTTCCACCGAGGAGAACACACTTCACTCAGTCTCTTAGCTCGGGGACCTTCAAGGAGGTTTCCGCTGAGAACACGCTTCACAAGGTCTCTTAGCTCGGGGAACTTCAAGGAGGTTTCCGCTGAGAACACGCTTCACACAGTCTCTTAGCTCGGGGACCTTCAAGGAGGTTTCCACCGAGGAGAACACGCTTCACACAGTCTCTTAGCTCTGGGACCTTCAAGGACGTTTCCGCTGAGAACACGCTTTACACAATTCTAAGCTCGGGGACCTTCAATGAGGTTTCCACCGAGGAGAACACGCTCCACACAGGCTCTTAGGTCGGAGGTTTCCACCGAGGAGAACACACTTCACACAATTCTAAACTCGGGGACCCTCGAGGAGGTTCCCGCCGAGAACACACTTCACTCAATTCTAAACTCGGTGACCTTCAAGGAGGTTTCCGCCGAGGAGAACACGCTTCACACTATTCTAAGCTCGGGGAACTTCAAGGAGGTTTCCGCCGAGGAGAACACGCTTCACACTATTCTAAGCTCGGGGAACTTCAAGGAGGTTTCCACCGAGGAGAACACACTTCACACAATCTCTTAGCTCGGAGACCTTCATGGAGGTTTCCGCCGAGGAGAACACGCTTCACATTATTCTAAGCTCGGGCAACTTCAAGGAGATTTCCTCCGAGGGGAACACACTTCTAAACTTGGGGAACTTCAAGGAGATTTCCTCCGAGGGGAACACACTTCTAAACTCGGGGAACTTCAAGGAGATTTCCTCCGAGGGGAACGCACTTCTAAACTCGGGGAACTTCAAGGAGATTTCCTCCGAGGGGAACACACTTCTAAACTCGGGGAACTTCAAGGAGGTTTCCGCGGAAAACACGCATCACACAGTCTCTTAGCAGTCAGACATATTTATTTCCTATATGTGGCCATGAGGACAATATAACAATGACATTTTGTTGTAGGAAAATTCTTCGTGGAGCCCCATTTGTATTTTGTACCTGAACAGATGTAAACATTTGAGTTTTATTAATATTCAATGTATCATCTTTCTTTCAAATGTCTTATTAACAAAAACTGCAAGTCTGAGAAGAATGTGGCCAGTGTTTGATACAATGAGCAACGACCGACGGCGTTAGGAACAACGGTACACAGTCAAACACATAACACACTGTAACCAAAAGTCGTCTCGTACAGCCGTGAGGTACTGGCCACCTTTCCTGCGCCTGACTTCCCCGAGGGCCATGATGGCCGGTGCTTGACCTCTCCGGTTGTCACCAGGGAGATGGCACCATCCCTATAAGCATGTAGGCTTTGTGATGTAATCGGCCAGAAGGTATCAGGCGTTATATGATCCGTTGATTAGTTTGGAAACGATACGGGGGTGTCGTAACATGTTCTCCCGCCACAGCTCGCGTACTCTGATGCTATGATCTACGCCCACGGCAGGGCCATCGCTAAACCATGCATCAATAGGCCTTCCTGCAGCTAGTATTCCACTAAATGATTTGAACGAAGGGGACATTCAATGCCTTGGGTTGCTGCTAAAGTAATTAACAAGTGGACATTTTTAGGTGTAATATATCAAACGTAAGCAAAAAAACAGAATAGTGTTTTTTATGAATCAATTCTTTTTCAACAGAATATGCTTCGGATTTAGCTCACCTGATTGAAGGGTATCTGTGGTAAATGTTGAAGCTGTTGTCAGCAATAACTTTAAAACATTCCGGTCAGGATGACCGAGGCTTGTGTTTGACCGTTTTAACGAAATTTATTCATCAACACTACCAACACTAAATTGAGTTGCATTGACATATTAAACCACTGGCATGAAATAACTTTGATTAATATATAAGGATCTATACCGAAACGTCGCTATTGCTTATTAATGAAAAGGTGATATCCAAAAATTGTATCTACTTTGTCATCCGTCAACTTCTAAGAAATGCCTATCAAACCATTCGATGATGAATATGTTGGAGATTTAACGAGCGCTTTCGGAAGGCCCGATTTCGCACTCAGTGTATTTGGGAGTGGATTGGGTGAAGTGCAACTGTGTCAAAGTCAAACCAAGAATTGGCTTCCAACATTGCATACCATGATCTAGATCTTTGACATGACCAACAAAAACTTTACAACCATACAAACACCCGTCACCAACACCAACAACCCACCCACTGCGATCACTGTCCCCAGCTCTTACAGCGAGTTATAGGAAATATTTCAGCCATGGAATCACGTGTGTTTCTTCAGAGACGTAAAAATACACCGGATATTGAGACGTCGTTCCCGGCATCTCCGCCAAGTGGCTGCTTCTGCTGACATTGTAAGTTACTGAATGTATAATTAAGTTAGTAACACTGACCTTGCACTATTATATAACCGCGCTGGGTCAGACAATGGCATTTGGGTGTACATTCTTGAACAACATTTAAACAACCACAAACAAGTTGTTTTATATAAAAAAAACAATATCCTTCCTGAATTCCTGGTATTGTGTTTGTCTCGGCCACACTGAAACACTAACAACCAGGTCATGATAACGAGTGAGTGAGTGAGAGAGTGAGTGAGTGAGTGAGTGAGTGAGTGAGTGAGTGAGTATGGTTTTAACGCCGCTTTTAGCAATATTCCAGCAATATCACGGCGGGGGACACCAGAAATGAGCTTGACACATTGTATCCATGTCGGGATTCGAACCCAGGTATTCGGCATGACAAGAAAACGCTTTATCCACTAGGCTACCCCACCGCCCTTCATGATAACGAGGGGCTGCTGATGATGTTCTGGGCCTGACTATGATGGACTGCGTTGATGGAGTTGGATGCTAATAATGTTTCACATAATGCCAGAGGTCCGCTCACTTCTGTCAACGATGCTGGAGTCCCTGGATCTCAGTGGTGTAGAAGGCTTCCTCTGACATTCTCACGCAGTTGCCTAGGCAGATAAGCATAATATTGACCTGCATAATACCATGGCCTTTCAGGAGGGAGGTAGTCCACCAGTAGGATTTCTTTGGAATTCCAGAAACACCGAAGCCATCACCTTGTCAGCTGATGGAACAGGATTTGCTTTCTTCTGAAACTTTATGTGTCCACTGCTTTGACTACTGTTTAGTCTCTGACTGATACTGATGAACCCAACGCCTATCCATGGTTACAAATAGCTCAACAAAATCAGCTGGGTCTGCTACAGAACGACGTAAATTCTCGAGATAGATGATGAACCTAGCGTACCATGCCCAGAATATTGTCAACTCTCTCACGAGACATGCCTATGTGACGTGAGGTTTGTCATCGACCATACGTTTTGTTTGTTTGTTTGTTGTTTTACGCCGCACTCAGCAATATTCCAGCTATATGACGGCGATCTGTAAATAATCGAGTCTGGACTCGACAATCCAGTGATTAAAATCATGAGCATCGATCCACGCAATTGGGATCGATGACATGCCTCAACCAAGTCAGTGAGCCTGACCACCCGATCCCGTTAGTCGCCTTTTACGACAAGCATAGTCGCCTTTTACGGCAAGCATGGGTTGCCGAAGACCTATTCTACCCCGGAATCTTCACGGGTCCGACCATACGTAATCATATGTAGTTAATAAACATTTTCCTTAGAGGTGGCGGTTGAAGGTCTTCCTGATCCTGGACCATCTTCGAGGCTCCCTCTTCTACTGAGCAGTGCCAAAGGGAGGAGCATCGTCTAAAGTTGGCACCATATCCGCACGACTGGCTCTTGGGAGTTGCCCCTATCAGTTGGAGATCATCGATGACAGCCCGGTAGCCAAGTTTACATTGTCACTTTGATGCCTGTGGTGTATTTAGTTCAAATGTAGCCTGTGAGCATGCAAACGATTAATGGTGGACTATACATTCTTCGTAGTTAGGCTTATTCGCTGTGCAGAGTTGCGTCCCTTGGGCATGCCAGAAACCTATGATTGTGGGTTCGAATCCCGGTTCGCCCCAATTATGTTTCCAGGTTTGTCAGCACCATTCCCGTGCTCGTGGGTTTCACCGAGTGGTAAACGTCTGAGACCTGCATCACTTCGGACTTTCCTCACACATTAGGCTGACACGCCGTGATATAACTGGAATACTGTTAAAAGCAGCGTTAAACCTAACTCACTCACTCACGCGTAGTTAGGCTAAACATCTTTCGAGAACCCCTCCTATTATATGATACAAATCATCTGTTAAATATATAGCAGTCACCACCTCAAGTCGTTCTTAACGACATACACATAATACTTTTTTCCAGAAAATGCCATTTTAGTTTCACATTTAATAATGTCGCAGGGCCTGGCAGACATCAGATTTTCCCTTCAATATTTTCAAGTAAATAACAGTCTGTATGGACAAGGGAACGTAGACTCATTTACAAGTGCTGCTCAGAAAGTTTAATAACCTTATGGTTAAACCAAGAACAGATATTTCATTCAAAGGCATTTCCTGGAGGGTGAGGTGACATGACGTGAAATGGTTGGTTGGTTTGTTGTTTTACTCCGCACTCAGCAATATTCCAGATATTAAATATTCGAGTCTGGACCAGACAATCCAGTGATTGATATCATGAGCAATGATCCACGCAATTGGGATCGATGACATGCATCAACCAAGTCAGTGACCCCGACCATCCGATCCCATTAGTCGCTTCTTACGACCGGCATAGTCGCCTTTTACGGCAAGCATGGGTTGCTGAAGACCTATTCTACCCCGATCTTCACGGGTCGACGTGAAATGGAGAATTTCACCCAAGTATCTTTTGATATCAAATATCGACATGAGTCGATAAACGTTTTAAAAAACCCAAGGCTTGACTAGACTAAAAACATATATAAAAATATCCATACTATCCAAGTATTTCCATTTTATCCCCTTCATCAATATGGAAAGAATTGTTGTTCCCACTGCAGTAAATCCTGCTTTAAATAATGACAAAAGAAGGTGCAAATCTATTAATATATTTTATTATTTATTAAAATATACAATAGTTAAAGAGATTCGCATTCCATCATAAAACAATGATTTCACCTACACCACAGGTATCACTAAAATATTTGTGTAAAGCTTTGGCATAAAAACAGTTACGACTATGGAAAACAGCATATCAAACTGTCAACAAGCACTTCATGATTAGAGTCGTAGGTTAATGCTGCACCAAACAAACAGCGTCTTCCCGAGGCAAGGGCGTTAACTGACTTTAAAAGTCCAGTTCCCACCCTTGACGAACTAGGTTGGAATTGTTTCTAGCCTCGATGGTAGCACCACCAGTGGCCTTCTATGTCCCTCCTATTGGCAATCAGATTCCATCACTCATATGGAATTTGAATTTGAATTTGCTTCAAGCAAATGAAGGCGCCCGGTCAAAACGACCTGATCGATAATCAAGGTCTATATTATAATAAACATCAAAACACGAAATATCAAATCACTTGAACACTTTGATTATGAACATGAAAATATTTGCAAAATATATGTCAACGCCCAGTTGGCAGAACACTTGTTTTGCAAATCTTGCAGTCGACAGCACATTGAAATCCATGTTGTCCAGGAGCGGAGGTCTAGTTCCTTAACTCGATTTTGAGTGGACAATAGACTCGTTAGCCCAGCCAAAATGCAACTCCAGTATTCCAGCCTAGTTGGCATGGTGGGAACTGGACTTTTATAGTCAGTTATTGACCTTGCCTTGGGAAGATGAACAAACAGGTAAGTACACCTAAAACCGATTTACCTTAAGACACAGGGTCTTCAACAATATGGCACACATTTATAAGCACACATATATCATAAGTATGGGACACAAGGTAACAAAACAAGACATTTCCACTTCAAATGGTCCATAGAGTGGATAATTGTGTAGTGATCAGTTTTAAAATGTTTGTCATCTTGTCTGCCATGCTTCCAAACCAAGGAAACATCTCGTCAACAGACACATGAAATGTGAACATAGTGAGTCACTGTTCATCTTGGCGAACAGACACATGACATGTGAACATAGTGAGTCACTGTCCATCTTGGTGAACAGACACATGAAATGTGGACATAGCGCTGTCATTGTTCATCTTGGTGAACAGACACATGAAATGTGGACATAGTGAGTCATTGTTCATCTTGGTGAACAGACACATGACATGTGGACATAGTGAGTCATTGTTCATCTTGGCGAACAGACACATGAAATGTAAACATAGTGAGTCATTGTTCATCTTGGCAAACAGACACATGACATGTGGACATAGTGAGTCATTGTTCATCTTGGTGAACAGACACATGAAATGTGGACATAGCGCTGTCATTGTTCATCTTGGTGAACAGACACATGAAATGTGAACATAGTGAGTCATTGTTCATCTTGGTGAACAGACACATGACATGTGAACATAGTGAGTCATTGTTCATCTTGGTGAACAGACACATGAAATGTAAACATAGTGAGTCATTGTTCATCTTGGCGAACAGACATATGAAATGTGGACATAGCGCTGTCATTGTTCATCTTGGTGAACAGACATATGAAATATGAACACAGCGCTGTCATTGTTCATCTTGGTGAATAGACACATGAAATATGAATATAGCACTGTCATTGTTCATCTTGGTGAACAGACACATGAAATATGAATATAGCACTGTCATTGTTCATCTTGGTGAACAGACACATGAAATATGAATATAGCACTGTCATTGTTCATCTTGGTGAACAGACACATGAAATATGAATATAGCACTGTCATTGTTCATCTTAATTCATATGTAGTGACCTCAATCTAGTTCAGCTTTCTGATAGAATGTGGATATTTGAGTTTATTCATTTTAATGGCAATAATATTACTTTTTATATGCCTATCCACAAATGATCATCGGAAACACAGAAGTAGAATCAGGTTACATGGCAACGGTAACTGTACACATAATGTAATCTTTGGTACAAAGTCTCCAAATATGTGGAGAAATTTCACTTTTGTAATATAAGAATTTTGCATCTGTTGAATACTGTTTCGGGTTGACAAGAATTACAAAAAACATTTGACATATATTTGTAACAAAGTGTGTGATTTTTCCTATATACCCTGATTCATTTAAATATGTGGTCTCATACACCAAAAACTGCATGACAATTTGCAACCCTTAATCACCCTCACAAACCGAAGCCCTGTTGCCTATCTTCAGTCCTTCTACTTGCAATCTTTGACACACTGTATACAAACATGACATTGTATACAAACTTGTTATTTATAGGTGTGCACCACTACTGCACATACCACAGGCCTCTATCAGCTGGGTCATGTCACAGTCTAATGGGTGTTTGTGATGTTTCTGTAGATTAGAAACAGTTGGAATATTCTCTCACATCCAGACTTAATTCAACGTCTTTGGTCCAAAATGATATCAAAATTATTCAAATGGAATCCACATGAAGCCATAACATAGTTTTTCAATGTTACAAATTAACAGAAATTAGCAAGATGTACCACAGATCTAATCTAGAGACATAAGAATGCACCGAAGATCTTGAGTCCTATCAAGGCTCTTGGTTGTACATGCTTATTCAGTTGTGTGTAACCTTTAACCTTAAAGCACAGACTAATACTCCTGCCATGTGAGGGCTTGCTATTCCTCACTTCATCTAATAGTTTCCAGGCACTAGTAGATGAAGCAAATAGCTACATGTTTTTCCTTCTGTCTCTTCTTAATGAAGCAAACTAAAATGAGGTCCTACTAAACATTCATACTTCCTGTCAATCACAACCATCAACAGTTAAGGTATCAACTGTTTAAAAGAAAAGAAAATATTTAAAAATTCAAATCACCTCACATTTTTTTAAAGATCTGAATGAAAACTAAAAAAATGATTTTTCAAAGATAAGGTTCTATTTTAATTATCACTTAACTGTCAACTCTTTCCCGATATATCCACACAAATCACAAGCAGGGAGTTGACCAGACAGATGGTGTACAACACACATCTCATAAAAATCAGACCTTTCACTCCGATACAAGACCTCTCTGTATTAAGATCTGAGGATACCTCCACAGGAGGTCATGCCTAACTTTCTTATCAGGCATTCCGAGTCAAGGATTCTAAAATATCAGCACACGTGAGCAAAGCATTCAAACCAGCATATCTGATTTCTGTATCTCGAAAATTAACTACAACACGTCTTTGAAAGGCATTTAGAAGTGACATATAAACGATTAAAGGTCGCTCAGGGTTCACCTGATGCAGCCTCCTATGGAACCATCCTTAAATCTTAATGCACAGAGGTATTATATTGAAGTAAAAAGATCTGATTTTAATGAGATTGATCAACAGAAACATCTGATTGTTGTGTTTTTTATGTTCCCAATCAAATTTGTTCCTGAGAAAGGAAATGGACCTTCAATATGCTTTTGTTTGTTTGTTTGTTTGTTTGTTGTTTTACGCCGCACTCAGCAATATTCCAGCTATATGATGGCGGTCTGTAAATAATCGAGTCTGGACCAGACAATCCAGTGATTGACATCATGAGCATCAGTCCACGCATTTGGGACCGATGACATGCATCAACCAAGTCAGCGAGCCTGACCACCTGACCCCGTTAGTCACCTTTTACAACAAGCATAGTCGCCTTTTACGGCAAGGACGAGTTGCTGAAGACCTATTCTACCCCGGATCTTCATGGGTCTATCCAGATCTCAAAGTGTTTGCAAAGCTAAATGATTATCGACTCTTTGTTGATGAGCTTAAGTAAATATAGAATACACAGACATATGAGGTTTCTGACTTTAAAATAAACCCTCCTTTTGGTGTTTCTATGGCACATGGACGGGATAACACTAAGACCAGCATGTACATGGAGGTCGGGTCGCTGTAGTGCAATTTTAACACACCGAGACACACAGAACAGACCGATCATGCAAACATAACAACCTCACACACATCGGTGAGTTCTACAGTGACACACGACATATCACCAGTGAGTCTGTCAGACATACAACGGCAAGTACAATAATATTGTTTAAGTATTTGTTCAACTGATTTTAAAACAGTTTCCTAGTGTTGCTCCGTACACAGTTTTTCAATGTTACAAATTAACAGAAATTAGCACGATGTACCAGAGATCTAATCTAGAGACATAACAATGCACCGAAGATCTTGAATCCTACCAAGGCTCTTGGTTGTACATGCTTATTCAGTTGTGTGTAACCTTTAACCTTAAAGCACAGCCTAATACTCCTGCCATGTGAGAGCTTGCTATTTGATCACCCAAAGTACACTTAATTCCCAATTAGGTACTGCAACAGTCCATTTCATGGAACTGTTTGTTGAAAGTCACATTTGGCTGTGCTATAATTCAGATAGAAAACAGGTAACAGTAAATCCCCAGGTTACAGAGTTTCTGCATGTTTTCCCCTTTGTCATCCCTGTAACTGTACCACAACAATGATGGTAACTAGAAACACACCAGTGTGGCCAAGGTATGTTCACTGCTTCAGGAACTCACCACAACAAATCAGCATAGATCCAGCCTTAAACACTGCACTGCAGATTTTACCTATCCAGACAGAACTTCTGCAGCCATGAGGGGGACAAACCTGCTTAAGGCTTAAAAAAATAAAAGAATTGGATCTCAGGCAATGGCTTTTGAAAATATAGTGTGGGTGGGCGGTGTTAAATTGGGGGGGGGGGTGGTGGTGTTGTTCAAACTACATGTGGTATGTAACCAAATAAAATGTTTGGTGTTTTTTTTCAAAATTGAAATAAAGACGAAACGGGTGGCGAACTTATGATGATATGGGCGGTGCCTGAGAACTAAGACTATTATTTTTTTTAGCCTAAGGAATAATTCAAGTAAACAAATCAAAGACATTCAACTGATGGTGAACAATTGCTTCCTTTTCATGACCTAAGGAATATTTCCTGTATGTAAAGATTGATATTGTTCACTTCGCTTCCTGTTCCAAACTCAACACATCAGCACATCAGCACACAAACAGAGACTACAGAGCTAGATTACTAATTAGATGCATGATTATCTCAACAATTCTGTTAACACAAGATCATATCCAACACTACAGGGAGGAAAAGATAAGTGAAAGTGACTGATTGAAATCATCATAAATTATTAATGATAGATAAAAACCTGGTAATGTCTTTACCACAAAGTCAAACAGCCTATCGGAATACAGTTATGACGCTTGATATGAAACAAATAATTACTACATTTTGAGCATTAAGACAAAAGTAATGAGCATAAATTCATTTGTCATGACCGAGCTCTTCTTGCCATATACTTCCTACTAAGTATACATATATATTAATTATCTAAAATCTTAGCAAGACAGTTTGTTACGATAGGCATTTTCAGAGTTGAGTAATCGCTAAATCATTACATGACTTGATTACGAACTCCTATTGATCCTAGTTATAAAGCCTAGGAACTCTGAAGACGCTATCTATGATCATTTAATGATTTTCAAGCTGAATTACTTGGTCTAGCACTAGGATAAATGTAGAGATTTTCTGGAACTACAACATCTATTTTGTTCCTTTGATTAAACAATAGCATTTGTTCAAAACATGTGCTATGAGTGAAGCCCACAGATTATGTCAACTCAAAGTCAATGTCCTTCTTGTACGCCAGCAGTGTGTTCTTCATCAGCATGGCAACGGTAACCGGCCCCACCCCTCCAGGGACTGGGGTGATATAGGCAGCCTTCTCCCTCACACCTGCAACAAAGGACATCTGTAAGAACAACACAGGCCTCAGACGCACATTAAATATACATGGCAACAAGTGTTATAAACAATAGATGTGGGGCAACGATGAGGACAGCCAACTCAGCCTACAGTTTTAATACCCTTGGGATGACTTAGCTGAACCATTCGGCATTGGCAATCATCTCCTTGCCAGAGTCACACTTCAACTCAAGCATCCAATAGGTCTTCTTGCATCATTGATTCCTAACAGATTTCTTCCCAGTACATATGGGTTATTAATAGTTGACTGTAAGTTTACAAGACAAGGATTTGACCTTAGGTGAGGTGAAATTGAACACTGCTGTATGTATATTTTAATAATATATAATAATGTGTGTGCTGATTTTGCACTAGATTCCAAACACTCAAAGCGCTAATATTATTATTCAGTGGCCCAGTTAATGGATCAGTGTGCCCTCGTTTATCATTCTCAGCTCCCTGGGGAGTTTACAAACAGCTGAGGTGCTAGAAGGTTAACTGCCACATTGCCATCTCATCCTACAGGGTACCTATTCAGATACCCCCTCGTAGATGTACGTCAATCTCAGGGATCCCTCGTCACACTAAGTGTATAACACTCAGTATTTACCAAATGTAGCAGTAAAATGGTTGTGCATGACCCTCCTCATGGTTTAATCCCCTTCGCACGAGGCTGTCATAATTTGCCAGCATTATTGCATTTCTGGTTTCCATGGCGATTTTGTTACCTTCACAATCCCCTGCCCTAAATACATGCCAAAACAACAGCAAATGTTTCCTAACATAGCTTCTGGTGTCATCTTTCATGATAAAAGTGAGTGAATGTTGTTATATGTTGTGTTCACCAGTATTCCAGCTTATTCATATTGGCCTGTAATAATTGTGACATGACAAAATAGTGGTTGATATACCCAAGTAGGATAAAAAGAATTGAGTTACGATGAGTGAGTAAGTGAGTATGGTTTTACGCCACTTTTAGCAATATTCCTCGATATCACGGCAAGGGACACCAGAAATGGGCTTCACACATTGTACCAATGTCGGGAATCGAACCCAGGTCTTCGGCGTGACGAGTGAAAGCTTTAACCACTAGGCTACCCCACCGCCCCAAGTTATGATGAGACACAATAAGATAAGCCAGGACACACATGATCCTCGCCTAGTCAGCACTTTAACAAGACTAGCACAGGGTGCCAGATACCAACAGAGCTCCATGTGAAATGAGATTGTTGTAACTGATTCACACGAAGCTAGTGCACTGCTTCCTGTTCACTCTACAGAGCTGGCACTGCAAACACATGTCACTGAGAAGCATCAATATCTCATGGAGCCTACTCCCACTAAGGAGATTAGTCCAGCAGAATTTCAGAGCTAAAACTTGTGACTCACTTAGTCACCAATGTGACCTTTTTTGTTGTTATGGCAACTAACATTTTCACCAAAATGATTCCAGAACATTTGACTGTTTTCTCACTTGCTTTACCGATTTCCTCGATCAACATACAGGGATAAAAAGGGAAAATACAGTTGTGATCTTTACTCTTTTCAGTGTGGGCAACAGTCTGATATATTTGCCAGGAGATTAATAGGCTTTTTCCCCCCCTCTTTTTTATCCTATTAAACTCTTGGTTAATATATTACTTACCCACAATGTCTTCAGTGTCGAGACTAGCTAGTTTTTTTAAGCAGACTCACTCCAGCTCAGTCCAGTATAATTTGAGAGATAAGCCAACACATGATGTCTACTAGAAACAAGACCTTTCTGCTGTCTCAGGCACGCTATCTAGAAGTCGGGAAACAGACTCAACTTTCAACTTCCACTTGTTGCCATGGAAAGTGTCACCTTATTTGCTCTTTCGTTTTCAGAGAATAATACAATGTCGTGTCACAGCACTGTAGCTCACCTGGTACTGCACATGTTGTCAACAGTTTACAATGTACTGTGGTACAGTTACTTTCAGAGAATAATACGATGTCGTGTCACAGCATTGTAGCTCACCTGGTCCTGCACATGTCAACAGTTTACAATGTACTGTGGTACAGTTGCTTTCAGAGAATAATACGATGTCGTGTCACAGCACTGTAGCTCACCTGGTCCTGCACATGTCAACAGTTTACAAAGTACTGCGGTAAACAAACACAGCCATGTTCCGCGAGTTGCTTTTAGCACTGACATTCAAATATTTTCTTAATAGATATTGACGACATTTTCAAAATGTTTCTTAATCTGCAACAATGATTGTCACATATAACAGTGTTTGAAATTAAGCACGAACAGGCAAGGGATCCTTGTCACAAACCAAAATGAGAAATATTATAGTTTTCAGATACATTTTGCAATTCATTTTCTTGAATGGCCTTTATTTTATATGCTGACAAAAGAATAATAACTATTAAGACATATTCAAAAGTTATATTTCCCTGATATTTCATGTCATTCCCTGACAAATTCAAGTAAAAACTTGGAAATATATTAACAATAACAGCAAAGTGCATCAAATCACATGAGCACCTTGATTAAAAACATGAAAAGATTTGGAAAATATCTGTTGACGAGTTGGCAGTGCACATGCTTTGCAAATCCTGCAATCGACCAAAATCTGTATGACAGTTTATGAACCGGATTTCGATTTCGTTGCATGATTAGTCCAGCCAAAATGTAACTCCATAATACCAGCCTAGTTTGGCAATGGTGGAAACTGGACCATTTTATAGTCAGTTAACTCTCTTGCCTCGGGAAGATGTCCATAACTATACCAAATATGATGCTAGCTAGAATTAGATGATAAAACTTTACAGATTTTTGAGTGACAGTCTCATCACCTTTTCATATAAAGTGTTGAAAATCAGACTGTGGTTTTGATGACTTTCAGTGTGACCGTGGACCAAGTTTCATTGACCTTCAGCAAATCCTTCTCGAGTTACAAAACTTGTTGTTTGAAGACCTTGACACTTGACAAGACATATATATGTGTCAAAACTATATTCCCAGGATTATACAGGAGGTATGGATGTTGTGATATCCCTGAGAAAACCACATGGTTAAAAAAACAAAGTGTGGATAATTAACCTTGATTAAACCTTAAAGAATCCTTGGTCGGATACCTTGAACAACTTGAACCTCCTTCTAGTACAAACATTCACACAAATTTCAGTTGAATCCATCAAGCCATTTTGGACCATGATGGTGGATGATGAAGAACGACTTGCATCGTCATAAGCTCACATGACCGTAGCAGAATTATGTGAGTTGAGAAAGAGTTTTTTTCTCAAGCGAAATCATGAAGAAAGCTTTCACTTGCAGAACATGTGAATGACTTCAGTGCTGAGTATTCTCCTAATACAGCTACTGAGTTTGTGTTAACAAGCAACAATGGTTACAGTCAGCAGTTACGTCAAACATAAATGTCATCTTCTTATGGAATATTTGCCTCAAACTTACCTTGGAAATCTCCATCTCCCACCAGATTACCTTGGAAATCCACATCTCCCACCAGCCTACCTTGGAAATCTACATATCACCAGCTTACCTTGGAAAAATACATCTCCCACCAGCCTACCTTGGAAATCTCCATCTCCCACCAGCTTACCTTGGAAATCTCCATCTCCCACCAGCTTACCTTGGAAATCTCCATCTCCCACCAGCTTACCTTGGAAATCTCCATCTCCCACCAGCCTACCTTGGAAATCTCCATCTCCCACCAGCCTACCTTGGAAATCTCCATTTCCCACCAGCTTACCTTGGAAAAATACTTTTTACCAGCTTACCTTGGAAATCTCCATCTCCTACCAGCTTACCTTGGAAATCTCCTTCTCCCACCAGCTTACCTTGGAAATCTCCATCTCCCACCAGCTTACCTTGGAAATCTCCATCTCCCACCAGCTGACCTTGGAAATCTCCATCTCCCACCAGCTTACCTTGGAAATCTCCATCTCCCACCAGCTTACCTCGGAAAAATACTTTTTACCAGCTTACCTTGGAAATCTCCATCTCCCACCAGCCTACCTTGGAAATCTCCATTTCCCACCAGCTTACCTTGGAAAAATACTTTTTACCAGCTTACCTTGGAAATCTACATCTCCCAACAGCTTACCTTGGAAATCTCCATCTCCCAACAGCTTACCTTGGAAATCTCCATCTCCCACCAGCTTACCTTGGAAATCTACATCTCCCACCAGCCTACCTTGGAAATCTCCATCTCCAACCAGCTTACCTTGGAAATCTCCATCTCCCACCAGCCTACCTTGGAAATCTCCATCTCCCACCAGCTTACCTTGGAAATCTCCATCTCCCACCAGCTTACCTTGGAAATCTCCATCTCCTACCAGCTTACCTTGGAAATCTCCATCTCCCACCAGCTTACCTTGGAAATCTCCATCTCCCACCAGCTTACCTTGGAAATCTCCATCTCCTACCAGCTTACCTTGGAAATCTCCATCTCCAACCAGCCTACCTTGGAAATCTCCATTTCCCACCAGCTTACCTTGGAAATCTCCATCTCCTACCAGCTTACCTTGGAAATCTCCATCTCCCACCAGCTTACCTTGGAAATCTCCATCTCCCACCAGCTTACCTTGGAAATCTCCATCTCCTACCAGCTTACCTTGGAAATCTCCATCTCCTACCAGCCTACCTTGGAAATCTCCATCTCCCACCAGCTTACCTTGGAAATCTCCATCTCCTACCAGCTTACCTTGGAAATCTCCATTTCCCACCAGCTTACCTTGGAAATCTCCATCTCCTACCAGCTTACCTTGGAAATCTCCATCTCCCACCAGCTTACGTTGGAAATCTCCATCTCCCACCAGCTTACCTTGGAAATCTCCATCTCCCACCAGCTTACCTTGGAAATCTACATCTCCCACCAGCTAACCATGGAAATCTACATCTCCCACCAGCTTACCTTGGAAATCCACATCTCCCAACAGCTTACCTTGGAAATCTACATATCACCAGCTTACCTTGGAAATCTACATATCACCAGCTTACCTTGGAAATCTACATCTCCCACCAGCTTACCATGGAAATCCACATCTCCCACCAGCCTTCCTTGGAAATCCACATCTCCCACCAGCCTACCTTGGAAATCCACATCTCCCAACAGCTTATTTTGGAAATTTACATCTCACCAGCCTTCCTTGGAAATCCACATCTCCCAACAGCTTATTTTGGAAATTTACATCTCACCAGCTTACCTTGGAAATCTACATCTCCCACCAGCTTAGTTTTGTCGGTTTCTTCATCTTTGATCCTGTTGATGCCCACATCGATGACTGCGGCCCCCGGTTTGACCATGTCGGCAGTGATGAGGTTAGGCACTCCAGCAGCCGCTATGATGATGTCCGCGGTGGTGGTGAACACCTTCAGCTGATCTGGGGGCGTGAAACGGTGGCAGATTGTCGTTGTTGCATCACCTGGAACAACAATCATTTTCTTTTAAAAGTTAATATCATAAAATTAAAAAATAATATCTGTACGTTTCATGAACGATATTTTGGAGGGACAAAAATCAATCATCAATGAAATAAACAATGACTCATCAACATTCACCACAATTCCTGCAAGCCTACAATTGTAAATTAACAATCTTTGTGAAAACGTTAGGCACTGATCGTAACTTCCCTTCCAGTTTTGCACCAAATGGAAAGGTTTGGCACCAGACAATCTACCCTGGAAAGCAAAGATTACAATAATACATATTCCAGAACATCGTAGAGCACTTGCCTGACTGGGAAAAACACATTAAAACATGGGCCACAGCTCGGCAAAAGAAATAACTCTTGATGGTAGTTTTTAAACTTGATAACATAATCATCAATTAATGGCAGACTCAAAATGTCATCAATAGTGGTTTCTGAGAAAACTTGTCACCATTAGTGGTACTGTGCACAATGTCCAAAAGATCACACAAGGGCCATAATTCTGCTAAATGCTAATTCTTGATGTTTCTTCAACTCAATGAACAAATTTATCCCTCAATGATGAAAGTAAAATGTCACCCCTGCATCCATAGCGGTTTCCAAACAAAGGAGTTCCCTTCGAGGCACAGTCCACCATGTCCAAACACACAGGGTGTGGGAGTGAGTGAGTTTGGCTTTACACCGCTTTTAGCAATATTCCAGCAATATCACGGCAGGGGACACCATAAATTGGCTTCACACATTGTACCCCTGTCGGGAATCGAACCCGGGACTTCGGCGTGACGAGTGAACGCTTTAACCACTAGGCTACTCGACCGCCCCCCATATGTGAGTGAGTGAGTGAGTTGGGTTTACCTCCGCTTTTAACAGTATTCCAGTTATATCACAGCGTGTCAGCTTAATGTGGGAGGAAAGCCCCAAGTGATGCAGGTCTCAGTCATTTACCACGAGCACGGGTATGGTGCTGACAAACCTGGATACATAATCGGGGTGACCCGGGATTCGAACCCACAATCATAGGTTTCTGGCGTGCCCAAGGGACGCAGCTCTGCACAGCGAATCACGGCACCTTAGACGACTGGGCCACCCGTGCTCCCCTCCCCCTATAGGGTAAAGGAAGTATAACATATAGAGCGTAAAATATTAATTGTGGATGTTATTTTTTAACTTGATCTACATATGTACCACATAACTATGTATACATGTGTTTCCAGTCTGTTAATTACAGGTACACCTGAAGCCCTTACCTGCATCTGTATCGTTGCGTCCATCAGCATGGAGGAGGATGGCAATTGGCAGGCCCACATTTTTTGATCGGCCAACAACTACAGCATTCTTTCCAAATGTAGGGATACCTGTATTATAATAGGCTATTTATGTTGCGCATATTTCCACAGCACACAGGGGCATGCTAAAAGCTCTATTAATACCCCGGTCACTGGATCAGTGTGCACGCAACAACCATTCTCAACTCCATGGGGAGTATGCAACCCAAGCTGCCTGTTAGGCAGTAGAAGGTTAACAATCAGAGAAGTCAGACCTTTCAGTTGGAGATAATTAGTAAGACGAATTTGTCTGTTCTGTAGAGGAGCAGTGTTTCAATTTGTTCTGGGTCTGTTTCTATCCAGTCTGACATCGGAGAGGCTTGGTGTGGACACTAAATGCATCATGATTCACACCAAAGGTTGTCTGCGTCAAGACAGGTGGTATCTAGGTAGGTCTTGTTGATTCTGATAGACTCCTTGTTTTAATGAAAACAGGACAAAGTACTACTTGGCCAACAAGAACTGACACTATTATACAAATGAGGACAAAAACTTTACAGATTTGTATGCAAGTTATCAGGTATATTCATGTGAAAGGGAGTTGGACTTTGTTCTTGACTCATAACAAAAACAGACATAAGGCTTAAATATGTCAGAAATGTTTACCTCAACAATTATTAAACATATGCAAGTTTTCGACCCAAGTTGATTCCCTTAGGAGATATTTTCCCAAAGGCTAAGACTTCAAGTAGGATCACAGATTTGCTCCAGAAGTTCACACTTCAGCCTGTTTCACTCACTATGATCATTGTACTTAGTCATGACAAGTCTAAAACTTATTAACATTACTTGAAAGTTATCAATGACCTTCATTGGCCACTTGCACTTGGCCCAGAAAGGCCCCTCTCATGCCTCGTACAGTACAATGAGTGAGTGAGTGAGCCGACCGCCCCTCGTCCAGTACAAGGAGGTTGTTGCTTAGTCCATGTACCTCTGTGAACAGAGACACAATACATCCCAAACTCCACCTGGTTTGTTTGATAACAGATTAGAAAATTTATATAATTGGTACTGGAGAGATTTGGGGATTAAAGAAAAAGCCAGACTCCATCCGTGACACTTGGCATCAGAAGACGAGAAGGAACGTACCTGTCCTGCGAATGATTTCCAGAACTGCTGCTGGCGTCGCTGGGACATAGGCTGTCTGATCCACACAGAAGCGCCCGATGTTCACCACACCGAACCCATCCACATCCTTGCTTGGTGTGACAGCATTGCACACCCTACGCTCATGGATGTGAGGTGGAACTGGCAACTGGACCAGGATTCCATCCACCTCTGCCGACTTGTTCAAAGTGTCAATGTGACTCAACAGTTCGGCCTCCGTCACACTAGCCGGGAGCTTGAGGGTGGAGCTTGTTATACCTACGTATGTGAGATTCAAATATTCATGTATTGGCTTATTAAATATTTGTGAAGTCATGAAACTTGTCAATCACAGAACATAAAATAAATTGATCTGCTATATTTAATATTGAAGGACGGATTGACCTGTGGATTTCAGATTAATTCAGGTTTCAAGGATTTATTCCCCTACTGAGGCCAATTAGATAAAAGTGACAAAACCCTTTCCATGTTCATAAGAAATCTATACAAAAAGCAGAAAGTTCATTGTACGATTCCCACTATGTCATGAGCATGTGTTTATACCAGACAAGGTGAGCATATCCATCAGACCCCTGTGACAGACATTGTTACAATGTTAATCTAGTGTTGGTGCACAGTACACACCTTTCTAATCTTACCATATAAATATTATACATAAACATTAAACTGAATAAAGTTTTTGCTTGTTTAAAATAACATAACAACGGAAGCCTTGGCTGAAATGAAATGGAGTTCAATGACTATTGACATACGCAGCACAATGTATACATAAAACATGAGTTTCATTTCTAATATTTACCCAGTAATACAGAGGCCTTCATCATCAGTACACTTATATCAACCACTTCTAACATGTTGTACTCTGTATGAATAAAAGCCACTTCAAAATGTTAATAAAGCCCTATTTTTCTTCTTAACATTAATATTACATAAATTTCTCAATCAATTAATGACTTATGATAAATTTCAAACATTTTCCCATCCGTACCGGTAATTAAATTATGGCATTCTGGCACCACACAGTCTGCTAAATAGACTACAAATGTCAACTAATAAGCCCTCTTATCTAACTACTAATGAGATCCAAGCAATTCCTGAAACCATACAAGAATATGTTTCATGCATGTGTAGTCTGGTGGGGACTTGGATCAAGTGCTAGTTTTCCGTAACATTTCGGTGCAGATGATATGGACCAGCACCGTAATGGCAGAATGAAAGATGAAAAGTAGTCAATCCTGTATTTATTGCCACTTAAAGAACTCCTATTTATAATGCAATGCATTTTTACATCAAATGTGAAACCATAAAACTTATGATAAACTCAAGTTAGAAAATGTCACACCAAATGGATCTGGAGACTTAGACCAATAGGCAATAGCAAAACTTGTCGCCTCCAGTTACACTGTTTTCAAAGTGAAGAGCCAGGCTAAGACTGGTGACTTGTCTTGTTTGATATATATAGAACATCAAATAGATCACTGTGGAGTTTCTTTAACTGGTTTCCAACACTGCCTAAATACATTGGAAAATTGGAATACATGTATTTCAAACTTCTTAATGTAGTGAGTGAGTGAGGCTAAACACCATTTTAAACATTTTGCAAATCATGGTGAACTGGTGATGCAGGTGATGAAACCAACAAGCAGGAGTCTGATGCTGCCCAAGAATTACAATCACAGCCAATCAGGGATTCGAAACCCACCTTTAAATAGAAAGGCTTATTACCATGATTACCCAATCATTTAAATGAGAGAAGAACAGGACCACACACACTGCTCTAAACATGTTGAATATCATCATATGCAATCATGAAACAAAATTCTGCTTTAAAAAATGTTTAGTTAATATTTCCTTGAAAGGGCTGACTACATTGATGACTTGTGATCCCTATACCCCCCAACACCCTGAGATACAACATGGGTAATTACTATGAAGAAGACGGAGTGTTTCCTGACCAGTGTGCTTTGTTGCTTTGATCTTGTTGTTGACATACACCTGGCTGGCAGGGTCGACGCCAACAAGTACCACAGACAGATGGGGAGGACGACGCCCACTGGACACCACCTCATCAATCTCCGACTTCACTTCCTCACGGATTGCCTTTGCAACTGATTTCCCGTCTATAACACAAGCTGAGGCCAATCTGGAATCATTCATTAGAATTAGGTATATCATTTCAATTACTGTCAACAACATCGGTAATGTGACTCAAAGAGTGAAAATCAATAATGTTGATGAATCCAACAACTTGTAAATTACAAGCCCAGAACACATCTTGCATGTGCACAAACACCAAATAAGAGGAGCTGTCTAGTTATTTGCCTCATATCTTGGATTCATACTTTGCTTGCTGGTTCTCCTTGGGATGATACCAGAGCTATAGAGAAACACTGACTTGTACATTAAATATAACATGTTTATCAAACCAGTAACATTCCAAATAAACAGTAAGGTGGACTGACAAAAGTGTAATTCATAAGTAGGTCATCCTTATGTGGATAACTGTCAGTTCTGTAAGTTCTACACGTCCTATTGATGCCAGTGCCATTTTGGTTATTATCCTATTACTCGTGCCAGTTTCCACTGATGACATTCAGCCTACTCACATTACCTCAAAGTCAAACACCTATATCTTACATTCTATTGTTTCGTTTACAGATCCACATACCTTATAAAATAGAAAATCTAGAAAAAAATACAATTAGAATAACATATTTTTTTTAATACCAACGGATTTATAGTCTGGAGGTAATTTAGGGTACCGACGTTTACTACAATATCTGAAAAACTATTGGACCTACTCCAGTCAAAGTTGGTATGAGATTATTAAACAGTCATACATAACTGGATATTACATTTAAAGACAATCGGTGCATGAATAAAAAAATCTGTCTATTTAGCTATCACTATATTTCATCAACAACCAGACCTGTTCATCACGGGTGGAACAAGCATTCACTGAAACAGCCATCTGCATAATGCTACCCCTGCGTCACAGGGCCATATGATACAGTTGAACCAATCAACTCACTTCGAAAGGGTGCACGGGAATCACGCACGCACGAACACGGTGGTTAGCGTTGGGCGTCTCAACGTGCATGACTCTCGTGCACCCTTTCGAGTTGGGTATAGAACCTATTGAATGTGCAGCTTGAACATAACATCATGATAGATAACAGCACACTCCTCTCCATACAGGTTAATAAATCACATTCTGCTTAATACTCAGAGACATATCTACAAGTCTTGCATTAATTATTGTAATATTGCAAATATTGTCATTTCATCTCATAAGACCACACCTACAATGTTGAAACATTTATTGCAAAGGCAATATCGAAAAATGTATTGCGAAGAAATTGTAGGTGTCTTTAATGGTTCCAATAACAAAATCTAACGACAATAGGAAGGGGCAAATACGGTCTAAGCTGCTTACAAGTTACAGACTGTACTGGGGATTTATTCTCCCCCAGAAACAGGGGTCAGTTGATCCGATGGGGTCATTCTCGACCTAATTACCATTGTCTTGTACCAGGGTACATTCGAATATATATATTATTTACAGACCGCCGTCATATAGCTGGAATATTGCTGAGTGTGGCGTTAAACAACAAACCAACCAATCTGAGTTGATGTCAAACCTATTGATCCTTATTGTCAACATTGTAATGGTTATGTCAAGATGGTAACATTGTTGTCAAGATGGTAACATTTTGTCATGTCAGTATTGTACAAATACACATGTACAGCTTAGAACTCCTTCTCTCCGAAAGGCCTCTGTATTAGAGACACCAGGTTGTCCATTTGTAGCAAGCGGCACATCTCATGGACTGTCAAACATTAAATCAAGCTGGACAATACCATTCAGTCTGAAATGAATTTGTTATCAAAACTAATAACAGGCATGGTCTCAGTGTGAAAGGAGTGCTTATTAGACAGTCTAGACTCAGTCCTAAGGGTCCTTCATAACTGCACAGTCAACTTACAAATGGGATCAGGTCTTTAACAAGACTTTTCAAAAAGATGTTTTACAGGTTCTGACTCATAAATTGAAAACTGTTGAATAGGTTTATCCGAAAAGACCTATTATTTTTAACTGTTGGCATTCTAAAAGTTGGTGAGAAAATAAGAAAACGCACAACTTAATGGATAACAACTTCTGGTTAATTGCATACAGCGACGTTTTTATGTAGATTCTTACACTGTTATCAAGCTGGAGTGACTAAAGCAGCGTTAGAAATTGGCACTAGTCCTTGTCAAACTGCCCAATAATAAAGGTATCATAAGGACTAGTAGAAATTTGCCATTTTTAAAGGTTTTGCTATATGATATCATTATCAGCATTAGTGGGCTAAAACTGTTAATTTCTATCACTGACTAAAGTCGGAAATGCTAGAAAACTGCTTTCCTGGCTTCATTTCATAAATACAAGTCATAGGACTATAAAAAGAGCATATATCAAAATAACGTAAATTGCCCTAATATGGCCTGTCCTAACTGACGCTGTAATTACCCTTAAAATGTACTTTTACAGGTAAAATGATGATCAACTTAGAACATATTCGTGTCTTGTCATGCATGTATGAAATGGCCTATAACCTGAGGTTATTACCTAACACCTGTCCCGAGGTGATGACCTCACACCGTCCCATGCATTCTCACCATTGCTCACAGGTGCAAACGTCACCGATTTGGGGGTGGTCTCAAAATATTGCTATTATTGTACTTAATTGACATGTGCATTGATGGGGTAGCAATTTAGGATATATACTGCATTATATTTGCTTGGAAACAGGATGAAAGGATTCAGAGCTATGAAACGGAATGAGTATTGGAAGGTTGCGGTTTTGGAATCCAGAAGTATTTGTTGTTCTACAGATGATTTCTTGAGGCAGCATTTATCTCCGCTGAATATCTCTATATATGAATCTGTACTTTTGAATGTTAATTGTGCTATGTCTTGCCACAAACCCTTTACACTTAGCCAAGATGGGCACAACAGGCTTGAGCTCACAATGTCTGACTAGCGTACGTAAGACAGCGTGACCGTGTTGTGCCACCAGCACATATGTCCTGTACTTTACAGGGTCTGCATTCGGCCGAATTTTCTCCATGAGTTGAACTTTCGTCTCATATGGTTTGAAGTTGACATGTCATATATTCCTGTATGGTCGCCTTCAGACTACTCATTGTTTGGGCGACAATATCTGAATTCCGGACGTTATATCAACTGGCGTTATCTATGACACTGACCTTTAAAATTGGCAATAGCTGAAGATCCAACCAGTCTATTAACACATCATATAATTTCATATAATTTCCTTATTAAAATTATCAGTTTTCTTTTTCGCCTCCAAAACTAGGTCGATCGGTAGTTACTCGATATTTCAGTAACAACAGTAACAACAGTCTGTGAAAAATCATATCCTTTTTTAACAGGCAAAAAGCAGTTTTCTAGCATTTCCGACAGGACTCTAACAACCATGCTAAGAGAGGTATATATACATGATATGTTGTGATAAGCAGCAGATAGTATTAACCACAACAGGTAATACATAACAAGAAGCACGCAGATAATTGGATGAATCTTATTGTACATCAGGTTTCATCCAATTATCTGTGTGCTACTCGTTATCTATTACCTGTTGTTGTCGATGCTAACCTGCTGCTTATCACAACATATCATGTCTTTATACCTCTCTCAACATGGTTGTAGTCACTCCAGCTTGATAACAGTGTAAGAATCTATATAGAAAATTTGCTATATGCAATAAACCAGAAAATGTCTATATCATGGCTCTTTTGTAAGGAAATAAAAATGAATTCAGAATTATTCTCTCCGTAGTTTTTAAATTCTCTCACTAATGAAAATTAGACAAAATATGGGCTTATGATTTAATAACTTGACAATAACTGTGTTTAATTTCTGACTAAAAATCTATTACTATGCACCTAGCTTTAGTTTAGACATCCAACAATCAATAAGCCTTCTGTCTCTTTTTTGCTTAACACAGCAATATTTTATGTATATGACAGCAGTCTTTAAATAATCCATTGTCCAACTGTCTAACTCACAGGGCTCAATTTACTATATAACACATGCACCAGTGCCACCTGTTATTGAGATGCAACCTGATATTTGTCTACATGCACTATTCTTACTGTTACATCCAACAACCACTGTTTGTGAGTATCCATGAAACATAATGTAGATAATGTATAAAGATGTTCAACAGGCATCATGTTGGGTATATTTTCATACTGTTGAGTGGTTGCTGTTTGGTGATTAGTCTGAACTTGGATAAATGAGGTTTGGAAAGCTCAAAATTACCAAATGCAAAGTCATCTGACATTTGGTCTTTTTAGAAAAAGTGATATTATTTTTATTGCCTCTTACATAATATCATACGATTCACACTCAGTATTTGTGGACTTGAAATGTACCTAAATATATTATTACATGCACTCACCTCTGTTACTCAACATGCTCACCTCTGTTACTCAACACTCTCAACTCTGTCACTCAACATGCTCACCTCTGTCACTCAACATGCTCAACTCCGTTACTCAACATACTCAACTCTGTTACTCAACTCTGTTACTCAACATATTCAACTCTGTTACTCAACATACTCAACTCCGTTACTCAACTCTGTTACTCAACATACTCAACTCTGTTACTCAACTCTGTTACTCAACATGCTCAACTCTGTTACTCAACTGTTACTCAACATGCTCAAATCTGTTACTCAACATGCTCAATGCTGTTACTCAACATGCTCAACACTGTTATTCAAATCCGTTAGTCAACATGCTCAACGCTGTTACTCAACCACTCAACTCTGTTATTCAACATGTTTAACTCTTTTACTTAACACCATGTTGAATAAATCAGAGATGATAAAAGTATGTTCAGAATGGTTGACTTGTGTGGAGGTGTATCTTTTATGAAAAAGAAAATGATTATGACTTTGGTCAACACGAGTTGATATATTTGATATCAAAAGACACGAGGGTGAGATTTTATTCATCATCCAACATCATTCTTCCAACTTTTTCAGTTTGTAGACGTTAATTAGCAGTATCTAAGTGTAAAAAGTACTGCTAACAGCTTCAGTAGCAGAGCCATTAGTGATGTCATTTCATTGTGACGTCATGGTAACCAGTGACGTGATAATGGTCTGCAAACCATTGTGATGCAATTTCATTGATCTCATCCAAGCGATAGCTCCTGTGGGAACCAGTTTTTTATGATAAATATCTGTTTTGTACTGCTAACCATCAGGTATTAAGTCTTTGAAATTAGGCAATGTTACGGTAACTTGGGTAAAAAATGTGAAAGCTTCCATTTTAATATTTGAAATTATGGAGTGATTTGTGCCAAGGTTGAGATTCCACCCATCGGTTTCTCAGAATTGACCAAAGACACTGATGTGAGTGGGTGAGCTGACCTAAAGACCTCTCTGATAGGATCATACTGCTGGTCAAAGTTAATGTATTTTTAAACATTGAATCCCTTTTTGTTCAAGCTATCTCCCCAAACATGTGTGAGTGATTGGATTATCAAGCTTTGCTATGGACACTCTGTAGGTAATCTGTGTCGGGGCAAGTCAAACCAGTGGATGCAGCATGGGTTCAATTCCCAACAATGAGGGAAGCCATGTCTGGTGTCCCCCGTCGTAATATTGCCGGAACATTGCTAAAACCTGCATAACAACACATTCACTCAGAACAAGTGAGGGGTTGCTGGGTATCTTTCTGACTTAAATGTCTTTGGATACCATATGACCTTCCACCTCGTTGTTAGAAAGTGGCACTAGTCCTGTAGTCCTTGCCAAACTGCCCAATAGTTAATGTATTTTAAGGACTAGTAGAAATTTGCCCTTTTTAAGGGTTTTGCTATATGTTCTCATTATAAGGACGAGTGGACTAGAACTGTTAGTTCTATCACTGCACCTACTTATTGTTCACAAATAGGACCTAAATCAAACCTGACTGTGAAGAAGGACTACTAAAAACAAAGTGTGGTAAGGTTTATTCAATGTAGAATACCGGGTACCCATGGTATTAGGACCAAGTTCATGGTGTTGACCCTGACTGAGCAGGCATAGATACGATGTATGTGTATACAGTCTACATGAACCTACACCTCTACTACAAGATACGATCTAACTGTGTGAGGGAGACAGAAATGATTCTAATCAACTGAAAGCAGAGAGGAATAGTAAAAGGATTGAATCCTCTAACATCTCAAATCCTTTGTCTACCACAGTATGGCTGATGTTTGCAGGCACATGTGACATAACATGCATAAGTTGTGTTCTTGTCGAGTAACGTAGACCTAGCTCAGCATTATTGTGACCCAACAGCGGATGTACTGTGTGACAGACATTAACCTGGAATGTGGACTTGCCAGAATATTGATACCACATGACAATCCACACACAAAAAGTTGGAAAGGCAGCTTACCCCCAGCTAGCAGTCAAGTGATACTTTCCATCCTTGCTTCATAATGTAGATATATTGGTCAACTAATTTGTACATTTAATAGCAAAATATTTACACACGTTATATCCAAAACCATTAACAATGCACTTGTGATCTATCACAGACCTTAGAGTACCTGGTACACCTAAGAGTAGTAATAACTGGAAGAGAAATTCATGGTAAGGCATCAATATCATATTTTGTTAATATAATTTAATTTAATTACATCAACATAAATATATGCAATTGACAAAAAGATATGCAATTGAAAAATCGTATTCACTTTTTTTTCAATCAAAATTTCCTAATTATTTCTCTTTAATTTGGTAATGATAATCCAACAGAGGAATGTCCTATTAAAAATTGGAAAAAATAAAGAAAATTACCTTAAACCATCTCTTTGGGAATATTGGAAAATACATAAATAAATCAAATTTGCTTGACACCATGAGCATTATGGGTGATTTTTTGTGAGCCTGTATTCTGGCTGGTTACTTGTGACAGGGCAGCCTGACATGACCGCCACCTGTTTTGTGGCATGTACAAGTACATGTATTCTGGTATAAGTACATAGAGCTCTTTGTCTTGGTGTCCATTCAGATTTCTTAATCTATTCAAATTAGTTTTATCTTCTATTCAATCATTTTATTTCCTATACATATAGGCCACAGGCCTTTGTGTACAAAAGTTGAGTACAGACAGGTTTTAAACATTCAGTAACGCATTTCTTACTTCATTTGCAAAGTATAGATATTTTGCTAGATTTGTAATATTATATGTATCTGGTGATGACAGAAGCATATTAAATTTATGAACATTAGGATGACAAGAGAACTTTGCTTTGAGATATAGTTGCCGTAACTTGACATACGTTGGACAAAAAAGCAGGAATTGGTACTTGGTTTCAACACAGTCTAATTTACAAAGTTTTTTTTCTTAAATTTCTTGGAATTTTATAATGACGTCCATTCTCAATTTCCAAAATATGACAACTCAGTCTGAATCTTGTGAAGGTTGTTTTCATATTTTGCAAATTTAAGAATGACAAATAAGGTTCACATCTAACAAAAGTATTAAAACAAGCATAATGTGACATTTTTTAACTTGCAAGAAGTTTGCTATGCCAGATCTGCTGAAAATTGTCTTTTAAACGTTGTTGAAACATATAAAGAAAAACCTTTCGGTTTCCATACATTTGACACATCCATACATATCTGAACCCAAGTTTACAAAGACAGTTCCTTAATTTAGTTACCCAATTGACAGGACCAAGTTCATCATACACGCACAACATATTGTAGCACTTTCCTGGTAAACAGAAGTCTGGCATCTTTAGTATGTTCAGCCAATATTTCACACATTTATCTTCTATTACCTACATATTATTGTACTAACTTGTGTATAGTATTTTCATACCATGTCTTTTTTGTCCCATGTATTTAATCTATTGTATTTTTTTGCATAAAACCTTTCCAAAGAAGGGAATATTTCTTTATTGAAAGTTCAAAGCAACATCAAGGTAAGGGAGAGAACTCTGAAATGAATGACAACTTTCAATTGGTAGCTCTAACCACTTTTATTCAGGACATTCAAACTCCCCTTTTTGTCTGCTGACTATTGTGTATCCATCTAGCAGTTGACATGGCTGATGCTTAATCTAATTATGGTGAGGCTGTCTCAGTTTCACACATATTGCCTAGACTACAAAGGGCACAAGCAGCATACATCAATATCTCCATTAAGGGAAACAACACTCCAACTTTGAAAATATTGACATATGGATTGGCTTTTTCTGTGCAGATTCAACATGTGCTTATTATACAATAATCTTGAAGCAACATCAATCGGAGGATAGAAGAATGAGAAATTGTAACAAAGGATATACAATAAAGATCTGCAGCAAAACAGACATGTGTTTTTGTTGTTGGTTCATTAATGCACATACATGACTTGAAAGGGTGACGATATCGGTCAACATCCTAATATATACAGTGAGTGTGTGAGTGAGTTTGGTTTTACGCTGCTTTTAGCAATTTTCCAGCAATATCACAGTGGGGGACACCAGAAATGGGCTTCACACATTGTACCCATGTCTGGAATCGAACCCGGGGCTTCGGCATGACGAGCCAAGGCTTTAACCACTTGGCTACCCGACCGCCCCTAATATATACAGTAAAAACTACATAGTATCCCTTCAGAAAATTCAGGTAAAGAAATAGGTGATAACTAGAGCTGTTACGATTCACTCGTGTAAACCGTTTGCCTTCATGAATTGAATTCTTTATTTGTGGTCACTAGAATCGAACCTTTACAAAAAAAATTAAAAGAGTGTTTTTGACTTGAAGTTGTCTTTTATTCATCAAAGCAAGATAGGCAAAATGGAATAAAATCAAGCCATGAAGTAGTTTGTTGTGTGGGGCATCTACAACTCTACCGCAGTTAAATTGCTGATCGTCCATAACGCTCATCAAATATTTGGCCCCCAAAGGTAACGTTTTCACGAGCGATCACTGTATGTTTCATTGAATATAATAAATAATAAACAACTGCTGACTAGTTGTATTCATGAAAAACTAATCATATTCGATACCCTATATTTGTGATACATATCATATTCGCCTCATTGTGTGTTGATTGCAGCTCTAGTGACAACAAACTTGGTCAAGATAAATTTGAAATTTGAGATAAATTATCACTAGACATGATGCTTTACTATTTTAATTTTTTTTTTTCTGTTCATGAGGCACTGTTTTATAAACAGAAATAAAGATCACCTCGTGTATGTTATGTAAACCTTGCCAGAAATAGCAATCAGCTGTACACACATTTTCTACCAATCTACCAGCGATTGGGTTTAGAAAAAAATAAATATATATATATATATATAACTTAAAGAATTTTGATGCATAATAGGATGAACTATATCTGAAACTACAATTTTATCAAAAATATTATATTCCAATATTAAGTTATTTTAGATGGAGCTTTAGGTATAAATATTTAAAATACTAATCATAAGCGTGGCACTTTGGAACAGGTGACTGCTATTGCCAGATATGTTTTAAGTATGAAACAATTTCATTAGTCACTGTTGAGGCCTCCTGCGTTCTTGCTACTTGAATGAAAACAAAACGTGAATATCGTAATTACAACCGACAAAAGTTATTTGTATAATATCATGCAGTTACCTCGTTCAAAGAATGTATCCTTCAATATCCACATAACGGAACAATATCCCATACATCTTAGGCTGTACAAAGAAACTTGTCTTTGTAACAGAAATTGATGACTTAGCATACAAAAAAGATACATACTTATTGTATACTTCAGACTGAGTTTCCTGAAGTTGAAAAAAGTGGTATTTTCACTGCAGCGACCACGACACTTTCACGGAACTATTGTCTTTCAAGAGTCACCTCCCCGCACATTGTCTCCCCTTTATCATCAGCGTCTCACCCAGACACAAACAGACTTCATTTTTACGTTAGTTCCACATTGACAAGGCAAAATAATGACAGATGACATCTATGGAGCTAATGTCGCTTAATTCTTGCCGTTTGTTATTCTCTTGAAAATGTTTCGTCATAAACTTCGTCATTCATCATGTAGATTTCAAGAATATCTTTTGTTGAAGTTGATTTTGTATGTAATCATATCTAAATGTACGATAAAGTGAGTGAGTGAGTGAGTGAGTGAGTGAGTGAGTGAGTGAGTGAGAGAGAGAGAATGATTTTATGGCGTTTTCAGCAATATTCCAGCAATATCACATTGGGGGACACCAGAAATGGACTTCACACATTGCACCAATGTGGGGAATCGAAGTCGGGTCTTCAGCATCTGAACCACTAAAATACCCCAGGGTCCCATATGAATGATAAAGATTTTTATCAAATCAAATATTTTTTGCTACTTTTGCTTATAGATCTATTTGTTTAAGATTTTGCAAAAATGGAACCACTTTTTAAGTCGCAATTACAAGGGGTGGTGAAACGTCCTTGTGTATAAGGTTGGGAGAATTTACGTTTCAAACTTTGACATTAATGAAATAATTCATTTTCCGGTAGACAACTACACAAAAGTATATAATGAATAAGATATTCTATGTGTCAAGTGAAATATCATGGAATATTCTCTATGTGTTACTATCTGTATCCTCTAACAAGATGATGCAACATTCAGATATACCCAACAAACATGATAAAGCAATAATAAAGTGCTTGTGCATGCACATTGACCCCCAAACCTGCACCTGGAGCGCTCGCAGCTAACGCGTCCAAGGACCCACTTGTTGTGGAGACCAATGCAGTCACTGCATCACTCTATCAATTTAATGCAGACGCGTATTCTTTTATTTGAAAGGTCTTTGAATTATTCAAAAATGATGAAAAACAAACCTATCCGATGACGAACATTTCTGTCAACGTCTGTGTCTTATTACAAAATGTTAAAAACTAGTCTAGGTCTAGGCCTATAGGCCTACATTTACACGACCATCATTCTCGTTGAAACATACTTACCTGTCATCTAAATGTAAACCTCTTCTAAAGTGCGTCAAATATGTTGTCACTGGTTTGCTAAGATGTCTAACTGGTGAAAACAACATCATCTCAAACTAGTTGTATGTTGTCACGGTCAAACTATCATCGTTTACAAACCGGGCGATAACATAACATGCCACGCTGTGGTCTTGTGCAGACGAACTATTTCCGAGTTCGCGTGGACGAGATTTAGAACAACCCCTTTAAAAACAAATGGTTAATATTTGCAGCTGTTGAAATGCGATATCTGTCATTCTGACTCATAGTTGTATTCGTTGTAGTTAATAAAACAATATTCTCGTGACACCGAGAGGTCGGAGGTCAGGTCATTCAATATGGCGACTGCAGAATCAAAACATGATTCGAAGGGGGGTGGAAACACGCTAAGTTTACAGGAGGAGCTTGCGGCATGTGCACCTAAAGTTGATGATGACGCGTGGCCCAAACCGGTGGTTGCCCAAGCTGCCGAAGATAAGGTTGTTAAATCAAGACAAAACCCTCAACCACGAGAAAACCAACCACGACCGAGAGTCAAACGAGAGCGTGAGTTTAGACTGTCAACTGTGTTCAGTTTGTATGATTCTCATATTTACGTTTCTATTTTGATTTGTGAAAAAAGGTAAGCGTCGATTGAAACGCCGATATTCCTGTGTATGATATGACACTGGATCATAAACTTAGGTGGATGACAATGCACGACTATGTGTGACCACAGATTTGAAGGAACTCCCAAACTTCAGATTTAGAACCCAGCGTGAAACATCCGGAAAGCATCAGCTGATCATGTGCAGTTAGACGCAGTGTCATTATGCAAGTTTTGTTATGCCTAATGCAGGTTTTGCAAATATTAATCACAGATTTTACATGACAGGAATAAATTGTACCTGCCAAACATGTTTTAAATGTGATGATAGTTTTTGGGTCACACATTTCCCTTTTAGCATGATTCAACAGCTCCAAAACCCTCCCACTTTTCTAACTAAGCAGGTTTGAAGGTCTGATTGGGCTGAAAGTATTGTCACAGGTTTCGTATCCTGATCAGTTCGTATCTCAGTAGTTTCGCTACCTGTAGTTTGTTTCGTATCTCGGCAGTCTTGTATTGCAGTGTGTGTTTTGTTGAGCGATAATGCTGTTAATAACAAGATATATACAAACTTCAAACATTTATTCAAATAAGAACAAATGGACACATGGTACATTTAGCATATAAACTTGTTCAAACAGAAGTAATAGCAATATAAGAAGATAAGTGTATCAAAGTGTAGCGGCCATAAAATTTCCGAGTCCAGTGATGGGATTCGAACCACGGACCTTCTGATCAGAGGTCGGACGCCTTGTCCACATGACCAAAGAGGTTAACCCCGTCAGCAAGCTGACAAGGTAGGGATGTCAACTGTGGGTTGACTTCACGCCCTGCTACAAAAGCGCTATAAGCATTACTCAGCATTCACCACAGGGAGGTTGCCCTTCCAGCAGAAATACGAAAATGGAAGTTATTCTGCTATTTTGGACAGGATTAAGTTGGATAATCAATATCGTATATTGCAATATATTGCTAAAGGTAATGTGCATAGATTATTTAAATCAAAGAAAAGGGTGGTAGGGATAATGTGGATAATAGTTAGGAACGAGGGAGGCATGAACATGGCTGTTGAAGACACTTGTGTGAGTTCGCTTTTGAATCAATACATAAAAATGTAGCGGGTGAAAGTGTGTGTGAATGTTCCAGGACAGTTTCCAGTAGCCAAAATATTCGACACATAACCAATCATCCTTTTTACTTGATGTTTTTGTGTTAAGATTATTAGGAGCCGCTATAGAATCTATAATAGCGGGTACCTAACCCTCAAGGGGTGATTGATTTTAAAGGGGATCAAAGGGCTAAGGATAGAGTTTGGTGTAACCTACCCGAACACCGGCAACATTTGGATGTGTTCATCACCAGTATAATATACCTAATAAACTGCATTCTGGTGCATAAAAATGAAAATTAATAAACCGAAAAAATAATATATGTATATTAGTTCCCATTTATAACCATTTTAGCCACTTGAATTATGAAAAATATATATATATATATATATATATTGAAAATAAAAGTGCTTTCATTAACTAGCGCTTGCTATAAAACGCGCCGCCGCAAGCTATATTTAGTAAACAAATATTAACATGTTACATGACTGTGGTTATCAGTTTTTAGTTGTGCAAAGAATGACAGGTGGCAACATGTGCTGATCGTTTCGTCCCAATACAGGAATTTAGAAGAGAAACGTTGTTATAAAACAACATAGTAACAGAGTTGAACAAAATGAACTTATCCACAATTAGTGAATAAAAATTGTTCATTATAGAAAATAGTGTCATTGATTAGATACATTGAAAAGTTTGAACTTGTTCCAATAGTTTATTGTTTTGAATTGTCAGTGTCACTATCATGTGTATCCATGAAGTAACCGAGGAATATGACAACAATCTGTATGGTTGACCTGTCTACCTGACCACTCCTCATCCCATATTTCAATGATTTGCCATTAAAAAGCTGCCACAGTGTATCTGCTTCTTTAACATGTGCAATATGTGATATGATAATGTCACATGACTACCAATTATCGGACAGCAATAAATCAAACCTTGATGAGAATATTCCCTTCAATGTCACTTCCCTTCACATTACCACTGTCATTCAGATGTTCCTTCTGTCACCTGCCACACTTGGTATAAGGCCTGGGATGGGAAACTCGGGAACTTGGGTTGGATAGGTCCTGAGTAGGACCTGGGTACCAACATGACTTTCCAGTTCCGGGGTTGGTCACTTGATAAATTGTTTCATGACAATCACAATCAAACTTCATAGTTACACTACAAGTTGCTAAATTTCTTTCTGACTAGGCACACATTCTTTCTGACCTATGTGTTTGAGTAAAGATAAAGCTTCAGTCAGCTTCAGTGTATACATGATCAGACCGCGATATGAGTTTATCTAAATAGATTTTGCAAGGGCTCCTGTAAAACAATTATCAATTGGACATTTTGTGGCCAACTTGAGACCAACAGCGGGTATATGGTTAGGGTCAGGTCTATGCTTTCAATATTTCTTTCTGTTCATTGAGGTATCAATTGAAAAACTTATGTGCAAACTGTATGAATTCTTATGATTAATGTTCACAACATATATTCTCAACCACATGAATGAATGGTTTGATGACACAATCATGTAAATCTAAACAGGTACATTTGATGAGATCGTTTAACATTCCTGACATACGAATCCAACTTTTGATGTTTGATCAACAGAAATTAGCAACAAACGATGTTCCTGGAGCCTGTCAATCAAGGCAGGAGAAATTGAATTACAGTGAGGAACGAATAAGAACAAATACTATTCAACAACATTAATGAATGACAGCTGTGACATAGAGCAAGTTGCTTCATGGGCATCGGCATATATACAAAGGGAAACAACCCACAATATAGAACTAACATAGTCATTTCTGCAGCTTGCAGATTCTATAAGTTGTAGCTGTATCAAAAGGGGTACATTATAAGTTGTAGCCATATCACAAGGAGTACATTATAAGTTGTAGCACTATCATAAGGGATACATTATAAGTTGTAGCACTATCATAAGGGATACATTATAAGTTGTAGCACTATCATAAGGGATACATTATAAGTTGTAGCACTATCATAAGGGATACATTATAAGTTGTAGCACTATCATAAGGTGTACATTATAAGTTGAAGCAGTATCATAAGGGATACATTATAAGTTGTAGTAGTATCACGAGCGGGGTATAAGGGATTTATTCTTCCGCTCAGAAATCCACTTGCAGCCTGTGTTCTTCATGGCAGGGTATAAGGGATTTATTCTCCCGCTCAGAAATTCATTTCCCTCTCAGGCAAGATACATAGTATTTTGTCAGGATCACATGAACCAACCACATCTCATAATTCTGGGCCATGACGACGCAAAAACGGTAGAACAACAGGCCAATGATCTCGGCGCGGTAGCGCTGTCCATTGAGATTTCCCTCTACCACTATCAAACGGGTCCTCTGTCTTGCTGTAATCCCACCCCATACCATAACACTTCCGCCCCCGAACCGATCTTCTTCCATGACACAATGATTGACGTAACGTTCACCTCGACGTCGGTACACTCGAATCCGTCCATCGCTGCGGCTGAGGTGAAACGAGACTTGTCAGTGAATAGAACTTGTCCTCACTGCATGGCCGTCCAGTGTGGACGCTGTCTGCACCACTGTAGAGGTGCTTGATGGTGGTTTCCTGTCAAAATGGGACGTCTGGCGGGTCTTCTGGCGACAATCCCTGCACATCTGAGGCGACGACGTACGGTTTGTGAAGATATTCGTCAGGGATGCTCTTTGCAGTCACTGTTGCTGGCTGTAATCGATTTCGTAGGTGTGTTGTTCGAATCCAGTTGTCTTGTCGATTATTGGTTACGCGTGGCCTGCCACTCCGAGGATGGTCTCTAAATGCATTCATATGTTGCCAACGTTGCCATAAACACCAAATGGTGTTTCTGTGGACGTTAAATTGTCTTGCAACATCACATTGACTCGATCCTGCTTCAAGCATACCAATGGCTCGCAGACGCTCATTTTCGGACAGGCGTGGCATTTCGTAATGTTGAATAATTGCGTAATTTTGTTGTTTTTCTGAGTGGTTGTTGTCTACACGATGCTAAACAATGCATATGGAATCCTGTTAACGCACATGTTTTTATACCCATTCTTGGGAAGTGAATTGCATGGGGCTTGCATAAAAGTAAACCTTTGCATGGAATGCATGCTTTTCTGTAGCAGTTGTGTTTGTGTGACTTGATTCCATACATGAACTACAATATTGAAAACCAAACTTTACTTGTTTGAAAAATACACTAAAATATTGGTGTCACAGGAACTTTTGTTGTTGAGTATAGTTGAGGCTGATGTCCGAAGCCTTATAATAGTCAATATGATAACACTAAAACCTGAGCATCACTCAATAACATGGCCTACAGGTAAATCAACAATCATCTTTCTTTTAGGTTTTTTTTTAGTAATCAATCAAATTTGAAAAGATTCATTTTCATTAACACTGGATTGTGCACTTCCTGCAAGTACACAGTGCCTTTATTAATTTCCAATGGCAATATGTGTATGTATGAATGTGTTATCTAATGTGTATCCCTTTCTTCATGTAATTTAGAAACTTTTGTTACTTCTTTCTTCATCGACCGCCTCCGTGGTCTTGTGGTAGAGCATCCGCCCGGAGAGCGGAAGGTCCAGGGTTCGATCCCGGGCCGCGTCATACAAAAAGACGTTAAAAGATTGTACTTGTTGTTACCCTGTCTGGCGCTCGGCATTAAGGGGCTAAAACAAGGACTGGTCGGCTCGGAGTCAGTACACTGTGTCTGAGTGGGGTATTCATGTTAAACTGCGGCATGGTATCTCAGTGAGCTAGCACTATAAATCGGCATCAGTCCGGACTAGTACAAGCAGCCACACACACACATACACGTGCATGCACTTCGCTATTTAAGTGCAATAATCTTGGACGCGACGTTAAACCCAATTTCACCTCACCTCACCTCTTTCTTCATCTTCTTGATTTTGTTACCCTTGAATAATCTAATGTAATCAACATTCATCCTTCTTTCAGAATATTTTTAGTTTGTTGTTTGTTTTGTATCTTATACAAGATATTAGGCAGGTATTAATTAGATTGACAGGAAATGTGTACCAGAATGGATTAGTTATGAACATGATGAATCAAGTGTTTGTTGAATGTGTTGAGTGTAGTACCTACGTTGGCTGTGTAGATAGATATAGGCAATAATCCTCCCCTAAATCACTGCAAACAAAGTACACTTCACAGCGTAGTGAAGGATGTATTGTTGTGTCACACTTTCTGCTGTATCTATTCCATGTGTGACAGGGGGCACGGGTGGCCCAGTCGTCTAAGGCGCCGTGATTCGCTGTGCAGAGTTGCGTCCCTTGGGCACGCCAGAAACCTATGATTGTGGGTTCGAATCCCGGTTCGCCCTGATTATGTTTCTAGGTTTGTCAGCACCATACCCGTGCTCGTGGGTTTCACCGAAGTGGTAAACGTCTGAGATCTGCATCACTTCGGGCTTTCCTCCCACATTAAGCTGACACGCCGTGATATAACTGGAATACTGTTAAAAGGGGCGTTAAACCCAACTCACTCACTCACCATGTGTGACATGCATTTTGAAGTAAGTAGTGTCCCTGACACGGATCTAGAGGAGTTCACCAACACCATCATTGTCTAAGGGAGATAATCCATGCACCAAGTTTAGCATGGGCTCAGAATAGTGTAGAGTACTGAATTGTGCAAAACATAGATCCCTAAGTCACCAAATAGAGCAGTTCTTGCTCAGTTTTTAAATATGGTCTTCAGTTTGCGAAGCCCCAGTTTAGTAAAAGTCTGTTTGATCCAGTGAGCTGAGCTAATAGTAGTCCTAAATCTATATCTACTGAAAATAATGTGTAGAGCCTTGTTCAGGCTAGTAGACTAAAAAGTGGTTGGCACAGAATGAGACTTCGTACAGTTTAGTAATGAACATAGCAACATTTTGAAACATGCAGAAATAGTTATTATTTAAAATGTATTGCATTGAAATAATAAGCAGGGTTGGGAATTTCTTGTATTGGACCAATGGCTGAGATAAAGTATGTTGACTGTGCCACCAGGGCTCAGTAAGGAATCCTATCTGTTTAATACCTTGTGATGATGTTTCTTGTGTGAAGTTAGATATACATCGGTTTTTACAGTAAGCTGGACACAACAATGGAAATAGAAGATGTGAGAGCCATTTATGCACAGTATGGTTAACACAATGAACCTGCTGGGGATTTAGAAATGGAATGAGTATCATCAATCTCGATGAACAGGAAGTGATAATAGTTTGAAAATACTAGCTCTGAATGATCTGGCTGATGGTGAAACAAACATAGCATTTCAAAGTGGACACTAGCTTATGGGCACAGTCATTTAATAATATCTTATTAGAAAAAAACCCTCTGTTTTCTATTAACAGCTTTTGTAATTTGTCTAATGGCATTTATTACTACACAGGCTTAATGAGGATAGCTTTGTAATGTCATTTTATTATGTTAATAGGTTAAATGAGGATACCTTTCTAATGTCATTTTATTATGTTAATAGGTTTAATGAGGATACCTTTCTAATGTCATTTTATTATGTTAATAGGTTTAATGAGAATTTAAGCTTTGTAATGTCATTTTATTATGTTAATAGGTTTAATGATGATACCTGTCTAATGTCATTTTATTATGATAATAGGTTTAATGAGGATACCTTTCTAATGTCATTTTATTATGTTAATAGGTTTAATGATGATACCTGTCTAATGTCATTTTCTTATGTTAATAGGTTTAATGATGATACCTGTCTAATGTCATTTTATTATGTTAATAGGTTTAATGAGGATAGCTTTCTGTGTCATTTTATTATGTTAATAGGTTTAATGACAATTTAAGCTTTGTAATGTCATTTCATTATGTTAATAGGTTTAATGAGGATACCTGTCTAATGTCATTTTATTATGTTAATAGGTTTAATGAGGATTCCTGTCTAATGTCATTTTATTATGTTAATAGGTTTAATGAGGATAGCTTTCTATTGTCATTTTATTATATTGAAGGTTAAATGAGGATACCTGTCTAATGGTGTTTATAATGTTCGCAGGCTTAATGATAACATCTGTCTATTGGTATTCATAATGTTAGCCCATTAATGAGACGGGGAGGTCGGGTAGCCAAATGGTTAAAGCGTTCGCTCGTCATGCCTAAGACCTGGGTTCAATTCCCGACATTGGTACAATGTGTGAAGCCCATTTCTGGTGTCCCTTGCCGTGATATTGCTGGAATATTGCTAAAAGCAGTGTAAAACCATACTCACTCACTCATCATAACTCAATTCTTTTTATCCTACTTGGGTATGTCAACCACAAATGCAATTTCCTAGTACAATGTTAAAATAGGCCTACCTCAGAGTTTACCGAAAAAAAGAACTTTAAAAAATCCCCAGGGACACTTAGTTTAGAATCCTAGGTAAGTCTCTGCAGTCACAGTGTGAAGTGAGCATGTTTTGACCATGGAAACAGTTACCTTGTGCATGTTTAAGAAATGACTTTCACTGTGTGCGATTGTGATGGAGAATGAACCTTAATACAGTGAGGGACAAACGATGTGATTGCTATCATCATCAGAACTGGCAGTGTTTCCGTCATTGTTAGAGTAAACAGGGTATGATTGCTAGATGGTGTAGTCACGTGAGAAGATGTTTGAAAGTGAACTGTTCATCCATGTAACCCGTGATCAGACCCTGAGCCAGAGGGAAATCTGTGTATTAAGTATAAATGTCAAGTTTCCAATTGCACCACAACCACACAATGGAATTGTTGGAAAACATCTGGTGCTTCCGGGTTTTGTCCATTTAAAGAATTTCCTCTCTTTAATGATTTGCTCTGAATTGGAAAAGCATTTGTCTTTCTTCATTTATACCTAGCGGGTCATTCTGATATATTTCCCGGTTCTGAATTTAGCCATTTCTAATTGGGTGGGTGAGCGGGTGAGTGTGAGAGTGAGTGAGTGAGTGTGAGAGTGAGTGAGTGATGGTCTATGCCGAGGTCAGCAATATTTCTGCTCCTGCTATGAACAACTGTGTAATTCTTTCAATAATAAAGTTGGTTGAATGGAGACAACAGGCACGCTAAATGACAGGACCACAAGTTGGTTTTAGAGTATGTTACACTTATAAAAGGAGTCTAATGATGCATTACACTTAAAACGCCTTACACTGTTATTCTGCGTGTGGTAAAGTGATGTTTATGAATACTTAGAAGTAATTGTGGATAATCTTTTCACTCCTATGTAAAAGATTAATATTATAGCTTCATTTTTTATTATTCTGCAATTATATTAATGTCAAGATAAATGGATCTCATGTTGAAGAATGGAACTATTTTTTTAACTTTTGTTCTTGTGTCTTAATGGACGTTTTATTTCGAAGTTCCAACCAGGTATGATTTTACTATTTTTTATAGATGAATCTGTTGGATTGCCAGAACCTATAATCAGTATGTCAGAAGTAACGTGACCCAACAAGAATGTGTCATCTTTAAGTTTTGAAAGATTTACACAGCATGTATGCCTGAAGAAACTTTGGTTGGATGATGTCATTGTATGACACACTTTGTTTTGTTTCAAAGCTAACAAGTTGGGTCTGGATTTTAACTGACATTGTTGTCCACACCAGGAAATACAGGCTATTTAGTTTACACAATCTTGCTTCAAGACATCATGTTGTATTTTCATGAATACAACAAAACATCCAACTTTGTCTTTTGTGCTTGTGCAGGAAAATGGGTCACATGTATGCAGCAAATTAATTATCTTAAATAATTGTCAGCATTGAAATTGAAATACATGAACATAAATGCCAAAGAATTATCTGTTGAGCCACTGTGCCTAAACTTAAACTGAAAATCCTCAACACCACGTTTTCTACCCTTGCTTTCTTCAAGTTACAAAAATAACATTGAAATATTGATATTGTGAAATATTTTTATTTTAAAATCTTTTTAAATAACACTTTTATTTGATAAGATGCATAACTTATTTTCAATAGTAGATGACAATATGTGTGAATGCATAGGTTGCTTGTTAATATGTAACTGACATATGTTTCATGAAAAAAAAATCTGCATCAATTTGAATTTTTATAATGTATTTAGTTTACAAAATTAATGTCATTCTGTGAAAGACTAATTTTCAGTTCGTCACTGGTTCTGAACAGGGTCTTTCACTATCCGTGTATCAGAATGTCCCAGAATCTGCCAGGTAACAAGAGTTGCCTCCCTTTGACTGCTAATTGTCATAATGTATGAAGCCTTCATCTGTCAGCCATGAGATGCTTGCTTCACAGCACTGGTGAGCAGTGAACATCAGCTACCTGGCCAGGCCATTCCTGACAAGAATAGTGAGCACTGCTAGTGGAGCGTGTCGCCACGGCTCAGTGATCAAGCTGTCTCGCCACAGGGAGATGTGGATAGCCAGCCTAGTGTCCCTTGGTGCCGGGGTATATTAGCATAATGATTGTGTGCATTGGCTGAGATCAATACCTTGTACTCTGAGACAGCAGGTTCCTGGTATGTGGGAAGACAACATGGAGGAAGAATACAGTGTCCTCTGCCTGCTGGCACTGCTAGCTGCCTCAGGCCACATTCACTGAACATTCTGTGGAGGGCATTCTCTCACTGACTGAAGACACTGCTTCCCACAGATAGTGCATCATGGCAGAAGAAACCATTTATCTGTGTAATTTCCGTGTGTCTGTTGATGGCGACTGGCTGTGTCTGCGAGAGCTCAGCGATGTCCAGTTGCAACTGCATGACGAGATGATCGTCTCCTCCGACGATGGTAGGCAGGGGAGGGGCGTGGCAGGGGGGTGGAGTGGGTAGATTCTTTTCTCATATGGTCCGTTTCCATTGATGCAATTTTTCAAAATAATTTATGGTATTGTAATATGGGGAACAATCTGTAAATATGTTGTTAAGACATTAATTAGAATTCAGGGAAAGATAAATGTGATATTTGAACATGATTGTTAATTTTGGTAATGTCAACAAACATGTTGCTTTTATGTGACTGACATGCAACATGCTGGCATTGTCATGTGTCCCAGAAAGACAAATTATGTTGATGTTAATCTGTGACATTTAGATGTTAGTGTCCGTTCACCATGGCCCGCGTGTGCAATATGTCTCACAATAACAAACGTCGATGAACATGATGAAGGCAATATTGATTATTTTGTGAAGGTTTGCAGTGTCACGATTTTATTCACATAAACAATATCTGTCAAAACTGTACTGTTGACATCATCAATTAAAATGAAGTTTTCACTCCATATCATGCATATTTTATATTGAACAGTGTTAAATGTATAAAATGTGTAAATATATTTATTGTTTGGAACAGTTTCATATATCAGCATTCTGCATGTGTTGTCAACATTAATAAGAGTAACCATGGTAACCGAGAGTTTACAAATAGTTCTAAGCTAACACCTAAACACACCTGGAGGTGGGCGGTGTGGTTTCATATGAAACACTGAAAATGTCAGTCACAGAAACATGACGTGAACTTTGTTGAATTACTGATAGCTGAGATAAAACATCTGACAAGTTAATGGATATTAAATTGTTTGTCATTATAACTCAGTATGTTTGGATGTTGAACTGTCAGGAATCTGTAATTGTTAATGCTGTGTCATGTTTGTCAGAAATATAGGGTCCTTGAGGTTTCTGCTTATGAACCCCTCGCAGGCTAAGAAAGATTACCATTACAGTAAACTACGGTTATAACGAACACCCTTATAACGAACTGACGGATATAACAAACTACTTTTTTGGTCCCGATAATTAGCTGTATTATGCTGTATATATGCTTATAACGAACTACGGTTATAACGAACTAAAATTAGTAGTCCCTTTGAGTTCGTTATAACCGTACTTTACTGTATTAGGTTATGTAAAATTTCATCGTGTATATTTGGGACACTTGAAAGTGTTGATTTATGTAGTTTACATACAAGCTCACAATGAATTGAGCAGATTCACTGTGGTCAGTTTTACCTCGCAGAACATGCAATATACCATGCATGATATACCATCATATACCTAGATATACCAAGATATTCCATGTGATATACTATAATAAAGCAAAATATCCTTGTTATACAAAGATATTCCAATCCATGATATAAAGCAACACACCAAGATATTCAATGATATTCATAAATATACCAAGATATTCTATCATATTCCAAAATATATGTAAATATTCCTTGATATTCCTTGATGTGAAACAGCACACAAAGATATTCAATGATATTCCACAATATACTGTGATATCCATGATATTCAGCAATATACCAAAATATACCATGATGTTCCAAAATAAACCAAGATATTCCATAATATGCGACAACACACCAAGATATTCCATGATATTCCGCAATATACCAAAATATTATATGATATATTCCAAAATAAACCAAGATATTCCATAATATGCGAAAACACACCAAGATATTCCATGATATTCCACAATATACCAAACTATACCATGATAATCCATGATATACCGAGATATGCCACAGTGTTTAACATACACCTTTATAAAGAATATTGCTAATGTGTAACAATAATTATGACATGAATTTGCACAACCTTCTTCACCTTGAACCTGGTGTATTTAAACATTGTTTTCAGTTTTCTTTCATTGGGGTTATCTTTCTGCTTCTTTCGCAAGAGAGGCGACTTTTTATGGGGTGTAACAACATTGTATACTTTTGGCAGTTGCATTCCTGCGAATTTCTTCCAATGAGATATTATTGTGTTTTCACAAGCTAAGACTTGCACCTGGGTAGGGTCGTCCTAAATAAAAATAAAATTTACAACATGTGATGCACTGCTGGCGTATTCCATTACAGTCTTCCGTTTGCTCATCAAGCCGAAGCCCCGGGTTCAATTCCCGACATGGGTACAATGTGTGAAGCCCATTTCTGGTGTCCCCGCCGTGATATTGCTGGAATATTGCCCAAAGTGACATAAAACCAAACTCACTCACTCATTCTTCCAGTCCTCTCTGTAAATCGGTATATCTCTTTTTCTGTGGAGGTGGTCTCTGACCAGAAGTGTCCTGGATGAAGTGTATGTCCTTCCCCTTCTGTTCGGCACACAGAAATCATATCACTTCAAACAGGTTTCCATGGGCTTTACCAATAAGTTGCTTTATTCTTCCATGCCACCCCTAAAAATGGTTGTTCACTCGTGGACCTTTCGTTCATTGGTGGTTCTGTGAAGATTAGCTCAGGCCTCCACTGCTCCAAATGGTTGTTCGTTCGAGGACCTGTCATTTTCATGAAGACTGGTTCAGGCCTCCACTGCTCCAAATGGTTGTTCGTTCAAGGACCTGTCATTTTCATGAAGACTGGTTCAGGCCTCCACTGCTCCAAATGGTTGTTCGTTCGAGGACCTGTCATTTTCATGAAGACTGGTTCAGGCCTCCACTGCTCCAAATGGTTGTTCGTTCGAGGACCTGTCATTTTCATGAAGACTGGTTCAGGCCTCCACTGCTCCAAATGGTTGTTCGTTCAAGGACCTGTCATTTTCATGAAGACTGGTTCAGGCCTCCACTGCTCCAAATGGTTGTTCGTTCAAGGACCTGTCATTTTAATGAAGACTGGTTCAGGCCTCCACTGCTCCAAATGGTTGTTCGTTCGAGGACCTGTCATTTTCATGAAGACTGGTTCAGGCCTCCACTGCTCCAAATGGTTGTTCGTTCAAGGACCTGTCATTTTCATGAAGATTGGTTCAGGCCTCCACTGCTCCAAATGGTTGTTCGTTCGAGGACCTGTCATTTTCATGAAGACTGGTTCAGGCCTCCACTGCTCCAAATGGTTGTTCGTTCAAGGACCTGTCATTTTCATGAAGATTGGTTCAGGCCTCCACTGCTCCAAATGGTTGTTCGTTCGAGGACCTGTCATTTTAATGAAGACTGGTTCAGGCCTCCACCCCTCCAAATGGTTGTTCGTTCGAGGACCTGTCATTTTCATGAAGACTGGTTCAGGCCTCCACTGCTCCAAATGGTTGTTCGTTCGAGGACCTGTCATTTTCATGAAGATTGGCTCAGGCCTCTCCCCCTCCAAATGGTAATTAATGCATGGACCTGTCGTCCCGTGGTGGTTCAGTGAAGACTAGTCCTGGCCTCCCTCAATCCAAGTTGCTGTGACGTAATCCGGGCCAGTTGTCCTGTGGCATATCTGCTAGCATTTGGAGCCATACAAGAAAGTCATACAAGAAAGCAAAAGCTACAAATTAAACAAGAGGAGTACATAAATTAATGATTTGCTTTTTACATATTAGGTTCGAGTGTTGAAAATCAAAATAAAAGTAAGTAAATATTATGGTTACTTACCTCTTGCAAAGGTATAAAGTAGGACTGCTCAACATCTCACGAATCGATTGATGTCAGTGTTGTTGGAGTAATAGCCTTTCACTTGCTGATTCTATGCATTAAACCACCAACATACAAATATCTGCCACCGCACAACATGGGAAGGAACTTGTAGTCTACCTGTGCATTTGCCATCTTGATTGTGATGCACATAACTTCAGCAAGGGATATATATGTCAATGTTTTCAATACACAGATAGGTGAACTAAGTTCAGTAAAGTGTGTTTTCTTTATTGAGCGTATGTCAGGTAAGATATTCACACAGCCCCTCAATCATAATCCCTTAACTATACTCAAACCAAATAGCAAGAAACTTCAATATGCACCACGATTCTCTTTTCTGCAGATAGCTAAACCTAAAGGGTCGCCTTCTTGCTAAGACACCGTTTTTCCGTAATACGCCTAATGTGAGTTCTGTGAGTGCAGGCCATTGCTGAGTGGTAGTACCAGTGTCCTGGGGGAAGAATGCACGCCTCCACTCTGACTTCTGGTACAAATAACGTATCATCATTCCTCTGCTGGCAATGGTCAGTTGTTTTCTGTGATTGTGAATATGGTTGTTGGCATTATTTTGTATTTTGTTGTGTTACAGGAAAGGACCCAAGGACGATTGAGAGAGCCAACTTGTTGAATGTCTCCAAACTTATTGTGAAGGAACTGATAGACTCGTCCTTGGCCCATGGCCGGATGCTGGACGATGACCATGTTCCACTCCAACAGTTCTTCGTGGTGCTCGAGCATGTGCTTCGACATGGACTCAAACGTAAGTATGTTAGACGAGGAAGATCATAATACACAGTGATGTACATAGTTACAGTAACTTCTTTCGTCCCGACAACTCTCAGTTTGTTGACCTTTGGTGTGTAGGAAGTGCCACTAACTTGATGTCTGGGAGTCTTGAGAGGAAAGTAGTCATAACAATAATAATGAACTTGCATCGTGTTGCTTTAAAGAACACAAGTGTAGGATTATCAGTTAGCTTTGTGGGGAGACAACTATGCAAAGGTGGGTTTTTATTACAGATTTGAGGGTTGTTTTTGATGCTGTGGTCCTGATAGAAGAAGACTGTTCCACAGTACAGACTGCCCAGGAGTCTCTGTCACCCATTTTTGTGTTTGTACTTTAAAGTCGACAATGACCACAGAGCAGAGGGAATGCTTTACGGTACCTTACTGATCCTGATAACATTCGGAGATATATGTGCTAGGATCTGTATCAAAGAGGAAAATCTTTGAAGTGAATTCTTTGTTTGAGTGGTAGTCAATGAAGGGCTTGTAGAACTGGTGAAATATGTTCTGTGTGCTGATTATGTCAAGTGCTTCGTCTTTTGTGCTTTTTTATGTCGGGGGTATATAGTTATACCAAGATTCCGTCCATCCGTCCGTCCATCTGTCAGTCTGTCTGTCCGTCCAAAAACTTTGTTCGTGCGATTTCTCTTAAACTATTCAGGGGATTCATCTCAAACTTAGTACATATAATCTGTGTCATATGGAGGGGTGCAGTCAAAAGAAAAAAATTGTTTTTATTAATTTTCCATTTTTATGAATTTTTCAAACCTTAACGTCTGTCTGAAAACTTTGTCCGCGCGATTTCTCTTAAACTATTCAGTGGATCCATCTCAAACTTAGTACATATAATCTGTGTCATATGGAGGGGTGCAGTCAAAAGAAAAAAATTGTGTTTATTAATTTTCCATTTTTTTATGAATTTTTCAAACCCTAACCAGGGTTTCCCCTGACGCAGAATTCTTGTGTATATGACTCTCAATTAAGGAAAAATACGTCCAGAAATAAATGACTGCATCATGACTGACGCAATTTCAAAATATCTATGTTGTTTGGAATGAAAATATTACAACTACTCACCTGAACTTAATTTATAAACATTTTCTGAAGACAATATATGCAAACGTCTTAAAATTTTCTCACTAAAAGTTAACCATGACATATGATTATCTAGATGTGTAGACTCGTAAAAAATGAAACAAAAGAAAATATTATCATTGTTGCGGTGAATATGTGGTTAAGTGGAACCTATGGAACAGGGTAAACAGAAGTTGTAAGTATCGGAGGGACACATGTTATTGCCGAAATTTAGGTAAACATTATTGAATGAAATTTTAAATAAAATTAATAAAATAGATGACAAACATAAGGTCAGATATACAGAGAACACATTTTTATTACCAGATAGTGTAACAACAGGATTAACTTGGGTAATTCAATTCGGATTTGTTATGCTATTTCCGATGACAGATCATGACAGCCTGAAATGAGACTGAAGAAAAGTCTGTGCGTATTATACACAAGAGATATTTTTTCAGGATTTAATTGCCCATAATTAGGGGTGCGTATTATACATGAGTGTGTATTATACACGAATAAATATGGTATATACGAAATGTTAAGCTTTGGGCGTGTTTGTTGTTGCTAATAAACTGTATTCAACCAGAAAATATTACGAGTGTTCACAATTCTTCAGTTTAACTTCACTGTTGATAGATAATTCAAGATAACTAGATAAAAGATGTAAATGAGTTAGTGGTATTAAATTATAATCTGACATGAAATGTATTTTAATATCCATCCATGATTAAAAATTATGTCTCACAGTTGAGACTGATGTTATTTATTCATCCTGTATTAGTATTATTAGTGTCACTGTAAATTGTTTCATGAGCTGTGAAGTAATTAAAGATTGTGAAAAAATAAAACCAACAAACTTTGTTTTTCATTCATTTATACTTTATTTCTCTGTAGTACAATCAGCTGAGAACATTAATTAGCACTTGTTAACTAAAGACATATAATATTTAAAAGATACTTAACTTTAAGTGTAACAATTAACAGTGAACACTTTAAATTTCATTAATCATGCAATAAAACATTTGACTCTCAAAAAATATTTTTGACTCCCAAAAATTCATAGGCTGAGTCAAGGTGACTCTCCGATATTGGAATCTAGGGGGAACCCTGCCTAACCCTATCCTAGCTATTTAATTTGTGACTACTGACACACTAGGTGGGTTGGGGGTATTAGTGAGCCACGCTCACTTTTGCACTTGTTTACTGTTAAATTTATGACTGATACATTTCAGTTTTGTGTATTGTGGGGCCATAAAATTGTGATATTATTTTCAGCCAGAAAAGGTATTTTGCGTGATCGGAAAGAGTTCTGGGGGGTGCTAGAAGCTTTTGAAAAGTTCGCTCCTGAAGCAGGGGAGATAACCACGAGTGTGCGGGACATGCCACACATCAAGTAAGTGATGGACTGTATTCTGGGGGGCTATACCATTGGTTTGGAGGCAGTTTGTATGACGGCCATCTTTAACTTCCTTTGTACATTTCTTCAATAAAGAAAATGACAAACATTTACTCCATCATCAATATTCTCGGGTATGTATGCATGCACTATGTTTCTCTATCAACCAGGGGAACGGGTGGTCCAGAAACCTATGATTTGCATCCCGGTTCCCAATTGTGTTTCTAGGTTTGTCAGCACTGTACCCGTGCTCGTGGGTTTCTCCAAGGTGGTAAACGTCTGAGATCTACATCACTTTGGGCTTTCCACCAACATTCAGCTGACATGCCGCAATATTACTTAGCAGTGTTAAAACCCAACTCTCTCACTCACTCACTCACTCACTCACTCACTACCTCACTCACTCACTCACTCACTCACTCACTCACTCACTCACTCACTCACTCACTCACTCACTCACTCACTCACTCACTCACTCTCACTCACTCTCACTCACTCACTCACTCACTCACTCACTCACTCTGAATGAATGAATTGGGCCAATATGCAGTGTAGAGGTGATATGTCTTATTTTCGTCAGCTAATGATGTGAGGCCATATGTATCTGGGTCCAATGAGCTCTACTCCATGCTGCACCTCGTGTGAACCCTACTATCGCCTGACACTGAAACAATGTGTGGAGCTCGGTGTCAACTAGGAAACATTGCTGTTTGTATGATGTAAATTGAGCATAGGTCTCACATGTTTCCTTCTCACTGGAACCAGGGTGTTATGAACAGCAACTACTCCGCATTGTGACCATGTGTGTTGCCTTGTGATGGAGGAACGTGGGGCACAACAGGCTACAAACCCATGAAGTATTCACCAACATTTACTCTTCTTGTATTTAGTTTTGTCTTCTCACAATGTTACAAACTGTAGGAGACTAACATTATAACTTCTTTGAGTGGCATTTAGAAGTTGGAGTGATAAAGTAAGACGAGTTCTATGGATGAACAACTTCTTTATTACAATTGGTGCGACGTTTCGGTGTAGATCCTAACACCTTTATCAAGCAACATTATATCATAGCGAGTATTTCATATTTTCTCAAAAACAAGAAGTTGGCCACTTTAATTATCACAGTTGTTTTAAATGTCCAGTTTCATGTACTCCCTGGTCCATCTGTCAGTGGACATGCCAGGTCAAGTTGAGATGCATAAGAACATCACAAGCTGTTGTATTACATTGAGAGGCACAACGGTGTGGCCAGGACAATTATGTTGATTGCCTCTGGTTTGGGATTTGAACCAGTTTTATAGCTCCTGATATATTCCAGAACGCCGCTGGGCCGAGCACGTGCATGGATCCGCCTAGCCCTGATGCAGAAGACTCTGGCCGACTACTTCAAGATTATGATAGAGAAGAAGGATAATATGCTTAGGTGAGCGGGAAGAAGGGTACCTCCTACTGTGTTAATCCAGGTTGTTTACTTAGTGTTATGGGTGGTCGCAGGGCCTGGCGAGTTTTTCTAAGGAGTTTTTCTAAGTGTGCTTGAAGTCTTGATGTTCAGTGATTTTGACACAAAAAGCTATATACAGGTCAATGACTTGGACCCAAGAAATGTAATAAGTCAGTGGCAAAAGTCAACAAGTCACTTAAACAAAGATTCCGGATGCAGTAAAATTTCGAAGTTAAATCAGTACTTTTAAAAAATCGGGTATAGCTTCCGCACACCCGGCTACCTGCCGGGTCTGGGAGCAATACTGCCATCAACTTCACCCCCCATCCCCCAGACACAAGGACAACTGTCACAAGCGTGCAATGTCTGACCTTTGCCCATGTTGAAATATATATTTTTTTTAAATAGCCTTGTACTTACTTACCTTTTGTTGAAAAAAACATTGCAAACATGACATTATTTCAACACATATCCAGGGTTATGGGTTTTCCGACACTGAAGAAACAGTCATAGTTTTCTCACTGATCACATGAACAACTGTAAGTGTAAAACTTCTCATTCACTTTATTCATAAAGGACAACTTTATCTTAGAATCAAGCCATCATCTGAGTATTTATAATTTCTGTGTGACACCTACCGTTATGGTGCAAGTATTCGTGATTGAAAACGTATGATTTCCGAAAACCTATGATCCGACGATAACAGTATTGTGTCATGAATAATAATAAAGGCATAATTGATGCTGAAAGTTCTGATTGAAAACAGGACAATCCGCGACGGTTCTCCGGAAACACGATATTTTCGGAGTATTTTTTTTAATCTTTAATTATATTTTTACGAGGAAGATGACTCTTTTCGAGGACCACTGTTTTAAAAAACGCAATTTTCGGCGTTTTTGCGGAGATTTCACATTGTTAGATCTAATTATTTACGTATTGAACAAATTGACCAGTCACCGAAGGGACTTCCCGCGCTACATGTATTTCGATTGCGAAAGTGTTATGTTGACATTTAATAGTCAAATTGCCTCAAATATGACTTTAAATGAGTCAAGGTATGGCATTTATGATATGTGTATCCATTCTCTTGCAAATAAAGTTCGTTTCAAGGCGTCAATAGCGGTAATCTGACCGTGGTTGCTGTAAATAACGGTGAGTTGTGCGATCTACCGATCACTTAGCATACGATTTCGCCAAAATTATTATAATTATTGAATAAATTTTTTAATAAAATCTATAAGATATATTGCAAACATAAGTCCAGATAAACAATGAACACCTTTTTATAACCAGATATTATAATAATAGGATTAAATTGCGTACTTCAGTTCGGATTTGTTGACTGGTATTTCCGGTGTTACGTGATCGCGGTGATCAGTTGATTATGTTTTTTTGAGATGGGGGAAAACATTGTGTCATTGGAAAACTTGAGTTTATTATAAACATAAGTAAATTTTGGGACCATGCTTTACCGCCCGCTATAACCGAGTAAGCGCTATTATTGACGGGCGCAATAGCGAGAGAACACTCACTGTATATGATACTGAAAGCTCGGATCGAAAACAGGACAATATGTGTACTGTACATTCTCTCGATTGGCACTAAACTTTATGAGAGCATTTCATCGGGCATTAAAATCGATACCCTGAGTGGAATAATCCCTACTATTTAATCATGAAATTATGACATGTGTGACGGCTTGCTTAGCATTTCTATCGGTCAAAAGTCCAACAACTTAAACAAACCATCGGTCAAATAGAAATTTTATCGGTCTATGACCGGTGACCGACGGCCATCTGAAACCCTGATGTTTTATCAAGAAGAATTTTGACAAGGACACCAAGACTTTCATCCGTAATTTCAACCATTGAATAATGCAACATGATTTAGTTGGTACATTATCATCCATTCTGTATCCTGCAATGTAAAGGGATTTGTTATTGAAGCAAGGTTTCAGGGGCTGGTGGGGGGAATTGGAGGTGTTTATGTTATCTGTGACTCAGTGTTTCAGTGCCTCATTGCTGGAATAAAGGTGGGAATTGGAGGTGTTTATGTTATCTGTGACTCAGTGTTTCAGTGCCTCATTGCTCGAATAAAGGTGGGAATTGGAGGTGTTTATGTTATCTGTGACTCAGTGTTTCAGTGCCTCATTGCTGGAATAAAGGTGGGAATAGGAGGTGTTTATGTTATCTGTGCCACGATGTTTCAGTGACTACTATGAGGGCGGGGCCTTGATGATGGAGGATGAAGGGATGGTGATAGCCGGGCTGCTGGTGGGGCTCAATGTCATTGACTGCAACCTCTGCATCAAGGAGGAGGATCTGGACCAGCCGGTCAGTATGAACCTTCTTCTTTTGTCCTGAGTTGAGTCAGAAATTGACTCCATTTATTTCTGTGTTGAGGTCGGTGTGAAGATTATTATAGAACAATTGTTCAGTCACAAATATCTGCAGTGTTTGAAATAATCTTAGAACCCAACAATACAGTCGGGCAGGTGACTTATAAGTGTTGCCTGCCCATCCTCAAAGTTACCTGCCCGCATTCAGACATTGTTAATATTGAAAAATCGTGAAAAAATATGAGACAAATCTAATCTTAATTCAGTTGAAATATGCAAACAATTACTTGAGAATCTACAAGGAGTTATAATAAAGCTGAATACATAATTAGTCTTAAAATTATCTGCCAGACAGCCGGGCAGGTGGAGGAAAAGTTCATAAGAGAAAAGTTATCAGGCTGGGGAGGCAGTTATTTCGGACACTACGTATCTGTAGTACGCTATGCTGGAACCCCTTCAGCCACACTTACAGGCGAGTCTCTTTTCAGATGGGCGTGATTGACTTTAGCTTATACCTGAAGGGAGGCAAGTACAATGGTGACAACGATGAATCTGAAAGGTGAGGAGGATGCTATTTGTGGAATAGTTTCTGTTGCTTTTGAATGTGTCAGGTTTGTGTTACTCCAGTATGGAAGAATTACTGTAAATCATGAACTTAATGCAAGTGCATTATGAATTTGATGTGAATAGCCCTGCCTTTGAGACAGCCTCCGTACTCCAGTGCTGGACCGTCCGCCTGGAAAGTGGAAGGTCCTGGGTTCGATCCCTGGCTGCGTCATACCAAAAGACTTTAGAAGATGGTACTTGTTGTTACCCTGCCTTGTTCTTGGCAACAAGGGGCTAAAACAAGGACTGGTCGGCTGTGAGTGAGCATACTGTGTCTTGGTGGGGCATTCATGTTAAACTGTGGCATGGTATCTCAGTGTGCTTGCACTATAAATCGGCTTAAGTCCGGACTAGTACAAGCAGCCACACACACACACACACACACACGCATGTGTGCATGCACATCGCTATATAAGTGCAATAATCTAGGATGCAACGTTCAACCCCATTTCACCTCACCTCACCATGCCTTTGAACTGTAAATTTAACTAATCAGCAAACGATAACACCAAGAATGTAGACTTGGAATCGATTGAATAGCGTTTGCTCGTATATAGATTTAACTTCAACAGCTTGACATGTGATCTCACTTCCAAGAAACAAAAACCAGGAAATTCCTGATAATGTATATTCAAATGAGAGGTCGGGTCACCAACAAAGATTGTACAGGTTCCAAAGGTGCTGTGTTATGCATCACCACGGCTGCTGTTACTGATGTTGTTACAAGATTATTTGAGAAGGTTACCAACAACAAAGATGCCATCATACATGGTTGGCGACTGTCATCACATCTTGATCAACTTGTGTAACAAATTGAGCACACTTGACATGGTTCAGCTTGGTGGGAAGCACTGTCTGAATACAAGGCTCAAGTACATCGTTTACCTGAGCTTTGTTATATGTATGTACCGGTAATTGTTTCCGCCCAGTGAACCTGACATCACAAAATATTCCATTAGCCTAGATTTTTCGCATTTATTTCATACTCGCATTGTTTTCTTGATTTACAGTTTTGAACAATGTTCATTAACAAACACATTCATCTGGGTTTTTTTCCAGCGTGGAAGGCAAGTCCAAAATGGCGACCATTCTGGATCAGAAGAACTATCTGGAAGAACTCAATAGACACCTTAAGTAAGTGGAGGCATTTCACTGTCTACATGTCCCTATTACCCTAGACTGACTCAGTGGTGTTTCTGTCCAGGTTACTAACAGGGAGTCACATATTCCCTACCAGGAGGGGCCAAAATATCTTCTCCCTGAACAATAATGTGTATGCTTGCGTTGACCTGGGTATGCTTGCATTGACCTGGGTGTGTTTGTGTTGACCTGGGTGTGCTTGCGTTGACCTGGGTATGCTTGCGTTGACCTGGGTGTGTTTGCGTTGACCTGGGTGTGTTTGTGTTGACCTGGGTGTGCTTGCGTTGACCTGGGTATGCTTGCGTTGACCTGGGTGTGTTTGTGTTGACCTGGGTGTGTTTGTGTTGACCTGGGTGTGCTTGCGTTGACCTGGGTGTGCTTGCGTTGACCTGGGTGTGTTTGTGTTGACCTGGGTGTGCTTGCGTTGACCTGGGTGTGTTTGTGTTGACCTGGGTGTGTTTGTGTTGACCTTGGTGTGCTTGCGTTGACCTGGGTGTGCTTGCGTTGACCTGGGTGTGCTAACGTTGACCTGGGTGTGTTTGTGTTGACCTGGGTGTGCTTGCGTTGACCTGGGTGTGTTTGTGTTGACCTGGGTGTGCTTGCGTTGACCTGGGTATGCTTGCATTGACCTGGGTGTGTTTGCGTTGACCTGGGTGTGTTTGTGTTGACCTGGGTGTGCTTGCGTTGACCTGGGTATGCTTGCGTTGACCTGGGTGTGTTTGTGTTGACCTGTGTGTGTTTGTGTTGACCTGGGTGTGCTTGCGTTGACCTGGGTGTGTTTGTGTTGACCTGGGTGTGCTTGTGTTGACCTGGGTGTGTTTGTGTTGACCTGGGTGTGTTTGTGTTGACCTGGGTATTCTTGTGTTGACCTGGGTATTCTTGTGTTGACCTGGCTATACATGTGTTGACCTGGGTATTCTTGTGTTGACTTTGGTATTCTTGTGTTGACCTGGGTATCCTTGTGTTGACTTGGGTATTCTTGTTGACTTGGGTATTCTTGTGTTCACCTGGGTATCCTTGTGTTGACTTGGGTATTCTTGTGTTGACTTGGGTATTCTTGTGTTGACTTGAGTATTCTTGTGTTGGCCTGGGTATCCTTGTGTTGACTTGGGTATTCTTGTGTTGACTTGGGTATTCTTGTGTTGACCTGGGTATCCTTGTGTTGACTTGGGTATTCTTGTGTTGACTTGGGTATGCTTGTGTTGACCTGGGTATTCTTGTGTTGACCTGGGTATTCTTGTGTTGACCTGGGTGTGTTTGTGTTGACCTGGTATTCTTGTGTTGACCTGGGTATACATGTGTTGACCTGGGTATCCTTGTGTTGACCTGGGTATCCTTGTGTTGACCTGGGTATGCTTGTGTTAACCTGGGTATACATGTGTTGACCTGGGTATCCATGTGTTGACCTGGGTATCCTTGTGTTGACCTGGGTATACATGTGTTGACCTGGGTATCCTTGTGTTGACCTGGGTATACATGTGTTCACCTGGGTATACATGTGTTCACCTGGGTATTCCTGTGTTCACCTGGTATTCCTGTGTTCACCTGGGTATTCTTGTGTTGACCTGGGTATCCTTGTGTTCACCTGGGTATTCCTGTGTTGAATTGGGTATTCTTGTGTTGAATTGGGTATTCTTGTGTTGACCTGGTATTCTTGTGTTGACTTGGGTATGCTTTTGTTGACCTGGGTATTCTCATGTTGACCTGGGTATACATGTGTTGACCTGGTATTCTTGTGTTGACTTGGGTATGCTTGTGTTGACCTGGGTATTCTTGTGTTGACCTGGGTATGCTTGTGTTGACCTGGGTATTCTTGTGTTGACCTGGGTGTGTTTGTGTTGACCTGGGTATTCTTGTGTTGACCTGGCTATACATGTGTTGACCTGGGTATCCTTGTGTTCACCTGGGTATCCTTGTGTTGACCTGGGTATGCTTGTGTTGACCTGGGTATACATGTGTTGACCTGGGTATCCTTGTGTTCACCTAGGTATACATGTGTTCACCTGGTATTCTTGTGTTCACCTGGGTATACATGTGTTCACCTGGGTATTCCTGTGTTCACCTGGGTATTCTTGTGTTGACCTGGGTATTCTTGTGTTGACCTGGGTATCCTTGTGTTGACCTGGGTATTCCTGTGTTCACCTGGTATTCTTGAATTGACCTGGGTATTCTTGTGTTGACCTGGGTAGCCTTGTGTTGACCTGGATATGCTTGTGTTCACCTGGGTATGCTTGTGTTCACCTGGGTATACATGTGTTGACCTGGGTATCCTTGTGTTGACCTGGGTATCCATGTGTTGACCTGGGTATGCTTGTGTTGACCTGGGTATCCTTGTGTTGACCTGGGTATCCTTGTGTTGACTTGGGTACCCTGGAATGTTTGTGTTGACCCTGGAACGTTTGTGTTGACCTGACTGTGTTTGTGTTGACCTGTTCATATTCATGTTCCAGCGCAACTGTGACCAACCTCCAGCAGAAGATGGAGCACCTGCAGACAACAAATGCACTTATGAAGGAAGATCTCGCCATCGCCAAAAACAGCATTCTCACCATCCAAGAGGAAAACGACCTTCTCCGCAGAGAGCGGGACTTTGTGACGGAGGGCTTGCAGAAACAGATGGAGGTATGGTCACACTGCTGATGTCTGTTTGTTGTGTAGTGGACTGACAACCACTCCTAACATCCAGCTATCATTCTTGGTATGTTAGGTGTGAGCAAATGGGCTTCTTCAATGGAAACTGTTGGCACATAGAATCTGATGGCTAATCAATATTTATGATGTCTGCAATGGACTGGAGTGTAGAGAAATGGAAGTACTGTGCCTGCCATGACTAATTTACCTGTACAGAGGATGCAGTGTATCTCAAACTGTCTCACAAGATGTTTTCCCTCGTGAGGAATCCGGGTAGGATCCAGGGGTCCGGAAACCGTCATATGCGCCGGACATGTCCGATTGGGAATCTCAAATGTCCGGTTTAAAATATTGCTTACTGGACATTTAAATTTTTCTGTCCGGACATTTTAAAAAGTATTGTCCGGACATTCTTAAATTTTGACTGGACGTGATCAACAGTTAGGACTAAGCAGTTTCCGTCTGCAGTTGTAACACAATGAAGATTATCTACACTGACAAGCTTTGTTTGTTTTGATTGCTGTAAATACATCGTACCTACATGATAGTCCAATCGGTCAATCACTGTAATAGGCAATAAACTGAGTTGACACTGATTAATCGAGGATTAATTACTGAGAACATCATGTTAATTTGAGTAAAATGTGTTTACAACTGTACATAAATACCTTGCATCATCGATGTACCTCATTATCCTCACAATGCTACGATACGTAACCTCAGACAAGAAGCGAAAGCGTGACGACAGCCAGTCGACCGATGCAAATCAGTCGAGCGGATCTGCCAAACCCTCAAAGTCTGAATGATCATTTTGTAAGTCGTGGCTAACGACTTTCACTTGGTTGACATACAATGAGGACTTGCAGATTTTATTGTTTTCAGTAGCTAGTCGTATATTGAATCTTGATTGACCGCCATTTTGCTTTCTGTGACGATCGATATCAAATTTTTTTATGGTCAATAATTAAGAACAGATGAAAAAAGTATTCAAATAACTATTGCTATCAACGATATTTTAGTATTTATGATTATATTATCTGTCTTGTTTATATATAATCTTTAGTTTAAAAAAACCCTTTTCCCGTGAGGTCACGTGATAACCAAATATGGGATAATAGTCTCGATCCAAATGTTACAACGCGTACACTTGAGCAGACTCATGAATATTAATTAGACCGTTCACTACGTTAACAGATCGTTATTATAACAGAAACAAACGTATGTTTGCCATATATATCTAAAATGATATTATTTGTTATTAATTGTCCGATGAATTAAACAATTTAAATTGAAACAATTCATAATTCATCATATTATGAATACGTAACAACTTGTAATGTGTGTGTAAAAAGTCGTTCTAAAATACGCTATTTGCAGGGGGCGTGGCCTAAATGCAAATGTCCGATTGGGATTTTAAATTTTCCGGACCCCTGGTAGGATCATAGGTTCCCAGCAAGCAAAGCTGGTTGTAAGAGGTGACCACATGGATGGGGTGGTGACTTCATTGATAGCCTGTCCTTGTACCTGATGGCATGGATTGTTGCTTACAGTTGCGATCTCTGGATTGTTGGTCCAGATGGTGTGTCTGCAATAGACTTAGCACTTGTCACATGACAGCTGAATGAAACAGTAATGCAGTCTACTGTTAGGACCTTTGTTTGGTCAAAACTCCATATATCTAAGGGGTTAATTTGCCCCTATCAATTTGAAAAAATCCCTTCACTTGATTTCATAGGCAACCAAGCAAGACATTGATGTGGAGCGTGAGACATACCAGACAAACCGGGCGGGGCTGGAGAGCCTGTACACTGGCGTAAAACATCAGCTGGAGGGGGAGACCGAGATGAGGCTGGTGAGTTATCTGGGGGACAGAGGTGGGGCTGGTGAGTTGTCTGGGGGACATAGATGGGGCTGGTGAGTTGTCAGGGGGACAGAGATGGGGCTGGTGAGTTGTCAGGGGGACAGAGATGGGGCTGGTGTCAGGGGGACAGAGATGGGGCTGGTGTCAGAGGGACAGAGATGGGGCTGGTGTCAGGGGGACAGAGATGGGGCTGGTGAGTTGTCAGGGGGACAGAGATGGGGCTGGTGTCAGGGGGACAGAGATGGGGCTGGTGTCAGAGGGACAGAGATGGGGCTGGTGTCAGAGGGACAGAGATGGGGCTGGTGAGTTGTCAGCGGGACAGAGATGGGGCTGGTGAGTTGTCAGGGGGAACAGAGATGGGGCTGGTGAGTTGTCAGGGGGACAGAGATGGGGCTGGTGTCAGCGGGACAGAGATGGGGCTGGTGTCAGAGGGACAGAGATGGGACTGGTGTCAGAGGGACAGAGATGGGGCTGGTGAGTTGTCAGCGTGACAGAGATGGGGCTGGTGTCAGCGGGACAGAGATGGGGCTGGTGTCAGCGGGACAGAGATGGGGCTGGTGTCAGCGGGACAGTGATGGGGCTGGTGTCAGAGGGACTGAGATGGGGCTGGTGAGTTGTCAGGGGGACAGAGGCGGGGCTGGTGTCAGGGGGACAGAGATGGGGCTGGTGAGTTGTCATGGGGACAGAGATGGGGCTGGTGATTTGTCAAGGGGGAGAGAGATGGGGCTGGTGAGTTGTCAGGGGGACAGAGATGGGGCTGGTGAGTTGTCGGGGGGACAGAGATGGGGCTGGTGAGTTGTTAGGGGGACAGCTATGGGGCTGGTGAGTTGTCAGGGGGACAGAGGTGGGGCCTGTGAGTTGTGAGAGGGACAGAGATGAGGCTGGTGAGTTGTCAGGGGGACAGATGGGGCTGGTGAGTTGTCAGGGGGACAGAGATGGGGCTGGTGTCAGAGGGACAGAGATGAGGCTAGTGTCAGAGGGACAGAGATGAGGCTGGTGTCGGGGACAGAGATGGGGCTGATGAGTTGCCAGGGGGACAGAGATGGGGCTGGTGAGTTGTCAGGGGGACAGAGGTGGGGCCTGTGAGTTGTGAGAGGGACAGAGATGAGGCTGGTGAGTTGTCAGGGGGACAGATGGGGCTGGTGAGTTGTCAGGGGGACAGAGATGGGGCTGGTGTCAGAGGGACAGAGATGGGGCTGGTGTCAGGGGGACAGAGATGGGGCTGGTGAGTTGTCAGGGGGACAGAGATGGGGCTGGTGTCAGGGGGACAGAGATGGGGCTGGTGTCAGAGGGACAGAGATGGGGCTGGTGTCAGAGGGACAGAGATGGGGCTGGTGAGTTGTCAGCGGGACAGAGATGGGGCTGGTGAGTTGTCAGGGGGAACAGAGATGGGGCTGGTGAGTTGTCAGGGGGACAGAGATGGGGCTGGTGTCAGCGGGACAGAGATGGGGCTGGTGTCAGAGGGACAGAGATGGGACTGGTGTCAGAGGGACAGAGATGGGGCTGGTGAGTTGTCAGCGTGACAGAGATGGGGCTGGTGTCAGCGGGACAGAGATGGGGCTGGTGTCAGCGGGACAGAGATGGGGCTGGTGTCAGCGGGACAGTGATGGGGCTGGTGTCAGAGGGACTGAGATGGGGCTGGTGAGTTGTCAGGGGGACAGAGGCGGGGCTGGTGTCAGGGGGACAGAGATGGGGCTGGTGAGTTGTCATGGGGACAGAGATGGGGCTGGTGATTTGTCAAGGGGGAGAGAGATGGGGCTGGTGAGTTGTCAGGGGGACAGAGATGGGGCTGGTGAGTTGTCGGGGGGACAGAGATGGGGCTGGTGAGTTGTTAGGGGGACAGCTATGGGGCTGGTGAGTTGTCAGGGGGACAGAGGTGGGGCCTGTGAGTTGTGAGAGGGACAGAGATGAGGCTGGTGAGTTGTCAGGGGGACAGATGGGGCTGGTGAGTTGTCAGGGGGACAGAGATGGGGCTGGTGTCAGAGGGACAGAGATGAGGCTAGTGTCAGAGGGACAGAGATGAGGCTGGTGTCGGGGACAGAGATGGGGCTGATGAGTTGCCAGGGGGACAGAGATGGGGCTGGTGTCAGAGGGACAGAGATCGGGCTGGTGTCAGGGGGACAGAGATGGGGCTGGTGAGTTGCCAGGGGGACAGAGATGGGGCTGGTGTCAGAGGGACTGAGATGGGGCTGGTGAGTTGTCAGGGGGACAGAGGCGGGGCTGGTGTCAGAGGGACAGAGATGGGGCTGGTGTCAGCGGGACAGAGATGGGGCTGGTGTCAGCGGGACAGAGATGGGGCTGGTGTCAGAGGGACAGAGATGGGGCTGGTGTCAGAGGGACTGAGATGGGGCTGGTGTCAGCGGGACAGAGATGGGGCTGGTGTCAGCGGGACAGAGATGGGGCTGGTGTCAGAGGGACAGAGATGGGGCTGGTGTCAGAGGGACTGAGATGGGGCTGGTGTCAGGGGGACAGAGATGGGGCTGGTGAGTTGTCAGGGGGACAGAGGTGGGGCTGGTGTCAGAGGGACAGAGATGGGGCTGGTGTCAGAGGGACTGAGATGGGGCTGGTGTCAGGGGGACAGAGATGGGGCTGGTGAGTTGTCAGGGGGACTGAGATGGGGCTGGTGTCAGGGGGACAGAGATGGGGCTGGTGAGTTGTCATGGGGACAGAGATGGGGCTGGTGTCAGCGGGACAGAGATGGGGCTGGTGTCAGAGGGACAGAGATGGGACTGGTGTCAGAGGGACAGAGATGGGGCTGGTGAGTTGTCAGCGTGACAGAGATGGGGCTGGTGTCAGCGGGACAGAGATGGGGCTGGTGTCAGAGGACAGAGATGGGGCTGGTGTCAGCGGGACAGTGATGAGGCTGGTGTCAGAGGGACAGAGATGGGGCTGGTGAGTTGTCAGGGGGACAGAGGCGGGGCTGGTGTCAGGGGGACAGAGATGGGGCTGGTGAGTTGTCAGGGGGACAGAGATGGGGCTGGTGATTTGTCAAGGGGGAGAGAGATGGGGCTGGTGAGTTGTCAGGGGGACAGAGATGGGGCTGTGAGTTGTCAGGGGGGACAGAGATGGGGCTGGTGAGTTGTTAGGGGGACAGCTATGGGGCTGGTGAGTTGTCAGGGGGACAGAGGTGGGGCCTGTGAGTTGTGAGAGGGACAGAGATGAGGCTGGTGAGTTGTCAGGGGGACAGAGATGGGGCTGGTGAGTTGTCAGGGGGACAGAGATGGGGCTGGTGAGTTGTCAGGGGGACAGAGATGGGGCTGGTGTCAGAGGGACAGAGATGAGGCTAGTGTCAGAGGGACAGAGATGAGGCTGGTGTCGGGGACAGAGATGGGGCTGATGAGTTGCAAGGGGGACAGAGATGGGGCTGGTGTCAGAGGGACAGAGATGGGGCTGGTGTCAGGGGGACAGAGATGGGGCTGGTGAGTTGCCAGGGGGACAGAGATGGGGCTGGTGTCAGAGGGACTGAGATGGGGCTGGTGAGTTGTCAGGGGGACAGAGGCGGGGCTGGTGTCAGAGGGACAGAGATGGGGCTGGTGTCAGCGGGACAGAGATGGGGCTGGTGTCAGCGGGACAGAGATGGGGCTGGTGTCAGAGGGACAGAGATGGGGCTGGTGTCAGAGGGACTGAGATGGGGCTGGTGTCAGGGGGACAGAGATGGGGCTGGTGAGTTGTCAGGGGGACAGAGGTGGGGCTGGTGTCAGAGGGACAGAGATGGGGCTGGTGTCAGAGGGACTGAGATGGGGCTGGTGTCAGGGGGACAAAGATGGGGCTGGTGAGTTGTCAAGGGGACTGAGATGGGGCTGGTGTCAGGGGGACAGAGATGGGGCTGGTGAGTTGTCAGGGGGACAGAGGTGGGGCTGGTGTCAGAGGGACAGAGATGGGGCTGGTGTCAGAGGGACTGAGATGGGGCCAGTGTCAGGGGGACAGAGATGGGGCTGGTGAGTTGTCAGGGGGACTGAGATGGGGCTGGTGAGTTGTCAGGGGGACAGAGGTGGGGCTGGTGTCAGAGGGACAGAAATGAGGCTGGTGTCAGAGGGACAGAGATGGGGCTGGTGTCGGGGACAGAGATGGGGCTGGTGAGTTGCCAGGGGGACAGAGGTGGGGCTGGTGTCAGGGGAACAGAGATGGGGCTGGTGTCAGAGGGACAGAGATGGGGCTGGTGTCAGAGGGACAGAGATGGGGCTGGTGTCAGCGTGACAGAGATGGGGCTGGTGAGTTGCCAGGGGGACAGAGATGGGGCTGGTGTCAGAGGGACAGAGATGGGGCTGGTGTCAGAGGGACAGAAATGAGGCTGGTGTCAGAGGGACAGAGATGGGGCTGGTGAGTTGCCAGGGGGACAGAGGTGGGGCTGGTGTCAGCGTGACAGAGATGGGGCTGGTGAGTTGTCAGCGTGACAGAGATGGGGCTGGTGTCAGAGGGACAGAAATGAGGCTTGTGTCAGAGGGACAGAGATGAGGCTGGTGTCAGCGGGACAGAGGTGGGGCTGGTGTCAGACGGACAGAGATGGGGCTGGTTTCAGGGGAACAGAGATGGGGCTGGTGAGTTGCCAGGGGGACAGAGATGGGACTGGTGTCAGAGGGACTGAGATGGGGCTGGTGTCAGCGGGACAGAGGTGGGGCTGGTGTCAGAGGGACAGAGATGGGGCTGGTGTCAGCAGGACAGAGATGGGGCTGGTGTCAGCGGGACAGAGATGGGGCTGGTGTCAGAGGGACTGAGATGGGGCTGGTGTCAGGGGGACAGAGATGGGGCTGGTGAGTTGTCAGGGGGACAGAGGTGGGGCTGGTGTCAGAGGGACAGAGATGGGGCTGGTGTCAGCGGGACAGAGATGGGGCTGGTGTCAGAGGGACTGAGATGGGGCTGGTGTCAGCGGGACAGAGGTGGGGCTGGTGTCAGGGGAACAGAGATGCGGCTGGTGAGTTGTCAGGGGGACAGAGGTGGGGCTGGTGTCAGAGGGACAGAGATGGGGCTGGTGTCAGCGGGACAGAGATGGGGCTGGTGTCAGAGGGACTGAGATGGGGCTGGTGTCAGGGGGACAGAGATGGGGCTGGTGAGTTGTCAGGGGGACAGAGGTGGGGCTGGTGTCAGCGGGACAGAGATGGGGCTGGTGTCAGCGGACAGAGATGGGGCTGGTGTCAGAGGGACTGAGATGGGGCTGGTGTCAGGGGGACAGAGATGGGGCTGGTGAGTTGTCAGGGGGACTGAGATGGGGCTGGTGAGTTGTCAGGGGGACAGAGGTGGGGCTGGTGTCAGAGGGACAGAGATGAGGCTGGTGTCAGAGGGACAGAGATGGGGCTGGTGTCAGAGGGACAGAGATGGGGCTGGTGTCAGAGGGACTGAGATGGGGCTGGTGTCAGAGGGACTGAGATGGGGCTGGTGTCAGGGGGACAGAGATGGGGCTGGTGAGTTGTCAGGGGGACTGAGATGGGGCTGGTGAGTTGTCAGGGGGACAGAGGTGGGGCTGGTGTCAGAGGGACAGAGATGAGGCTGGTGTCAGAGGGACAGAGATGGGGCTGGTGTCGGGGACAGAGATGGGGCTGATGAGTTGCCAGGGGGACAGAGGTGGGGCTGGTGTCAGGGGAACAGAGATGGGGCTGGTGAGTTGCCAGGGGGACAGAGATGGGGCTGGTGTCAGAGGGACAGAGATGCGGCTGGTGAGTTGTCAGGGGGACAGAGGTGGGGCTGGTGTCAGAGGGACAGAGATGGGGCTGGTGTCAGCGGGACAGAGATGGGGCTGGTGTCAGCGGGACAGAGATGGGGCTGGTGTCAGTGGGACAGAGATGGGGCTGGTGTCAGAGGGACAGAGATGGGGCTGGTGAGTTGTCAGGGGGACAGAGATGAGGCTGGTTTCAGAGGGACAGAGATGGGGCTGGTGTCAGGGACAAACAGGGTTTAAGACACCTTTTAAGCTATGATTGTTTCACCTTGCCATACTGTGTATTTCTATGTGTACAATGTTTCCAGGATGTGGAGCGCGAGCTGGAGCTACAGATCGGGATGAAGACGGAGATGGAGCTGGCGATGCGACTCCTTGAGCGGGACATCCACGAGAAACAGGACAGCATTGTGACACTTCGTCATCAGCTGGATGAGATCAAGTCCATAAACCAGGAGATGTACCACAAACTGCAGGTGAGCGACACGTGACACGTGCCCAGTCACACAATATCAATACTGATGTGGCAAAACATAACAGGTGCCCCTATCACACGCCATCAATACTGGTGTGGCGACACATAACAGGTGCCCCCAGCCCTGACACTGAGCATGCTGAATGCATAGTGTGATGTTTAAATGACTGTGTATGTTTGCTGCTGTGTGAACATATGGTTGAGCCTGTAATGTTGCACAATTAATCACTGCTGCCTGTGTGTACGAAGTAATGCCATGATAACACCATGTCACCATCTGCCATTGTGATGCAAGGAGGATTGTCTGAATTGTTATGCAATAATATTTGTATGCCATGATGATGCTATAAATCCCTGATATCTCTGTGGCTTCCACTAAGTTCTACAGTATTAAACACTTCCTAATTGTGATGCTGCAGAGTGATAACCCTTTAGTCAGCGGCCTATGTCAACAATTCTGATCATGAGCTGGAACAACGGTGTCGTTATGTACTGTGGATGGTGAGCGCAATTAAGGGGTAGCCATTTGCCCTTCAATAGCCTTCACGTGCCCTTCACATGGAGAACAGGCTGAGATTGTGTGACTGTTGCAGTATGATCTACTTCATTGTACCTTGATCATCTGTGGACTTGCTGCACCCAAACAATGTCCTGGTGTCTGGACGCTGACACCATAAACGCTTTTGTCGTCTTGTGGACAAGGCTGCAACCTAACTTCAGAATGTTCATGTTTCAATCCCGGGACTGGGAAATGTTATGACTGCCTCAGTAGGATCACAGGTTTCGAGATGACCGACATTCCCAGCAAGCTGTACAGACAGCGTGGGACTGTTCATGGCACCGGATGTGACTAGAACACTTTGACATCAATTCCCATGTATTACAGTGTTGGGTAATGGAGCATGTATCCATGTAACTGTTCAACTGTCTACACCAATAACAGGGTGTAGTATGTCCTAGTGGCTTGTCTTTTCCTGTTGATCTGTTGCTCTGTTAATGATAGGGCTGGGACGATACACCAGCTGTGCGATCCGATACGTATCATGATACCTTGCTCACGATCCGATATGTATCACGATACTTGTATTTGCTCTTATCTGTGGTACGTAAGCCATCCTTTTCACAGACACGATGGCCAAATACCTGACAAGTATGGCGCAATGGATGAAAGTTATTATGCTTTCATTACTCATTTTCACTAGTAATTAGTGTTTGGTGTAACATTTGTTAAAGAATCGAGAGTTTATACTTGGTGTGCAATTGTGATCAATACTTGTATAGAGAAGTAAAAAATCATGATCAACCGATGCATCAGTGTCTGAAGATTCTGGGCCGACTAAGTGTCCAGTGTTCTGGGATTTGTGAAAGGTTAGAACTAGGAGTCTAACGATTCACAATACCTAGGATATCATCGATACTTAGGTACATACGATACTTGTATCATCAGTATGTGATATTGCAATATGTTATTAATAGAACAGTAATAGAGTAATAGAGTTACCTCCCATTATGGCAGAAGTAGCAAGCTCCTTCCCAGCGGGTGACACCTTCGTTACACTCTCGGTAACATCGCTGCCACCAGTGTGGGCACGGCCATTACAAGAATCTTGAAATTTGCCCTCTAACCCAAAATGTAGCACCATTTATACTTTTGTTAATGTCTTTGGGAATGCCATCATAGTTCATTTTGAAAAGGTTTTCCAGATGAATTTAATTTGTTGTTTGTTTAATCAGATTGGTTCGAGATTGCAGACTTACGGAAAATCAACCAACTTCTGCCTTACATTCTTATAATATCAATAACATGATAGTTTTAATGAAATAGAAATTTAAATTGACAATAAAAGAAAGTAATTTAGCAGGGGTAAGTGTAATCGGCGTCACGACAGTCGTCACTTTTTTGTAAACATCACGGTCAATCGGTTGCGAGTTCAACTCCAAGCATGGTTGGGGCCACCTATCACAGTGGGGAGTTTTGACTGGTGGCAGCGATAGTCTAAAGAGCTCCGTGAACGGGCTATCGCTGCAAGGAGCTTGCAAATATAGCATAGCGCCACCCCGAAGCATGGCAGAACACAAGGATGTAGTACCTGAGACCATGCTGGCTTACTGTTACATTTTATAAGCATCCCTTCGATTCAAACTGTTCTGTTCTTGTGGTTTTCTTTGTTTAGGTTTTGAGATAACAATAAATAAATATATGAAGAAAGAGGTTTTAGAGCTGTATTTCAGTGATTTCATCATTTCTTACTATTTGATATGGTGTATCGTGATACCATTAGTATCGTCAGTCTGTATTGTAATACAAATTGTATCACAAGATACCAGGCGATACTCGGCCCAGGTAGAATGGTGATGAGGTGGTTGTTTTTGACCAGGATGATATGATATCATGACCAACTAAAGTGGAGTGTTGCTCACTCTATTGACTGTTCTTTGTCTCGTCCAAACTCATTTCTTACTATTTGATCTGCGACAAGCTGTACTAGTTATGTGCATTTCTTAACACACTGTTTAACTGAAGTGAACTTTTGTCTTTGATGTAAGGATCTGCCTTTTTTGATTGTATGGCATCCAACATCCTCCGTACATTTTCTTTCTTCAATAAACTTCTTGGCTGCCATTGAGTCCTATTGCATCATAAACAATTACAGACAGGGTAGTGATGGTTGGTTGGTTGGTTGGTTGTTTAACGCCGCACTCAGCAATGTTCCAGCTATATGACGGCTGTCTGTAAATAACTGACATCATGAGCATCGATCCACGCAATTGGGATCGATGACATGTATCAACCAAGTCAGCGAGCCTGACCACCCGATCCCGTTAGTCGCCTTTTACGACAAGCATAGTCGCCTTTTACGGCAAGTATGGGTTGCTGAAGACCTATTCTACCCCGGATCTTCACGGGTCGGGTAGTGATGGAGTAAGGTAAAACCATGTTGTCAGTCCCACAGGTACAACAGTCACAGTGGTCACAGTGGTCACAGGGGTCACGGGTTAACATAGGAGTGATGAATGCAAGTTATTGTGAACCAATTTAGTTATCTAATATCATAATGAGATTAAAAAAAGACAAGAGAAACAGCTTCCCACATTATGAAAGTGGATGACTGGTTTGTTAAATCTTTATTAGAAATAATAATGGCTTTTTCAATATAATTACAACGTTTTTCATCTTATATTATTGAATATCTGCGAGTACCGGCACATGTCTTGCAGTCCGACTTCGCTGTGTTTTTTGCCTTTCACTTCCTGGTTCGGCTTATCTCCGGGTCATATCATTTTCTTTCGTATTTCAATGGTCAAGTTAATACCTCGGCTAATCTACGGGGCTGGCTTATCTTTCCTGTAAAATGTCCATGTGTAAATGTTCAGTCTGCTCAAAAGGATGGAATGTGGTCCTCCATCTGGCATCCGTCGACCTCTAACCCTCGTCCAGGACAAGGGCTAGGCCAGTCCCCATGGCAATGGTGAAGTTATGAGATATTAGTGACTGAGTAAACTCTGTTTTATTGCATTTTCAGTGATAATTATGATATCCTAATAAAGTGGTTTGAAAACACAACAGTAAAAAATATGAATGCTTTAGTTGACACTTGTCAGTTTTGTTAGCTGGGCTTCACCCATTGTACACATGACGGAATGAAACATGGGTCTTCTATTGTAGGAGATATTAATAGTATTCGTTAGTCGTCTTATTATTCTATAGGTGCAGGACAGTGAAGACATATTTCCTAGATGATGTGATGTGGTTGTGATCCATACATCCTCAGAACTCCTGATAACGTTTTGAGCAATTGAGTTTTTGAGTTATTATTCTAGGGTTACTTTTGGGTTATTACATTTTCAATTGGGTAACCAATATTGTTTTACTCATATATTCATCTGTTGGGTCTTTCCCCAAATTAGTGTACAATTTAAGATTTAAAAAAAATAAAATAATGTTTTAGACTTATATATCTGTTCTAAATATATAGGCTTGACTTGAAAGTAAATTAGCTTGTTATTGTGTTTAGGAAATTAGCACCGTTGTATGCATGCTGAAAAATCTTTATTGGGTATTTACGCGTGCTGTTTTTATACATTTGAGTTTTTCATTTAATGCATGCGTTTCTGTACGCAAGTAAATTGAAAGTAATTGAGTTTTGAGTAGTTTGAGGGAGTATTTTACGCAAATACGCTGCTCATCTGTAGCTCGGCATCTTTCCTTTCTATGCATGAAGTGAACAAGGCCACAAGTTGCCCTGTCGTGGAAGGTGCCAGAAGTCACTGCACATGGGCTGTAATGGGTGCTGGAGTACCCAAAAAGGGAGATAACTCTAAATGAAACTAAGGAAAGATATCTTGTTAGCAGTACTCACGACTGCAGTTGGCCAACGGAATCAAAGAGCAACGTTCCCACAGTGTGTGGTCGCACTTGCACCTTGATACAGCTGAAAGGAAACTGCTAAGATACACAGGAATTTAACCAATTCAATGCATCGACATCTTAGTGTGAAACACAAATCAATTTCAATTACTGGGCCTGTATTTGTAGATCTTGCCGTCCAGCCAAACCCAAACACAATCTGTGTTTTAGCACTGCAACTGATTATCCTCCAATAGGACTGTCTCCGTGGTCAAGTGGTAGAGCGTCCGCCCGGAGAGCGGAAGGTCCGGGGTTTGATCCCCAGCCACGTCATACTAAAAATCGTTAAAAGATGGTACTTGTTGTTACCCTGTCTGGTACTCGGCATTTAGGGGCTAAAACAAGGACTGATCAGCTAGGAGTCGGTATACTGTGTCTGAGTGGGGTATTCATGTTAAACTGTGGCATGGCATCTCAGTGAGTTAGCACTATAAATCAGCATCAGTCCGGACTAGTACAAGCACACTGCCACACACACAGTCACACACACACAGTGTCACACACAGCCAAAGACACATGGTCTCACACACAGCATCAAAGGCAATATCACATACAGCCTCACACACACACACAGTGTCACGTACAGCCACAGACACATGGTCTCGCACACAGTCTCACACACGATCTCACATACAGCCTCACACACACACAGTGTCACACACAGCCACACACACGTGGTCTCGCACACAGTCTCACACACGATCTCACATACAGCCACACACACACACAGTGTCACACACAGCCACACACACATGGTCTCGCACACAGTCTCGCACACAATCTCAAATACAGCCTCACACACACACAGTGTCACACACAGCCACACACACGTGGTCTCGCACACAGTCTCACACACGATCTCACGGACAGCCACACACACACACAGTGTCACACACAGCCACACACACGTGGTCTCGCACACAGTCTCACATACAGCCTCACACACACATGGTCTCGCACACAGTCTCACACACGATCTCACGGACAGCCTCACACACACACAGTGTCACACACAGCCACACACACGTGGTCTCGCACACAGTCTCACACACGATCTCACGGACAGCCACACACACACACAGTGTCACACACAGCCACACACACATGGACTCGCACACAGTCTCACATACAGCCTCACACACACATGGTCTCGCACACAGTCTCACACACGATCTCACGGACAGCCTCACACACACACAGTGTCACACACAGCCACACACACGTGGTCTCGCACACAGTCTCACACACGATCTCACGGACAGCCTCACACACACACAGTGTCACACACAGCCACACACACGTGGTCTCGCACACAGTCTCACACACGATCTCACGGACAGCCACACACACAGTGTCACACACAGCCACACACACATGGTCTCGGACACAGTCTCGCACACGATCTCACATACAGCCTCACACACACACAGTGTCACACACAGCCACACACACGTGGTCTCGCACACAGTCTTACACACGATCTCACGGACAGCCTCACACACACACAGTGTCACACACAGCCACACACACGTGGTCTCGCACACAGTCTCACACACGATCTCACGGACAGCCTCACACACACACACACAGTGTCACACACAGCCACACACACGTGGTCTCGCACACAGTCTCACACACGATCTCACGGACAGCCACACACACACACAGTGTCACACACAGCCACACACACATGGTCTCGCACACAGTCTCACACACGATCTCACATACAGCCTCACACACACACAGTGTCACACACAGCCACACACACGTGGTCTCGCACACAGTCTTACACACGATCTCACGGACAGCCACACACACACACAGTGTCACACACAGCCACACACACGTGGTCTCGCACACAGTCTCACACACGATCTCACATACAGCCACACACACACACAGTGTCACACACAGCCACACACACGTGGTCTCGCACACAGTCTCACACACGATCTCACATACAGCCTCACACACACACAGTGTCACACACAGCCACACACACGTGGTCTCGCACACAGTCTCACACACGATCTCACGGACAGCCTCACACACACACAGTGTCACACACAGCCACACACACGTGGTCTCGCACACAGTCTCACACACGATCTCACGGACAGCCACACACACAGTGTCACACACAGCCACACACACATGGTCTCGCACACAGTCTCGCACACGATCTCACATACAGCCTCACACACACACAGTGTCACACACAGCCACACACACGTGGTCTCGCACACAGTCTTACACACGATCTCACGGACAGTCTCACACACACACAGTGTCACACACAGCCACACACACGTGGTCTCGCACACAGTCTCACACACGATCTCACGGACAGCCTCACACACACACACACAGTGTCACACACAGCCACACACACGTGGTCTCGCACACAGTCTCACACACGATCTCACATACAGCCACACACACACACAGTGTCACACACAGCCACACACACATGGTCTCGCACACAGTCTCACACACGATCTCACATACAGCCTCACACACACACAGTGTCACACACAGCCACACACACGTGGTCTCGCACACAGTCTTACACACGATCTCACGGACAGCCACACACACACACAGTGTCACACACAGCCACACACACGTGGTCTCGCACACAGTCTCACACACGATCTCACATACAGCCACACACACACACAGTGTCACACACAGCCACACACACAGTGTCACACACAGCCACACACACATGGTCTCACACACGATCTCAAATACAGCCACACACACAGTGTCACACATAGCCATACATACATAGTTTTGCACACAGTCTCACATACAGCCACACACAAAGCAATACACACATGGTCTCACACAGTGTCTCACATACATCCTCACACACAGCCTCACACAAGGCCTCATACAAGGCCTCATGAACTCATACAGCCTCACACACAGGGACTCACTTAGGGACTCACACAGGGCCTCATACACTCATACAGCCTCACACACAGCCTCATACACTCATACACTCATACAGCCTCACAGAGAGCCAACTGAAGCCTAAGGTAAATAGCCAACATTTTTATGGTAGAGATGAATTCTGAACCTCTACAACATACAGTTTATTGTTTATATACGCTGTGTTGGAGTCACAAAGTACTGCTTCGAATATAAGTTTCATGAGGCTGTTGTCAGATATTTATTGCTGATGGTTGTGTTCCTTGGATACCAGAGAAACCTTTGCTCAAGGGTTCAAATGCTGGTGTGCCCTGATTATGTTTGTAGGTTGGTCAGCGCTAAGCCTGTGCACATGGGTTTCACCCAAGTGGTAAACATCTGAGACATGCATGAGTTTTGTCTTTCCTCCAACACTAAGCTGACACACCATTATATAACTGGAACGCTGTTCAAAGCGGCATTGGGGGCACGGGTGGCCCAATCATCTAAGGCGCCGCGATTCACTGTGCAGAGTTGCGTCCCTTGAGCACTCCAGAAACTTATGATTTTAGGTTCGAATCCCGGTTCGCCCCGATTATGTATCTAGGTTTGTCAGCACCATTCCCGTGCTGGTGGGTTTCACCGAAGTGGTAAACGTCTGAGACCTGCATCACTTGTGGCTTTCCTCCCACATTAAGCTGAATATAACTGGAATACTGTTAAAAACGGCATTAAACCCAACTCACTCAAAGCGGCATCAAACCCAACTCACTCACTCACTCGATAATTGGAGACAAAGTCAACTTGACACAAAGCTCTGTGCCTCCTCTATCTGATCACGAGGAAGCCAGTGTTATGCCAGCTCTCATATCTATGTTGACTTTTCAAGAGTTGTACCAAACATGTAATGTCTATGCATGTTTTGCTGTTATGTTATACATTCTACACCTGTTCCCATCACTCAGTGTAGACTGAAAAGGAAATGTATGAAAGGACACCTGTTGGGTTCCAACTATGGTTTTCACTGATGTAGGGTGTGTTCAGACCGGCGTTGTTCTTATGCTCACATCATCACCCATTGGTTTGTCTGATCTATTCCTGATAATATTTGCAGACTGCCATGAATTAATAGCTTTAGGTCTTCAGCAACCCATGCTTGCAGTAAAAGGCAACTATGCTTGTCGTAGGAGGCGACTTATGTGATCGGGTGGTCAGGCTTGGTTGATGCATGTCATCATATCCCGACCCGTGAAGATTCCGGGGTAGAATAGGTCTTCAGCAGCCCATGCTTGCCGTAAAAGGTGACTATGCTTGTCGTAAAAGGAGACTAACGGGATCGGGTGGTCAGGCTCGCTGACTTGGTTGATGCATGTCATCGATCCCAATTGCTTGGATCGATGCTCATGATATTAATCACTGGATTGTCTGGTCCAGGCTGGATTATATACAGACCACCGTCATATAGCTGGAATATTGCTGAGTGCGGCGTTAAACAACAAACCAACCAACCAATCATGATATCCCAAGTGCATAGATCGATGCACATGATGTCAATCACTGGATTGTCTGTCCAGACTTGATTATTTACAGACCGCTGTCATATATTGTTTGATAGGCATTTCTTAGAAGTTGACAGATGATATAGCTGAAATATTGCTTAGTGCGGCGTTGAACAACAAACAAACAAACAAACATACCAAAACTAGGCTAAGGCAGCGGAATGAGCTGTGCCAAGGTGGGACATTGGGGTGTGACAGAATCCATGTGAGAGGCCATGATGAGTTGTGTATGAGAAGTAAATTATCCAGCGTGTTTAGCACCAAGGGGACACAACTCCAAGGGTGTGCTGTACTTAGAAGATACCTGTCATAACTAGCCTAAGCTTCTGAATACTGAATTACAGCATGAAAGTGACAAATACTGCAGATGGGAAGGAATCCTCATAAAGTGTAAGAGGCAATTCACAGTAATGATCAGAGGCAGGAACAGGTCCTATGCTCACAGGTTCGAATCCTTCCTTTTTACTGATTATGATTTTTGACTTATCAGTGCCATAGGTCGTGGTTTTCACCAAAGTGGTAAACATCTAAGACTTGCATCACTTCAGGCTTTCCTACCTTAATAAATATGAAGTACTTTTCAAAGTGGGCTTAAAACCACCTCACTCACTCACTTTTTTAATGCCTGTTATAGTGAGTTTCATAGGGGGTGAGGGGGATCGCTAAGACCTGCATCACTTTCAGCTTTCCTCCCACACCAAGCCAACATGCTGTGATATAACTGTGATATTGTTCAAAGTGGCAATAAACACCCAACTCACTATCTCACCTTTGTTAAAATGATTGTAACCAACAGATATCTTCCATAGAAAACTGATTTATTTCCTTGCAAGTATGTACATGATTGTCCTCGTCAAACCATGCATGCATGTGTTCAGACTGAACACACAGGGTTGACTGAACGTCTCTGAGCAGTCAACTTCATACCTGCCATGCACCTGATAATACACCTGGATATATACCTGAATAATCACCTGGATATACACCTGGATAATCAGCAGGACACACCTGGGCACACCTGGCAGATGCTGGGGAGAGCTGGAGGGGTTAGTGGTACACGTCCAGTTATAGTCCTGTACTGACAGGTTCCATGCAAGGAAAGAGTCAGGATCTGGGGTCATTGGTGGAGTGAACTAATCTTGTAAAATAATAAACAACGTGAGTTAATTCCTATTTGGTTCCTGTTGGCGCTGCTGGTATTTAACTGCTGAATTGTTGCTGTGTGGTCATCGTCTGTGTTGTAGGGGTGGCTTGGGCGAGAAAGGCAGTTGCTTCACGATCTTCACTTCCATCGCTTGTCTGTCAGCTGGTTGTCAGAATCAGCTTCCACTGTGTCAGGCTGCAATGGAGAATACAGGTGTCTCTGAACAGTCATGGAAAATAACTCCGGGATGAATAGCTCTGTGCTCCTTGTGGGAGGGTACTACAGGGATAATTCTAGGCTGGGCCTTGTGCTTTTAGCCCCTAAATTTGAAAAAATACAATGGGGCATTTTAACATTGTGCTGTATGGGCACAACTCTGGAATATTTAAAATTTTCACATGAAGGGCTTATGTCAGAACATTCCTGGAGGGAACCCTGGTGCTTGCAATACAATCAGATAGTCACAAAGAGCTGTAGTGTGTGGGAAAAGTATCATATTCAGTGTATTGAGCTCCATGTGAACATAAGACGTACAAGAGGCATGCTTTACCGATTAAGTTCTGTATTGTTTTACTGTTTTAGTATCTTTGTTTGCCATTGTGTCGGTATGTATACAATATGTAAAAGACTTCCTTGCGGGTAATAAAGTAGTGTTCTCATCGTCATAAATAAAGACATGTAACGATATTCAGGTATACAAGCTGATAAGGCTACATTGTGAAATTAGGCACAGTGTTGTTTGTATGCTATTGGGTTTTTGAATTTTAGGTTTTGTCATCAGATGCCGGATCTACTTTGACTCAGTTAAGCTTCTGCATACTGTATTGATTATAAACTACAATTGGAAGGAATCTTGATAGAGGACACTGAATTTTTGTGAGGGAAGTTTTTGGGAACAGGATCTTAATACAATAAAAGTGGTGAAGAAAACCAGCTCCTCCCCTCTGGATTGGAGGGAAGAGCAGATGGATGACGAGAGACATTCATGTACAAAATGGCACTGATGCATCAAGACGCAGTGGCCAAGCTGAGTCGTGTGTCCCACACCACAACCAGATTGCACATAGTCTGGTCTTCCTGGACAAAGTCCTCTTGCCGTGGTGTCTCTCTCAGTTTGTTGTGATCTGTAGTGTGCACCAATGCTTCGACAGTCACAGTCATTTTGACTTGTTCAAGCCACAGGGAGATAACCCTAATGTTACATGGTAGCCCAGCCAGTGACTGTGAGCTGGAGGGGAGGCGTCAGTGCTTAGTAGTTGAAGACACTGCCAGTCACTGTACCAAGTCCTACAGGTGTACAGTTATCCTGTACTTACAGTTACAGGTTCAAATCCCAGACTTGGTTGTGGTCCTGGATTGGCCAGCACCATACTCATACTGCAGACTTCAGTGGTTCATGTCTAAGACCTGCATCACTTCGGCTTTCCTCCCACAATAAGCTGACATGTTGTCATATGACTGGAGTACTGTTATAAGTGGCGTTAAACCACTCACTCACTCACTCACTCACTCACTCACTCACTCACTCACTCACTCACTCACTCACTCACTCACTCAAGGTATGATTGGTGTATGCTCGTAAAGGTCCAGCGTGGGTCTGACTCACCTCTGTGAAGTCCATGTGCGGCACTCCGTTCTGGCAGCGATGGGCCACACGAGATGATTCCTCCTGGAGTAAACATGGAGAAAATAATCACTTTCATATCCACATGACAAATACTAAAATGTTTTGTCCTCTACTAAAGTCTTGTAAAGACAAAGTTTCAAGCTGAAGTTGCAGTAGAATTGAAGCCTGAAATACAGGTAAAGTGGGACCCTTTTTAACTGAAGTCTACTGTGGCTACATGTGCCTTCCTCCTTCCTTTGCAATGGCCTCACAACAGTCAACTTACTGGATTTTGTGTCACATATACTAGTATATAAAAACTGAGACCTTGTTCACTTGATGTAACACCTGGAAGAAACAGCACTATGATCTATGATGAGTCGTCCATTTGTCTCACAATGTGGATAACTCGACTGGTATTTATCTTCAATGTTCCAAAGGAGTTCATGATTTATCACTCTATGGAGTAACTTATGAAATACTCATATCCCTTCCGAAAACCGTCATTTTCAGTCTAAGTCAAAGTCGTTGCCATGGAAAGTCGAAAAATATCAAACTATCAAAAGGCTCCAGTTCACCACTAGACCTATCTATGTGCCAAGTTTGGTTAAGATATCTCTCATGTTTTTTTAGTACTGCTCCGGAATGAAACGTGACAGAAGGACAGATGGACAGCATCCATTCCTATTTCCTGAAAAGGGCTATAGTAATCCCCCAGCAGATAAATGTACATGTGTAACTCAGTTCCAGTCTCTGAAGTTATTCTTGGCAATCTTAGTTCCCATCCTTAGATATGATATCATGGTGGTCATCTTGTTAATATTGCTTTGTCTGACAGTCTTGAACTAAAGTGATTTACTCAAGTATTCTACACAGTGACATGGCTTCCCTCTGGGTACACCGAGGGCAGTGAGGTAGTCTAGTGGTTAAAGCATTTGCTCTTCACACCAAAGATCCGGGTTCGATTTCCCACATGGGTTCAATGGGTTCAATTGGTGGAATATTGCTCAAGGCGGCGTAAAACCATACTCACTCACTCACTCTGGGTACACCTACCATGATCAGTTTGTTGACAAGCATGAGGATGTCTTTCCTGAAGGCGCAGCTGGTGCTGTCCCCGCCACGTTTCCTGCCTGCGTGCCAGCCGTTGCTGAAGTGGTAGTTCTGGCCTCCAACAGCGTGTACTGTGAGCAGCAGCAGCAGCACCGACACAGTCACCCCTTGTCTTGATAGTACTGACATTCTGAAACAGAGAAGTGCAAGGTGGAGATCCCCACGCCACGTTGAAACATGGTGGAAGTCAGTTCTTGAATGACATAAAGTATGATTGCTTTCAGATCATGTCATCTGGATCTGCATACCACACAGGGATGCATGAAATGAGGGAACACAGGTGTCAAAGTCATTTCAGTAATGCAATTCACTGTGCTGAGTTGTGTCCTTTAGGGGTGCCAGGATCTTATGATCATGGATTATTATTCTTGGTTTTGTCATTACTATGGATTTCATCAAAGTAGTAAACGTCTGTGACCTACAGAACTTTGGGCTTTTTCAAGACATTAAACTGTAACGCCGTAATAAAACTGGAATACTGACATGCCATGATATAACAGGAATACTGACATGCCATGATATAACTGGAATGCTGACATGCCATGATATAACTGGAATACTGACATGCCATGATATAACAGGAATACTGACATGCCATGATATAACTGGAATGCTGACACGCCATGATATAACTGGAATAATGCCATGCCATGATATAACTGGAATTTGTTCAAAGTGACATCAAACCCAGATTTTGCTCAAGCCATCCCAACAACTCCTGTCCAATCCATATGACCACTTAATGTTGATATAATATGTTTAAAACAAAAAGAAACCCAACTCACTCCCTCAGTTTGAATGCTTGATGATTTATTGCCTGAGTCAACAGATCAGCATGCATTCCATTTCCATTCCCCTCTGCCTGAAGAGGTAATAACCCAAGTTGCCTTGGAAGGTTTGCATTGACCTTGAGCAGTGAGCCCTCCTGGTCTCATGACAGTTGACAGACTTCGTCACAGGCAGCCTAATCCTCAGAAACTATGAAAACCACAGTGCTGACAGAGTGTCCATGCCGACAGAGAGTCCATGCCGACAGAGTGTCAGTGCCGACAGAGTGTCAATGCCGACAGAGTGTCCATGCCGACAGAGTGTCAGTGCCGACAGTGTCCATGCCGACAGAGTGTCCATGCCGACAGAGTGTCCATGCCGACAGAGTGTCAGTGCCGACAGAGTGTCAATGCCGACAGAGTGTCAGTGCCGACAGAGTGTCCATGCCGACAGAGAGTCCATGCCGACAGTGTCAGTGCCGACAGAGAGTCCATGCCGACAGAGTGTCAGTGCTGACAGAGTGTCCATGCCGATAGTGTCAGTGCCATGGAATTTAATTTGAACACACATTCCTAACAATGTCCCAATGTGTGTTGCAAGCAGTGACAAGCCCCAAAAAGTTGTGGTTGGATAACACTTGCACAAGCTTGGCCCAGTTGTATAACACTGACTGGCCGTCAGAGACTGCTGCTTGTGACTTTTGCAATTCTTTCATCAGTATTATAATACTGGTATTATCCTGGAGCGTTTCATCTACCTCCCTTTTGCTAGACTCCCTTTCTTCATTTCTGAGGTGATTAAGTTTTTTCCCCTTTGATTGTCCAATTTTGTGTAACCACTCTTCGGCCTAAACCCATCTTGCTCAATTTCAGTTTAAAATTGCCTCGTGAATGTTAGAATATCTTTTATGTAGGAATTGTAGAATATTTGGGGAATTACAAGGATCATGTTGTTCTTTTTATTTGTGAACTTTTTATAGGATTTTTCGATGATCAAAGATGTGATGGAGTAATATTGGATGTAACTTAGGTAGTACGACTGAAGCAGACAGACGGCTATGGTTTGTATTTTACGATCTTGGGAATATTTCTCCGTCAAACAATTGTGCGGAGAACAAAGCTGACTGTGTCAGCAGATTAAGGCTTCATCCTGCCCTCCGCTAAACTGAGTTATTTAGACAATTATATTTCCCACCTACTTCTTGCAGATATTCTTTGGGTAAAAAGAACCTTGCAGACAACTGAGAGAGCAGACAGACATCCTACTCATAGAACATTGATTCCAAGGATTCAATAATTGTTCTTTTAATCTGAAAAATTGTTTTCAGGAGATAAACAGATAATTGATTGGTTGAAGTTATAACATTAGCATCAACCAATCAATTATCTTTTTGTCTCCTGAAAACTATTTTTTAGATTAAAAGAACAATTATTAAATATTAAATGGAAGAACGTTAAATGAAATAAATTGAACAGTTAGTTTTTCATTGAGCAACTCAATTAAATTCTGATTTGTAGGATGGCTTTGGTAATATAAGTATTCACAAGGGGAAGAATAGGTCTTGCTGTTGAGAGGCTCAGCTTACAACTATTGTTTGTTCATATGACATTTACTAAAGGCCTGGCTGATTTTATACCCTGTTTCATGTAGAACAGAACAGTGTAGACTGGTTGATGGCCGTCAGTTTCAAAGAAAACATGTCATGAATGTTGAATAAATAAGAATAAAAAATATCTTCCAATATGGTCCAGCCAAGATATTGGGATGTTAACACATTTATTCCACCCTATGAGACTAAGTTTGTTTGTTAACGCCGCACTCAGCAATATTCCTCCTATATGCCCGCAGTCTGTAAATAATTGAATCTTGACTAGACAATCCAGTGATTGACATCATGAGCATCGATCCATGCAATTGGGATACGACATGCATTGACCAAGTCAGTGAGCCTGACCACCCGATCCTGTTAGTCACCTCTTATGACAAGCAAAGTCACCTTTTACAGCAAGCATGGGTTTCTGAAGACCTATTCTACCCTTATCTTCCATTGGTTGAGACAAAGTAATGACCTTGTACACTGTGACAACTCCAGACATGCTTGACCTGAGTCCTTCTGTTCCAGTCAGCTAAAGTCTCTCTTGAATGGTGGAAGGACTACGTATCTCCAGAACTCACTGTGGAGATGTTGGACTTTTTGTATTCAATGTGCCCAATCTGTACTTTGTATCTGAGCTGTCCTTCACAGCTTATTGGATGGTTATTGTCTGCAAGTGCTTCAGTGTCATTTACAAGCAGGCTGACTTTTAGAAGAGAGAACTTTGTCAGATTAATTGGAGACTGGTTCACTAAGGGGCACCTGCTCTTCTCATAGAAACACAGTTTTATTCTTATTCGGAATTGAAAGATATTTTATGTTTATTGAGAAACTGAAGCGCATGTAAAAAGATGTATTTAATAACAAGTTTTGGAGAAGTAGATCTTTCAAACTGTGACAACTTGATACAATGCAGATGTTGAACAAAACAGAGGATGTTGGGATATTCATGTTGTATAGACTGACATGACACGTACTTTATTTTAGGTGAACATATCTGGACGTGTTGCAGTTCAGTGAGGTAGTCAGTCGTGTGTGTTGTAGTTTTAAAATTACAGAATATTCTGAAGAAATTGTTCCTTTTGAGAAAGCTCAAACCTGCTCAGTAGAGTTGCAGGCAACAAATTGGAGAAACAGACTCATAATTGTTAAAAATGTATTAAAGAAACTGATATTATCAAATATTGATCCTGAACTCTCAGGATTAAAAAACGATAAATTGGTGGGGAAAATCAAGAAAATTCTTCGATGTTTTCAGAAAAATATCCTGAGAACTGACCATTCAGTGTACCTTATGATCCACCTACACATCAGTAGCTCTAGCTCTCTGAAAGGGGCCCTGATTCCACACACCAATAGCTGTAGCTCTATGAAAGGGGCCCTGATTCCACACACCAATAGCTGTAGCTCTGTGAAAGGGGCCCTGATTCTACACAGCAATAGTTGTAGCTCTCTGAAAGGGGCCTTGATTCCAAACAGCAATAGCTGTAGCTCTATGAAAGGGGCCCTGTTTGTACTGGACTTTATTAAAGCACTGATTGTGAGTTAGCAAGCAGAAGTTCTGCTTGTGTCTCATTTAAAGTATATTAAGTTTACTAAAGTTTACTTATGTGTACTGAATTGTAGTGAACTTACTGAAGTGTACTGAAATGTATATATAAATGTCTATGTTGAAATGATAAATGTCAAAATGCCTGTAAAGACAGAAAGTGACATCTATTTGTGCCCAGTGAGTCATGAGACGGCCTGGTGCTGTGACTCACAGCCGAGTGTCACATACTCTGTCCATCCTACAGGATCTCATGTCTTCATATGGAGATCACGAAGAGGTAGCCCTCAAAGAAGCAGCCATTTTGGTTGCCAAATGCGACTTAATCTATGATTGCCGACCTAAATTTATCTACTGCTTGCCACTTGGCTACCTAACAGTAAACATAACTGGCAACAATATCTGTTTTAGATAACTGTTGGCTCCTAAAAACTTAGTTTTGGCTCCTAAAAAATTCATGGTAGTAGACGCTTGGCTCCCTAACAAGGAAACAAACTTGGAGGACTGAGATCAAGAAAATGTGATCTGTGGGTAACTTGATGTGAGGGTTGTAATTGACAGCTTTCCTGAAGTGTTAAAACCAAAACTTTTGCGGTGATTAAAAAAATTACGTTTTCTTTCTACGATACATTATGATTTGTTTTGTAAGGACGATCACTCTCATTTACTTGTTCCGTTTATGCAGCCAGTTTTGTAGTTAGAGGTTATAACTTGTATCCCTGTGTTAAAACTTGTATCCCTGTGTTAAGTGTTATAACTTGTGTCCCTGTGTTAAGTGTTATAACTTGTGTCCCTGTATTAAGTGTTATAACTTGTGTCCCTGTGTTAAGTGTTATAACTTGTATCCCTGTGTTAAGTGTTATAAATTGTATCCCTGTGTTAAGTGTTATAACTTGTATCCCTGTGTTAAGTGTTATAACTTGTATCCCTGTGTTAAGTGTCTGTTACAGTGCCAATCTGACTCTCGAGTCATGGATCTATGACATCACATGTGATGCGTTCATGAGAGTCGATTCACACAACATAACATTTTTTTCGTTTGTGCATTGAGCCAAGCTACTGTCTCTTGAATATGAGTAATTCTTCATATATCAACCAACATGTATCGTATTCACATTTCTCTGGGAGGTGATTAATAACATTAAAATCTACTGAACATGATGCTAAGAGCCATGTTCGGGGAGTAGTCTCAAAGTGGCGTGATAGATCAACTTTAGTAATATGAAAGAATCGGGTGTTCTTTAACTTCTTTTGAGTAGTATACCTAGCTGGATCCATAAGACCATTTCAGTGCTGGAATTTTGCTTCTTTTCGAAGAAGCAATATTTTACTGCCAAGTTTTTCTCACATAAATCTTGGCCAAAATGTTGCCAAAAGAAGTTTCACACACACACAAAAAGGAGAATTTTCAAATTTAACATTCTTTTGTCATCAGTCCAAGTTAACTGTTTCAGCTCCTGTGAAACTATCAGTGAGTACAGGCAATCAGTTTACTCGCAGTAAGTGGCCAAGCAGAGCTTGGACAACGTCTAATTATTAGCTAACAGAAGACATTTTTAGGCAGCATCTCTGCTACTTGTGGCAAGTTTCAAGGCTTTACCATATTTGACGTATTAAGCGCACAGACCCAAGAAGTGTCCTCTGACAACAATTCTAGACTAATCTGGAAGTAATTGTGCCTCCTGCTAAATTTACATGACAGCCTGTATTTTCTTGTGTAAATTACAGATTATTTACAGAAAAAAGCTATAGAGATGAGGAATATGATTGCCTTGTAGTTGTAGCCGTTATAAAAAAAATCATCTACGTTTGAACAAAGTTTGTTCACCAATACTCGATCTCTGACAACAAATGAACTTGTTTATGGTTTAAGAAGTGCCCCCATTGTCAATTTTCTAAGCGTCCAAGGCACTTACTATGGTGCTTATGTTATATATGGCCAGTGTTCCAGCTCGCTTTTGAAACTGCCTGTCCTCGCAGACTGGCAACTCTAAAAAATTACCAGGCCCCACTAATTTTTGTCAGTCCCAACTTTCAACAAATAAAAAAACATAAGAAAGTTAAAAAGTATCTTGTTTTAATTCTTTCTACATTATGTTCAGTGCAATGAGTTCATCTGTGAAGTAACTTAGTTAGATCTTTATGTCATTCACACAAAGTTCACCCATAATTTTCTCTTTTCTTTTTGAATATTTCGAGACTAAGTTGCTACAAATATATATTTAACCAAAAATAGACAAGGGGAACCTGATGGTAACAGACAAGTTGACTTCGTTCGAAAAATATACTTATATGAATAACGCGGATGTTTTGTGCAACAACTAAGATTTATAAGGTACTTTATTTGCTGATCTGCAGGGACAAGCAGTCACATGGTTTACCGGTCCAAGCCTTATTTTACCAGTAAAAAAACTGGTAATTACCGGTAAACGGGAACACTGTATATGGCCAGTGTAGAACATGATGTGTCAGTGCCAGGGCCATCATCGTTATCAGTCAGAGGCCCCTTTTGTATCACTTTCTTTATATGGGGCATCAGGGGCTGAGCCTACAAGACATCAGTCTTTTGTCTAGACTCGGACTTAGGGTTAAAGACTAGACACTATATGGTATGCAATATATATATATATATCACTGAACAGTAAAGAATATTATTGCTTTATGTTCAGACTATACACCAGCTATTATAGTGTAGTGTATAAGAATATATATCGATATATCTATCTAATACATATATTAATAGTGTATCTCTTAAGACAATGTGTAATGGCAGTATAGTCCCTATGACTATTTGCACTTTGTATCACAAATAAGACTATTCATTCACTGTGTTGCACAGAATACTAGTTTATGCCCAATGTAGCAGTAAGGTAATATATAAAGTAACAGTGTAATAATAACACACATTGAAGCAAGTGCATGAAGACATGGATGGTAAGGTGCTGGATAACTTACCTGTGGTTTGGTGCGTGTGGGGTTAAGCAGTCTCGGACACCTGTACAGATCCTTGGTACTTGCCTGTCGAGTCTCAGCACAATCCCTTCTCCCAGCTCACACTATATATAGTCGGCTGAGGAGGGCGCTGCTTCAGAGAGAGTCAGCAAGCGGGGGTGTAGTCCCTCCTCTTCCCTCCCTCTCCATCCTCTCCGTTATCTGCCTCCCCAGTGGGGTCGTGGCATCTTCACCTGCAACTCAATTACTGTGCATCCCGTGTGATTGTGTTGATGCAGACTTGGTGCACGTTGCCAGCGGCACAGGGGGCAGATGGCGACAATGTTGTTGCCAGACTTGGCGCCTTGCTCTCCCTCGTCAATCATCCAAATTACCCTGTAATTATTGTTAGACCTTTGTGATACAACACATGCACTGGCCAATCAGTTGTCAATTGAACTTGGTGAAGGGAACCAAATAAATGGAGGTTTTTTAATGTAAATTGACCTTTGAATTGTTTTTGTTTGTATTCCAATTACCATGTAGTTGGACCTGGGTTGAGGAAGGATGGTTTCATGTTGTTTTGTGTGTGGCTTGCAGAGTTGTGAAGGGTCCATGAAGCACAAGGTCGACATGGTGAGCAAGCTGGAGGAGAAGACGACCCAGCTGGTGACCACACTCCGAGACTTGGAGAAGAGGTGAGTGACTGTCCCATGACATAGTGGTCATCAGAAAAGTTCATCAGTATGTTATATGTACCGTGGTGCTTTGCTTTCAACAACATTTGTACCACAGTTACCGTCTTTATGATCAGCAGTGGAAATGTTTGAATCTCAGTGTTCTACTTACAATCATCTCACAGTTGATTCTACAGTGAAGAATACTGTGAATTATAGATGAAAAACATTTAAGGTTATTGTATAGATCAAAACACCTGAGGCTCAAAGAAGATTGTGTAAGCATCCTCATGCTCTATCTATAATAATTCAGGGCAAAACTATACTTTATTACACTCCACATGGGGGTAGAGCAAACTTTATTACTTTTCTAAGATGCTGAATTTAAAAATTATCGTGTGTTAAACTGGAGATGTGTTTAAAATCAAATCTGTACTAAACATGCCGTAAATTGAAAATCCTCGAACATGGCTAACTGACGGGCTGTTCCGCTTGATTGCCTGTACCCTTACGTTAAGAGACATATTTATTTTTTAAACATAATACAACACCACTAGAATTAGTAGTTTATTATTTAAATATGTCATATTTCCTTATAGGAAACAGGAAGGATTTAAAAATTTAACTTTTTATATAAATTTGCTTCAATTTAATCATGTGACTCCAAGCATTCCACAAGTGCATTGTGGGGCTGACCTAACATGTGAACATAGCCAAAGTTGGGTGTCGCTAGTTATTTTGAGTTGAGGTGTTTTCTGTTGTACAATGTTGCAATGTTATTTCTGCCACTAATGTTAGCAGACTGAAGAAACTACAAACAATGAAATAGTGTGCTTACTTAGTTGGTTGCGCTACATGATACCATAACCAACGTAAAGCAACATCCCCAGGCGTGGTATGGCGTCGCCGTGGGACGAACAGGAAGAGCAACGGTGGCTGGTTTGTTTGACTGCTGTATTCTGCTCAATGCTGTACGCTGAGCAACAGGTGTATGTGTGATTATGAAAATTTCAAGGATTGGTCATTCTGTTATCTTGAGAGACCTACATGATTCATAGGGAACCAATGCCCGCCTCGGACAACTCTGTGACTGCTGTGGTACAGACTCAGTAGTTTCAAATTGTTTGGGATTAGTCTGTGGCATGAGAGATGGTTAACATCATCTTGCCATATTTTGTCCTAGGTAATAACATTCAAATTCTACAAGTTTAATTAACTATTTACCCAATAACCAATTTTGGATGCGCCATCTTGTAATGACAGTAATGAAAGAACAATGTTACCAAGGAAACGTTAGATCACATGGGAGGTAATTTGAACAGCATCATGACGTCAGCCCATTATGACGTAACTCAAAAAGTGTACTTTATAGCAGGATAAAGTACACTCAGCAGTATTGATCAAAAGAGCAGAATGGGCAGAATGTGTGAAGCCAATTTCTGGTGTCCCCCGCCGTGATATTGCTGGAATATTGCTAAAAGCGGCTTAAAACCCAACTCACTCACTCACTCACGGATGACAACCTCCATGAGAACTGTTTCATGCATATACGTCAATACATTGTTGTAGAAAATATGAAGGCAATAGATACCATTTTAATAGATATCTAACTACTTTTCTTTATCAGAAACAAACATTCTTTTCAAGAATATAATTAAGAGACACGTGCTGACAATTTTAATCACACTTCTGTGGAACAGGCCTTTTTATGAATTCATTTCTACCAAGTACCCTCTGCCAGTACCTCTTTAACCTTTAAGGGTAATATATTTATAATATATATGTTGTTATTAGCATTTAAATAGAAAAGGAAACATTTAAACATCCAATAAAGACCTTAATGGTTCAGATAGTAAAGACTGTACAGGCGTCAGTTCGATAAGATAAGGCTTTTTTTATCCCAAGAGAAATTGATATTGCACAGTTGATTAGCGCTAAAATATGAACAAAAATAAAAAATGTATGATATTAAGATATGTACATAAAATAGGCACTTACTAATATAAAAAGAGGTGAAAACATGTAGAGAATTGAACACTATCACAGTGACGACAAGTAATGGTCTTTTGAAGTATGTGTATTTATATATACTATATATCTATATCACAGCAAATATCACAGCAAGAGTAAACTTGGATAAAAGGGAAATTGGCAGGATAACAGCGAACTGTTAAAAAGTATTGATCAGATAATCATTTTAACGACTACTTGCTGGTATGATTGATTTCCAGGCCCTGTTTGTAGTCAGCATCGGCATGCGCAGTTGGTGGCCAGAATGTAGTGACTGGTATTCAAAGTGAAGCATATGATTTCTGTCATTTTGTATCTTACGCGCTTTTTGACAACTTGCTGCTCATAAATTTTGCCGATGTTTTGAAATATGGTACCTGAGATTTTGCTTGCTGTATTTAAAAATATTATGTATTTTAGATTTATTTTGAATACACGAGGCTCCCATTCCAGCAGTTAACAACATTAAATAGTAAAATGCTCTGAATAGATGTTCTATAAAACAGGGAGAGTATTGTATTATGAACTTTAAGATACCTAAGACGTAGTGAGAAATACAATTGCTTTCTGATCTTTATATTAATATGTTGACATTCCAAGTGAGTTTCAAATCAATAATGGCGTCAAGATACTTATACTGTTCAACCAAATCAATATTTTCGTTATCAATAACAATTGGCAGAACTACTTTTTTCTGAAATCTATAATCATTTTCTTTGTCTTTTTAATATTGAGAGTAGGAAAATAAATCTTGCACCATTGGACAAATTTTTAAATTTGGGAGCGATAATCCATTTCAGATTGCTTTATGAATCCGGCCAGCACTGTGTCATCTGCAAACTTGACTGTTAAACAATTGTGAAAATTACTGACACGGTCATTTGTAAAAGATGATACAAAATAAAACAGGAGAGAGCACACAACCCTGGGGGGGGCGCCTGTATATATAAAGGTCACAGATGATTGGATACCATTTACAGTAACAAATTGGCTATCTAGTGATTGTTGAATTAACAGAAATGTTAGATACTTTTTGCATAAGCAGATGAGGTTGTACGGTAGTAAGAGCAGAGGAGAAATTAACAAACAAGATTCGTACAAATGAATTGGAAGTTTCAAGATGATTGTATATATTGTTTAACAGTGTAAGAGTGGCATCCTCTACTCCTCTCCCAGCTATGTAGGCATCCTCTACTCCTCTCCTGGCTCTGTAGGCATCCTCTACTCCTCTCCCGGTCCTGTAGGCATCCTCTACTCCTCTCCCGGCTCTGTAGGCACTCTCTACTCCTGTCCCGGCCCTGTAGGCATCCTCTGCTCCTCTCCCGGCCTTGAAGGCATCCTCTTCTCCTCTCCCGGCCCTGTAGGCATCCTCTACTCCTCTCCCGGCCCTGTAGGCATCCTCTACTCCTCTCCGGGCCTTGTAGGCATCCTCTACTCCTCTCCCGGCTCTGTAGGCATCCTCTACTCATTTCCCGGCCCTGTAGGCATCCTCAATCCTCTCCCAGCTCTGAAGGCATCCTCTACTCCTCTCCCAGCTCTGTAGGCATCCTCTACTCCTCTCCCAGCTCTGTAGGCATCCTCTACTCCTCTCCCGGCCCTGTAGGCATCCTCTACTCCTTTTCCGGCCCTGTAGGCATCCTCAATCCTCTCCCAGCTCTGAAGGCATCCCCTATTCCTCTCCCGGCCCTGAAGGCATCCCCTATTCCTCTCCCGGGCCTGTAGGCATCCTCTGCTCCTCTCCCGGCCCTGTAGGCATCCTCTACTCCTCTCCTGGCCCTGTAGGGATCCTCTACTCCTCTCCTGGCCCTGTAGGGATCCTCCTCTCCCGGCCCTGTAGGCATCCTTAATCCTCTCCCAGCTCTGAAGGCATCCTCTACCCCTCTCCCGGCCCTGGAGGCATCCTCTTCTCCTCTCCCGGCTCTGTAGGCATCTTCTACTCCTCTCCCGGCCCTGTAGGCATCCTCTACTCCTCTCCCGGCCCTGTAGGCATCCTCTACTCCTCTCCCGGCTCTGTAGGCATCCTCTACTCCTCTCCCGGCTCTGTAGGCATCCTCTACTCCTCTCCCGGCCCTGTAGGCATCCTCTACTCATTTCCCGGCCCTGTAGGCATCCCCTACTCCTCTCCCGGCCCTGTACGTATCTTCTACTCCTCTCCCGGCCCTGTAGGCATCCTCTACTCCTTTTCTGGCCCTGTAGGCATACTCAATCCTCTCTCCAGCTCTGAAGGCATCCCCTATTCCTCTCCCGGCCCTGAAGGCATCCCCTATTCCTCTCCCGGCCCTGTAGGCATCCTCTGCTCCTCTCCTGGCCCTGTAGGCATCCCCTACTCCTCTCCTGGCCCTGTAGGCATCCTCCTCTCCCGGCCCTGTAGGCATCCTCAATCCTCTCCCAGCTCTGAAGGCATCCTCTACTCCTCTCCCGGTCCTGTAGGCATCCCCTACTCCTCTCCTGGCCCTGTAGGCATCCTCAATCCTCTCCCAGCTCTGAAGGCATCCTCTACTCCTCTCCCGGTCCTGTAGGCATCCCCTACTCCTCTCCTGGCCCTGTAGGCATCCTCCTCTCCCGGCCCTGTAGGCATCCTCAATCCTCTCCCAGCTCTGAAGGCATCCTCTACTCCTCTCCCGGTCCTGTAGGCATCCTCTACTCCTCTCCCGGCCTTGTAGGCATCCTCTACTCCTCTCCCGGCCTTGTAGGCATCCTCTACTCCTCTCCCGGCCTTGTAGGCATCCTCTACTCCTGTCCCGGCCCTGTAGGCATCCTCTACTCCTCTACCGGCCTTGTAGGCATCCTCTACTCCTCTCCCGGCCTTGTAGGCATCCTCTACTCCTCTACCGGCCCTGTAGGCATCCTCTAATCCTCAAAGGCTCTGTGAGCAAACTGACGTGGGTCAAGTAAATCTTCTGTCTGTCTAAAAAGTAAATATTTGAAAATAGAATTTTGGAATATTTTTTTTAAAACATGACAGAGTTGATCATGACATTCCTTCAATGCCATTACACATAGATTTTCAGCACCTGTAGCTGTGCAGACATTTATTTTAGAAAAAGATTGTAGCACATCACAGGTAGTTTCTTCTAGCCTTTCACAATCTGATAAAGCATTTCGGAACAATTCTCTTTCTTTACTGAAGTCTGAAGTGTCAAAGCACATTTCTTTTCTGTGTCAATTATTGTCTTAACAAACTTTCAAGCCCTTCAATTATCAGAATCAGCAAACTATCTTTCTTTTTTTTACTTGTATTGAAGTTAACATTTTTCTGTGGCACGTGATATTTCTTTCTGTACAGATTTAACCTTCAACTTGTCCCCAGCACAAACAGACCTTTCCTTTTCATTTACTACTGACTAATTGTTCTGGAAGATCTTGATAGCTTGAAGGCACAATACAGTGACTACAGAATACCACAGTTTAACATGAATACCCCACTCAGACACATTATACTGACTCTTAGCTGACCAGTCCTTGTTTTAGCCCCTAAATACCAAGCGCCAGACAGGGTAACAACAAGTACCATCTTTTAGCATCTTTTGGTATGACACGACTGGGGATCGAACCCCGGACCTTCCACTCTCCGGGCAGATATTCTACTTCTAGACCATGGAGGCGGTGATAGGCAGTTGGAGGTTGAAAAAACACGAAGACATGAAATCTTTCAAGGATAACAACTTGTTTATTGTTTTAACAGTGTTTCAGGGTTACTTTGCCCTTTCGTGAGGTTAAGGTATTTTTAGTCTTAGATCTACAAGGGTCATATATCACATTGTATCTGATGTGTATGCTTTAAACTTATCTGCTGTGTGAACATCAATTTATCATTCTATCTTGTATAAACATTGATTATCCACATGTATATAACCTTCCTACTTTTCTGGACCCTTGAAGATCCGGGTTACAACAGGTCTTCAGCAAACCATGCTTTGCCGTAACAGGCAACTATGCTTGTCATAAAAGGCGACTAGCGGGATCAGGTTGTCAGACTCACTGACTTGGTTGATGCATGTCATCATATCCCAAATGCGTAGATCGATGCTCATGGTCTCAACCACTGGATTGTCTGGTCTAGTATCGATTATTTACAGACTGCCATCATATAGCTTGAATATTGCTGAGTGCTGCGTTAAACAACATTCTAGCATGAATTTGAAGTTTACTCGATTCTGATTGGTCAATCAGAGGCTCTTAAATCACAATAAACCCCCTCTGATTGAAACAGCTGGTTTGACGGCCGCATCACAGCGTGAGCTAATATTCATAGAATAGTACTATTTTCAGTCATTGTGGGTAGGCATATGTTAATAATTATATCTACAATTACAGGTTACAAAATGCACAGATGCGGTTACTACAATATTCAAAGGATGTGTAACAATACATTTCGTGCAGAAAACACGATAGAAATCTACAAAGGGAATGTATTTACGTTTTGGAGACAACAGAGAGCTTGGAATTTTGGCGCTTTTCTATCTACGACTGTGACGTCATATCTTTTGCGTCACAATGACCGATATGACGTCATATTGGTGACGTGCGATGTAGAGCGAAAGCCTTGCAAAGCTTGCTTTGTTTTATTTAGGGATGCCCACCTCATGTTAGCTTACCAAGTTGCCATGCTTAAATGATTTCAATGCCTGTCATATGTTCGAGTGAAGTATTACGGTGTAAACAAACAGCTTGAGTATATACAGCACCATATTTTGTTAGGTGATTCTGTTATTCAGATCGATAACAAAACACTGGACTCAACCCATGCCGCTTCACACAGTTTATTTGCTAACAGCAAAGTGTTTTATTAAGTCATGGTAGAATGGAGATATAGATACTGTTTTTTCAATGTGGAGCTAGGTTACCTGTAGATTTAACCGTGCTAAATTTAACATTTGAAACATCACACTACACATTCGGTTCCAAATTCAATTTAGAGCATTTCAATCTACAGGTAACCTAGCTCTTCATTGAAAACACAGTATGTTTATCTCATAAATAAATATCAACATCAACAACTTCACAATTCTGTACAACACTTACATGGTGTTAGTATCTACACCAAAACATCTCATTCATTGTAATAATGAAGTTGTTTGTCCATAGAACTATCTTCCTTGTTCATCATACCAAGTTTAAATGCCACTTGAAGACGTTAGGAGGTACAAGTCGTCATGATTTGGCTGACCAATCGGATCCTGTATTCTCCAAGGTGATGGTAATGACTGTGAGGGTGCATGGCCCTCCAGATGCCCTTGACATGTTTGTCAGATTCCATGTACATGAGAGAGCTCGTTCTTATTAGCATTAGTTAGGCCAGGAGTGTCATGACAGTGGTCTTGTATACCCCAGAGGCTGTGGATCCCCTCCCCACTGAAGACGCTAAAGTGGAGCCATACTTTCACACTAACTGCATTTGTAAACCTCTGGGCTATGTCGTCTAATCATAGTCAAGTGTACATTTGACCCCATGAGCCTTATGTATCTGCCTTTCAAGTCTCAATTGACCATTTACAGTAACAAATAATTAGTCAGGGACACCAGTATTGACCAAACAGGCTATAAATAGTTCATATGACAAGGAACTAGAACTAAACTCCAAAGCATTCCTAGCCCCGGTAAAGATAAAATGCCCTAATATTGCTAAAACGATGGGGAAATTGGGAAATTACTCACCCGCAGGAATTTGTACTAGCCCCAGGCTATCAGGCTAGTGTTAATTTGTAACCCTGATTATTATATCCTGGGACTTCAGGCAATATATACATGTTTCACTGGTCAGTGTAAACCAATCATTTATTCATTATACGATGTTTCAAAGCTACTTCTTGCTCCTTCATCAGGTGAATGCTTAGTAAGTGCATAGAGTTTTTATATATATCATGATGTTTATACAACACAAGTTGGGATGAATGTACTAAGATAACAACATAATGACAAAGTCAATGACATAGACACAGGATTAATCCCTTCGTCTTCGTCATTATATTGTTATCTTTGTACATTAATCCTATGTCTATGTCATGATGAGACGCGAGTCAGCTGGTAGCTGTATATTACAACGTGATCTTGATAAAATACGATGTATCCCGCCTTGGAGGGAAATAAATTTCTCAGCAGGTGAATAAATCCCTTATACCCCACCACGAGCAAGTCGGGCTGCACGTGGATTTCTGGGAGGCAAAATAAATCCCTTATACCCCGCTTCAAAGCAAAGAACCACACACTTTTTCCGAGTCAATGAAAGTCACGTGACATAGCACGAGTTAACGTAAGCTCAAACAAACAGCTGTTTCCTATGTCGGTTATGTCAGTAACATAAATTTGATTCAGGGTACGTGGGGTTTTATGCATCCCAAGTTAGGTTTTATACCACTCGCCTCCCTAACACATAAAACCCCATGTACCCCTCGTGATCCTGCTACAACGTCTGTTGTAGACAATCTATAACACTTCTGTAAGGGGTGCATGTAGTTCCATCAGATTGTGTTAATGTTCCTACAGGTCGGGGGGCGGTCGGGTAGCTTAGTGGTTAAAGCGTTCGCTTGTCACTCCGAAGACTCGGGTTCAATTCCCGACATGGGTACAATGTGTGAAGCCCATTTCTGGTGTTCCCCGCCGTGATATTGCTGGAATATTGCTAAAAGCGGCGTTAAACTATACTCACTCACTCACTCACTCCTACAAGTCGGACCATTAGGACATTGTGTACTACTATAATCTGTGTCAGTCCAGTACAAGCTGGTGAATCTAAAAGACAAGCTAAGGTTTCAAATTGAGATTATTATTTTGTGATAATTATGTGTTTGGACATCGGATACATGAGTATCACATTAATGTGATGATCCTTCCCATCAGCGTGATCCCTAATTACAAATGAGTACATATACAAACTATTTTTAAGACGTGTTAACGAGATTAAAACTGTGATGACAGTCTTGTATAACAAACAAAGTACAGTGTATTTATGTTCCGCGATGACCTATACCCTATCATTGAGCCTATCATAAAGGAAATCAGTGTCCATGGAGTCGGGAAGAAATGCTATATCCCTGCTAATCAGTATCACATGACTACCGTCTTATTTCTCTTAATGGTTTATATGACCAGCAACATTTTTCTGTTATTTGATATTTGACAACCTAAATAAAATAAAACCTGTCGTCTAGGCATGAATAGGTGAAGTTGAATTCTTGAAAGATGATTTACTTGAAAAGTTCACTGAACAAACATATTTATGAATATCATTTGTTGTTTTGTATTGCAAACACTAAGTTGAGCTTCCTCTTTGACATTTTATTGTTCATGTTTGTCTCCTGTATGTATTCCATGGTAATTTTGAAATTAACAATATAACAAAAACATGACGTTTATGGATTCTAATGTTCCAATGAATGTGTGGGCAGATTTTAGTTTTTTGTTTCCAGACGGTAAAAACAAGTTTAACAACTTCGGGGAAGACAGTACCTTCGTAAATATGCTTGAAAATAGCTTTTCCCTGTAGAAATGAAGAGAAATTTGTAAATAAGCAGCAGTCATTTTATTAAATAACGATAATGAGTGTTATTATTGAGGCTTTCTGTACAACTCACAATGGTGCAGTTGTGTGCCTGGTATTTAACAGTCAGCATTTTGAAGTCATTACCATTTATGGCATGTAGAGCTCACGCACCATGTTTAATCTAGAACATTATTAAATTTCTCTTTTCACCTTCAGTCCTAACATTGCCCTCCTCTGTGTGTGTGTCTTCTAGTCACATTCTAAATTTGGAATAATTGGACAAATAGTCTTTGGTAAAATCCATCCATACCATCCAGGTTCTGGGTGAGTTTCCTGGCCAGATGGTTTCTGTGATGACTATATCTAGTTTATGGCATCACATTCTTGAAAATAAACACCTTTTTGCAATTTCAGCAGAAAATCTGATATAAATGTTGTAAATGAAGCGCTCTGAGCGTACTTTATTGTGTTCAGTATAGTGATCATACTTTATCGTGTGGAGTATTGCACTATATAAGCAACCCTGTAGATCATTGTTGACTGTGTTGTCTCAACTATTTATTTGTTTTTTATTAATGTCAAGAGAAGGTTTTAAAAACTATATGTATATGTTTATGTATATTTGTATTTTATGAGGATGAATATATGTTGTTTTTCTATAGAGATGTATCAACAGAGCAGTATTTCTTGCAGTGTTCGAAATTACACATGGAAATCAAGATGTCATAGCCCTAATGTTAACAAGCATGAAGTACTCATATCCCCCGTCAATATGACATGTCCGGTTGCTATGAAATTTCATTTTTTTTAAATTCCCAAACAATAAAAAGGCAACAGGTACCACTGGACCTATCTATGTGCCATGTTCAGTAAAGAATTATTAGTTGTACTATTTTCAAGATCTGCCCCGGACAGGAGCACTACCGTCATTTTCAGTCAAAGTCAAAGTCGTTGCCATGGAAACTTAAAAAATCCCAAACTTATCAAAAGGCACCAGTTAACCACTAGACCTATCTATGTGCCAAGGTTGGTTAGATATCTCTCATGGTTTTTGAGTTCTATTAAGGAAACTAAATGTGATGGAAGGAAGGATGGACTATCCCTCTTCAACTTCGTGGCGGGGATAAAAGTAAAGATTTAGGGTCCCCAGATTCAAATACCAGGGGAGCACACCTCAAAGACCCAGGAGCCATCTTTAGTTTCGAACACTGTATTGTTACCATGGTTCCCAGCTGTTGTTATCAGAGGACACTCTCTATATGTTGTATTAGCTTTCACCAGCTTTTGTCGTTGTGTTGTTGTTGATTTTTTTGTTTCATTTCTTTGCATGTTGTTTGGTTGCCGCCCGCCTGCACGTATTGTAGACATAAAAAAGCTGAATCCGACAAAATGGCGGCCGAGGAAACAGCACGCAAACTTGGGCAGATTATTGCTGAGAAGGACGCGAAGCGGTAAGGGCAAGGCATGCACTATTTCTGATGTGTAGTAGAAGTAATCTCCCTTGGAACTCAATGATGCTATTTTTGTTTCTTTCCAATGTGAGATCCTATTTGTGAATTATTTTGTTTTTATATACGTTTCTTATTTTTGGCAGATGACAGAATCCCACATGTAACAAATGTTATACTGTAAATCTTGAAAATAACGCGAGCGTGAATTAAATGCAAAAAATGCGATTGGCCTTTGCTCACATTATTAAACATTGCATTTATATTAACAATAAGACATTTTGGATAGCAGAAATACCAACTTAGACATACGCTGAAAACAAACAACTATGTATTCCACACCACTGTTTATTGAGCAGCACTTGTAACAAGTATATAAACAATATCATTCAAACACTAATTACATCCTGTGAATTGTCACTGCTGGGGTCAAGACAAGAGTTCTACTCACTTATGTCATCACTGATCACACCTGCAAGTCCAGACAAACGCCACCCACGTAACTTGGTGTCTTTGTTCTTTGCAACTGCGTCAAAGGCCGATGTGTTGTTTTATCAGAATTACTCTACTCAGTGCTAATAAGCAGTGCTATTTGGTGTGTGATTGGATTAATGTAAGGTTGGATTTAGGTGAAGATTCTCCTGTAAACCTGACAGAGGAAATTTTCTTTAGATATAAATCCACTGATGCTTTAGAGGAGGGGGGGTGATGCATTCATATTGAGTCGCATTGTTGGCTATTATGGCCAGTGCTTGAATTCATTTGGAGACGCATTAATTTCATGATTTACAGTATTTGGGATAACACTTTCTTAGAAGAGTACAGATTCTAGTACTTTTTGGGTGTGAGTCCTGCCCGGGATTCGAACCCACACTCTTCTCATGGGGTCCTAGGTCAGGAAAGGACCCTGGTACCTCAAGCTTGTGAGCAGCGTAAATCAGGGGGATGTGATCAGGCTCTGGGACGTGGCTGCTCGGAGGTCATTGTAGGACATGGATGGTGCCATCAGCCTCTGGTTCCAGACCCCCCTCTGGTTCCAGACCCACTCTGGTACAGACCACCGTCATAGAGCTGCAATATTGCTGACTGTGACCTAAATAACAAACAAAACCAAACTAGGCATCTGGCACTTGTGTCCTGTTTGTACCTGGCTAACTGCACAAAACAGAAGGTTCCAGGTGTTCTGGGTGCATGGGGACACAGAACACAATGTCCATTCATGAAATAAAGTATCTTTTTCACAACCAGGCAACATTTTTAGTCCACTAGTCCTTATAATGATGACATGTAGTAAAACCCTTAAAAATGGCAAGGCAAGGACTACAGGACTATTTCTAACGCTGCCAGGGTTTTAACATAAAAGACCAATAAAATTCAGAAAGACACTGACATTTTCTTGTGGACTACCAGATTTACTGTTAGATAGATGGCATCTCTATGGCTTGTCATGTTTGCAGACTGGTGAAAATATAAATAATTTTTCTAACCCAGACTACGGTGGTAACAAAGGTCCTTGGGCCCTGTTTTCTTAGGGCTAAAACTGACTTAAATCTCTTACTTGCGACTTACAATAGTCATGTCACTAAGATTACTTTCTTGACCAGAACCCTGTGGTTTTTCTCATTGTTTGTGGGCAGTTAGAATCCTGAACTGGGTTCTTCTTATTCCTGTTTCTGTTGTATAGCTCACAGTTCATTTACAATAATATCAGTGTTTGATAAATATTTGATAGATGATGCCCCATTAAAAAAAGATCATAAAAATTGTGCTAATGTCAAAACCATTACCAGATTTAAGTAGAAGTTGATTCTTTGTCATACGAGATGTTATGGTAAGTATTTACGATTCCACAGATAATTACCGTCCTTGGTAGTACCTATTACTCACCTTTCCAACATTTTGTTTTGTTGGATGAATTTTGCCTTTAAACAGATTGTAAATCAAATTCTCAATCTTGGAGATAGTTTTTTGTGTAGGTGTTAAGTAGAGTGATTTGTAAGAGTTAGCCTCAGCCTGACCACTTGATGTGGTACATGCTGTTGCCCCTGTCATCGGTTCTAGGAATATAAATCAGGGAGTATATAGACAGGAAAACAGGGCAGGTGGGTGTCAGCAACGCCCCCAGCATCTCTGCGACAGCGCTGCTTCATCACCAACATGATCACTCAGATGTTGTGCTTATTTCAGGAAAATAATCACTACAGTTAGCCATTATACTGAATCCCTCCTGTACATCCACCTGTTTCAACAATCTTTCATGAGGAGGGTAATAGTTTTCTTCAGAAATGATTTTTGCTATTTTTTAGATGAATAGTTATTGTTTGAATAACATGCTGGAAAAGAACAAGATTCCTTCTGGGTCATGTCTGCCTCCATTAATGTAAGTGCTCTGTAAGTATGACAGCACAATTTACAAAGTGTAGCAGTTTGGCTTCTTTGCAATTACAGAATAGTTGTATGTACAGATGATGTAACAGAGCTGGAGCGATTGTAACGACTGCAACAACTGTAGCAACTACAGCAACTACTGCAACTCCTATCTGGCAACAGGCTGCGTTGATTGACAGTAATAGGCTTAAGTCAGAAGAAAGATGCTTGTCTATCATTCTTTGATGCTGGTTATCCTTGCTTGAAGTAGACAAGAAACTTGTTTTATAATTTTGTAATAAGCCTCTGAAATAGAACAATAACTATTGTTTTTAGAGAAATGGCAATTTTATGTCATTTCATGTTATTGCCATAACTGTCCAAATTCAAAAATTGCCAAGAGTGGCCCCAATTTTTCCCCTTGGCACGTGGCAGTTTATTATGTTGATAATTCACCATTGACTATTGGTGCTGTTCAACAATAGGAATTCTTTACCTAACTGAAAATGTTAAGCTTGACTAGAATTGAAACAGGTTTAATGACCTTCCTGTATTGGATGAGAAAACTGTTACGTCTCGGTGATAGCTGTACTTTCCCTTTTCCTTGTATGTACTTGGACAAAATTTTCACAATGGAAGGAGAGACGTGTTTTTTGATCATTCAGTGTAGTTTCTCTTGTTAATTGCCCCTGTGACAGCTATGGACATTGCGTAGGTGTCTTTGTGATTCACCATACTTATTGATTGGATCATGTACAATAGTTTGGATTTTGATAGTACAATATTTGTCTTTTTGAGAAAAGATGTGATGCTTTCAAGGGTTCCAATTAGTAGATATAACTACTGGGTTTTTTTTTTAAAAATTGAGTTTGTCTAACTGTAGTTTACTGACCTTATTTTATTTGGTACCAAGAGCTTTACCAAAGTAGGGTTGTCTCCATTTTACCAGGATAACTTCAGAATGACTAGATCTGTGAAGAAATGTGCCAGAATAGGTCTTCAGCAACCCATGCTTGCTGTAAAATGTGACAATGCTTGTCATAAGAGGCGACTCATAGCATTGGGTGGTCAGGGTCGCTGACATGGTTGATGAATGTTATCGTATCCCATTTGCGTGGATCGATGCTCATGATATCAATCACTGGATTCTCTGGTCCAGACTCGATTATTTACAGACTGCCCTTATATAGATGGAATATTTGCTGAGAGCGGTGTATGACAACAATCAAACCAATCAGAATGACTATCTCTCGTTCCCAACTGTGACCTGGGTGAACTTGACTTACTGTGCTTCTGTTACTCTTCACTGTTCATGGCTGCCAAATTTGTTGTTCACAGTGACTGTGCTGTTTACAAATTGCATTAAAACAAGAGGACATTCCTGTCTGTAGTTATTTTCAAGATTAACCTGTTGATCTACTAGTGCAAAGGGGGCACGGGTGGCCCAGTCGTCTATAGCACCACAATTAGCTGTGAAGAGTTGCCTCCCTTGAGCATGCCAGAAACCTATGATTGTGGATTCGAATCCCAGTTCACCTTGATTATGTTTCTAGGTTTGTCAGCACCAGACCCGTGCTTGTGGGTTTCACCAAAGTGGTAAATATCTAAGACCTACATCACTTCAGGCTTTCCTGGGGCGGTCGGGTAGCCTAGTGGTTAAAGCGTTCGCTCATCACGCCGAAGACCCAGGTTCAATTCCCAACATGGGTACAATGTGTGAAGCCCATTTCTGGTGTCCCCCGCCGTGATATTGCTGGAATATTGCTAAAAGCAGCGTTAAACCATACTCACTCACTCACTCGAGCTTTCCTCCCACATTAAGCTGACACGCCTTGATATAACAGGAATATTGTTAAAAGCGGAGTTAAACCCAACTCACTCACTCACTCACTACTGGTGGCACAACCATTACCAGCGGAGCCACTCTGGAGTATGGTTGAATATGTCAGATGTATCGGGTGAAGCCGGGGCGGCCTGAGTGACATGATAGACTGATCTGTTATGTGGCACAGTGGTTTGTGTATGTGTTGCTTAACTGTATAGGTTCTGAAATAGATTTCATCATGTTTGTTAAGTTGTTGTGACCAAGTGCTTGTGCAGTGTGCCAGTAAGTGACAGCATCAGATAATGTCCAATAAGAATGTATACAGTAATAATGAGCAAGTCTGTTTTATATGCATGGATATATAGCCTATTGATAGAGCGATGTATACATGTGCAAGTTTTTTTGGAATAGACAAAAACTAGAATGGATGCCTTGCAATGTAGGTTTATTCATTGAAATAAATGTACATGATGCATTTGCACAGAAACATAAGTTACATACACGATTCATGAAAAATTTAATGTTTTTGTTGATAGTGGGAAATACAATTAGGTACATGTGGAATTGCCTGCTGTCGGATCAACTGGAAACATGTCTGTGCGAAGGGGAGGAATCAGACCTTTGAAAGTCCATGTATACAGCATGAAAGTAGACAAACCTTCACCTCCTGCTCTGTGTGAAGGTTAAGATAGTATAGTTTGCAGTTTGTATGACATGTCAGTTATTATGTCAGTCACAAATGAAATCCAGACAGGTGGATGAACTCAACATTTTGAATCTCACAGTTTCATCCTTTGGCTGAAAATTTGTGCTTGTGAAATGTCCCTGATGTCAGTTGTACACTCTGACGAAGTCTGTCGTGGTGTGAAAATTAAACACCAGCGATAATCATCCATGGTCATGACATTTTCCTGGATTATGCTTGTAATACTAACAAGTCTGTTAGCTCCTTGCAGGGGTAGATTTAACAACAAATTTGTATGTAGCCAACAGGGCTAACTCCTTTTACAGTTACTGTCACTTCTCCAAACTAACTGGCCTACAACCATGGGGGAGGCTGCAAAGTGGCCGAACCTGAGAAGATGTAGCCACCTAGCAGGGCTCTTACCATTTTTGAACTCCTCACCAAAAAAACGTTTTGTCCCTGCACTCAGAGATTATATCTGGCTTCCATTTGCTTCATTTGATGGCGATTTATGAGGAAATAAAAAAGTTGTTGTACACAACATTACAAAATGGCGACCAGATGTCATTCTACTGAGATGATCCAATTCAAATAAATTATACATACACATAGAAGGGGTGAAATATTGACTAGCCAGACGAACCATCTACTTTACATTTCAGCAAGCCCTTTGTAATTTTAACCAGCCACAGGCCAACACGCCAGCAGTTAAATCAATCCCTCCCTTGATATTTCAAACTATGAATGAAGGTGGTGGTTGGAACCTTCATGATATAGGTGAACCAAAAACCACAAACAAACAAAATGTCAGTGCTTCTTTCTTTGTGAGTTGTCATTACAGTAAGTTCAGTATAAGATGTCAAGGCCCTAGGTATGTAAATACTTGTCCGATCCTCATGACAAAAAACTCAAAGTTCTCACTTGTCTGATCTATTAGAACAGCATCATTACAGCTTATAGGTGAATGTTAAGTAAACAGGTTGTCCCCTGCCACTGACTTCAGTAAACAGGTTGTTCCCTGCCACTGACTTCAGTAAACAGGTTCTTGCCTGCCACTGACTTCAGTAAACAGGTTGTTCCCTGCCACTGACTTCAGTAAACAGGTTGTTCCCTCCCACTGACTTCAGTAAACAGGTTCTTGCCTGCCACTGACTTCAGTAAACAGGTTCTTGCCTGCCACTGACTTCAGTAAACAGGTTCTTGCCTGCTACTGACTTCAGTAAACAGGTTCTTGCCTGCCACTGACTTCAGTAAACAGATTGTCCCCTGCCACTTACTTTAGTAAACAGATTGTCCCTGCAACTAACTTCAGTAAACAGATTGTCCCTGCCACTGACTTCAGTAAACAGATTGTCCCCTGCCACTGACTTCAGTAAACAGGTTGTCCTCTGCCACTTACTTCAGTAAACAGTTTGTCCCTGCCACTGACTTCAGTAAACAGTTTGTCCCCTGCCACTGACTTCAGTAAACAGGTTGTCCCCTGCCACTTACTTTAGTAAACAGATTGTCCCTGCAACTAACTTCAGTAAACAGATTGTCCCCTGCCACTGACTTCAGTAAACAGGTTCTTGCCTGCCACTTACTTCAGTAAACAGATTGTCCCCTGCCACTTACTTTAGTAAACAGATTGTCCCTGCAACTAACTTCAGTAAACAGGTTGTCCCCTGCCACTGACTTCAGTAAACAGATTGTCCCCTGCCACTGACTTCAGTAAACAGATTGTCCCTGCCACTGACTTCAGTAAACAGATTGTCCCTGCCACTTCAGTAAACAGATTGTCCCTGCCACTGACTTCAGTAAACAGATTGTCCCCTGCCACTTCAGTAAACAGATTGTCCCCTGCCACTGACTTCAGTAAACAGATTGTCCCTGCCACTGACTTCAGTAAACAGATTGTCCCTGCCACTTCAGTAAACAGATTGTCCCTGCCACTGACTTCAGTAAACAGATTGTCCCTGCCACTGACTTCAGTAAACAGATTGTCCCCTGCCACTGACTTCAGTAAACAGGTTCTTGCCTGCCACTTACTTCAGTAAACAGATTGTCCCCTGCCACTTACTTTAGTAAACAGATTGTCCCTGCAACTAACTTCAGTAAACAGGTTGTCCCCTGCCACTGACTTCAGTAAACAGATTGTCCCCTGCCACTGACTTCAGTAAACAGATTGTCCCTGCCACTGACTTCAGTAAACAGATTGTCCCTGCCACTTCAGTAAACAGATTGTCCCTGCCACTGACTTCAGTAAACAGATTGTCCCCTGCCACTTCAGTAAACAGATTGTCCCCTGCCACTGACTTCAGTAAACAGATTGTCCCTGCCACTGACTTCAGTAAACAGATTGTCCCTGCCACTTCAGTAAACAGATTGTCCCTGCCACTGACTTCAGTAAACAGATTGTCCCTGCCACTGACTTCAGTAAACAGATTGTCCCTGCCACTGACTTCAGTAAACAGATTGTCCCTGCCACTTCAGTTAACAGATTGTCCCTGCCACTGACTTCAGTAAACAGATTGTCCCTGCCACTGACTTCAGTAAACAGATTGTACCTGCCACTTCAGTAAACAGATTGTCCCTGCCACTGACTTCAGTAAACAGATTGTCCCTGCCACTGACTTCAGTAAACAGATTGTCCCTGCCACTGACTTCAGTAAACAGATTGTCCCTGCCACTTCAGTAAACAGATTGTCCCTGCCACTGACTTCAGTAAACAGATTGTCCCTGCCACTGACTTCAGTAAACAGATTGTCCCTGCCACTAACTTCAGTGAACAGATTGTCCCTACCACTTACTTCAGTAAACAGGTTGTACCTGCCACTTCAGTAAACAGATTGTCCCTGCCACTGACTTCAGTAAACAGATTGTCCCTGCCACTGACTTCAGTAAACAGATTGTCCCTGCCACTGACTTCAGTAAACAGATTGTCCCTGCCACTTCAGTAAACAGATTGTCCCTGCCACTGACTTCAGTAAACAGATTGTCCCTGCCACTGACTTCAGTAAACAGATTGTCCCTGCCACTAACTTCAGTGAACAGATTGTCCCTACCACTTACTTCAGTAAACAGGTTGTTCCCTGCCATTAACTTCAGTAAAAAGATTCTCTCTGCCACTGAATTCAGTAAACAGGTTGTCCCTGACACTGACTTCCAGTAAACAGGTCGTAGTTAAGATTGTGTGTATTGTTGTTGCAGCACGGCCCTGGAGACGGACCTGCGGATTGAGCGGGAATGGCGCAGCACATTGCAGCACAATCTGGAGGAAGAGAAGACACATGGCAGCCAGCTGCTGATGGAGTTACAGCATATGAAGGACCTCAAAAAGGTAAAGATGCTGCCACCAGATCCTTGCTACTTCATAACTAGACCCTTGTGGGAGGCTGATGCTGCTTCATAACTAGACCCATGTAGGGAGGCAGATGCTGCTTCATAACTTGACCCTTGTGGGGAGGCTGATGCTGCTTCATAACTAGACGCTTGTAGGGAGGCTGATGCTGCTTCATAACTAGACCTTGTAGAGGCTGATGCTGCTTCATAACTAGGATGTTGTAGAAAGGCTGATGCTGCTTCATGACTAGACCCTTGTAGGGAGGCTGATGCTGCTTCATAACTAGACCCTTGTAGAGGCTGATGCTGCTTCATAACTAGACCCTTGTTGGGAGGCTGATGCTGCTTCATAACTAGACCCTTGTAGAGGCTGATGCTGCTTCATAACTAGACCCTTGTAGAGGCTGATGCTGCTTCATAACTAGACCCTTGTTGGGAGGCTGATGCTGCTTCATAACTAGACCCTTGTGGGGAGGCTGATGCTGCTTCATAACTAGACCCTTGTAGAGGCTGATGCTGCTTCATAACTAGACCCTCGTGGGGAGGCTGATGCTGCTTCATAACTAGACCCTCATTGGGAGGCTGATGCTGCTTCATAACTAGACCCTTTATAGAGGCTAGATTGTTTGAAAGGCATTACTTAAAAGTTGACGGATGACAAGGTAGACACAATTTTATGGACATTTCGGTATAGATCCTTATACTGTTGTCAAGCAAGACATTGTCGCTTTTTACAGTATTAAAGAAGTTGTTATCCATAAAATTGTGTCTACCTTATAAGGAGGCTGATGCTGCTTCATAACTAGACCCTTGAGGGGTGGTAGGGTAGCCTTTTGGTTTAAGTGTTCACTCATCATGCCGAAGACCTGGGTTCAATTTCCCACATGGGTAGAATGTCTTACTTGTGTCCCCCGCTGTGATAATTCTGCATTATTACGAAAGCTGCACTAAACCATAACTCACTCACTCACTCACTCACTCACTCACTCACTCACTCACTCACTCACTCACTCACTCACTCACTCACTCACTCACTCACTCACTCACTCACTCACTCACTCACTCACTCACTCACTCACTCACTCACTCACTCACTCACTCACTCACTCACTCACTCACTCACTCACTCACTCACTCACTCACTCACTCACTCACTCACTCACTCACTCACTCACTCACTCACTCACTCACTCACTCACTCACTCACTCACTCACTCACTCACTCACTCACTCACTCACTCACTCACTCACTCACTCACTCACTCACTCACTCACTCACTCACTCACTCACTCACTCACTCACTCACTCACTCACTCACTCACTCACTCACTCACTCACTCACTCACTCACTCACTCACTCACTCACTCACTCACTCACTCACTCACTCACTCACTCACTTGACCCTTGTAGGGAGACTGGTGCTGCCCCCTAACCAGACTTCTTCTAGTATTTACATTCCTGCTTATTGACTCACTTCAGCTTCCAGTCCTTTGTATCTGTCCACACAGTGTAGAACATTCGGGTTCATGTCCTCCTTCCAGGTGGTAAACCGTATCAAAGACTGCTTGATGAAAACATTGATTAGATGGCATTAGTAATCAGATAATTCAGCAGGTAGTGACCTAGGGAATGAAAGACTGGAAGTACCATGTAGTGCACTTTTTGAGATGTAGAGGTTATGACTTGTATAAATAGTGTTAAGATCTCTGAGTGAGGTGAAGGTGAGGAATGTACTGACTGATGTTGCTTGTTTCAGGAGTATGACGGTCTGCGGCAAAAACACGAGCATCTCAGTCAGACGTGTGAGGAACAGGAAAAAGCCTTGTCTGAGCTTGGATCTCATCTCAGCGAGTATGTACTGGCAGGAAATATCTCCTGAACTGAAGTTCATCTGCTTATCTGAAACACCACATGGTGTCCTATGCACAGGAGTAATACGCTAAGCACTGGACAGTGACACAGTATTAATACGCTAAACACTGGACGGAGTGACACAGGAGTAATACACTAAGCACTGGACAGTGACACAGTATTAATACGCTAAGCACTGGACGGAGTGACACAGGAGTAATACGCTAAGCACTGGACAGTGACACAGTATTAATACGCTAAGCACTGGACGGAGTAAACCAATAGGCCAAGACAGAGTGTCCCAGCAGTAATACGCCAAGCGCAGGACAGTGACCCAATACGCCAAGCACTAGACAGAGTGACACATTACCCCAAGTACTGGACAGAGTGACCCTTACCCCAAGTACTGGATAGAGTGACCCTTACCCCAAGCACTGGACAGAGTGACCCTTACCCCAAGCACTGGACAGAGTGACCCTTACCCCAAGCACTGGACAGAGTGACCCTTACCCCAAGCACTGGACAGAGTGACCCTTACCCCAAGCACTGGACAGAGTGACCCTTACCCCAAGCACTGGACTATGGCCTTAGTAACCCAACTGTAAAGCATTTATGCCCAAATGACCTTGAAGGCAGAACAGCTGTAACTTAATCCTCGCTTTGTAAGAATAATGTAAAACTGAAACACACACACACTAATTGACACCAGTTCCATGGCAACCTATGCTTGTGTTGAAGCACCCGATGCACAACAGTTCCCTCTTCAAGTAGGTCCCCCGCAACCTTTGCTTGTTGTAACAGACAACTGAAATAAAGCTGGTGGTCATAATACACCGACTATCTGGGTTGTTGCTCGTAATATAAATCTCTGATTTATCTGGTCCAGACCATCTTTTTTTTCCTTGTTTTTTCATTATTCCATTTCATGTATAATGTTACAAGTGTAGGTATTAACATGTGTATATATGACAGTATTAACACAAGTTATTTTCATAGGTGAGGACAGGTAGGTTGTGTAGGATATGTCGTTATTAAGGTTCTTCTCAAACTGAGAGGGAGATTACAGATAATTGTTTACAAGAAATAGATGATTACTTATTAACAGGTAATATGTTTCAACTGCTTCATTAGATTATGAGATGTAAGTTTTGCTATTTCTGAGCATATTGGTTAAATTGATTATTTTTTTTAGCGATATACCTTTCCAAACAAATAGTGTCTTTTAGTAGTGAAAGAAATTGTTCGAAATATAAATCTTGTTGTTTTATGTTTGATATGTAGATGAATCTCTTTGCTAGTATAATAATATGATTTGCTACATGGTTTTGAGTGGAAATTCCAAAAAAGATATAGGTCCAGACCATCTTGATGAAGGTGAAATATTGCTGACTGCTGTGTGACAGAAGGTTGATGAACTACGTGGGTGTTGCAGGTCCAAGTTGAAGGTGGAGGACATGCGGGAAGCCAACCTGGTGCTGAAGGAGGCGCAGTGGGTGGGGGACAACGCAGCCACATCCTGTAAACAGTGCAGCAAGGACTTCTCTATATCCAGGAGAAAGGTGACTAGTTCATCTACCTAGACTCAGAGGTCACTTGTGTCATGTGTCAGGGAAGGCGGAAGGTCACATGTGTTATGTGTCAGAGAAGAGGGAGGTCGTGCCTTGTGTCAGGGGGGAGGGAGGTCGTGCCTTGTGTCAGGGAGGAGGGAGGTCGTGCCTTGTGTCGGAGAGGGAGGTCAGCCTTGTGTCAGGGAGGAGGGAGGTCGTGCCTTGTGTCGGAGAGGGAGGTCAGCCTTGTGTCAGGGAGGAGGGAGGTCGTGCCTTGTGTTATGGAGGAGGGAGGTCATGCCTTGTGTCAGGGAGGAGGGAGGTCACTTGTGTCTTGTGTCAGGCAGGAGGGAGGTCACTTGTGCCTTGTGTCAGGGAGGAGGGAGGTCACTTGTGCCTTGTGTCAGGGAGGAGGGAGGTCACTTGTGTCTTGTGTCAGGGAAGAGGGAGGTCACTTGTGTCTTGTGTCAGGGAGGAGGGAGGTCACTTGTGCCTTGTGTCAGGGAGGAGGGAGGTCACTTGTGCCTTGTGTCAGGGAGGAGGGAGGTCACTTGTGTCTTGTGTCAGGGAGAAGGAAGGTCACTTGTGTCAGGGAGGAGGGAGGTCACTTGTGCCTTGTGTCAGGGAGGAGGGAGGTCACTTGTGCCTTGTGTCAGGGAGGAGGGAGGTCACTTGTGTCTTGTGTCAGGGAGGAGGGAGGTCACCTGTGTCTTGTGTCAGGGAGGAGGGAGGTCACTTGTGCCTTGTGTCAGGGAGGAGGGAGGTCACTTGTGTCTTGTGTCAGGGAGGAGGGAGGTCACTTGTGTCTTGTGTCAGGGAAGGGGGAAAGTCACATGTGTTATATGTCAGGGAGGAGGGAGGTCACTTGTGCCTTGTGTCAGGGAGGAGGGAGGTCACTTGTGTCTTGTGTCAGGGAGGAAGGTAGTGCCTTATGTCAGGGAGGAGGGAGGTCACTTGTGCCTTGTGTCAGGGAGGAGGGAGGTCACTTGTGTCTTGTGTCAGGGAGGAGGGAGGTCACTTGTGTCTTGTGTCAGGGAAGGGGGAAAGTCACATGTGTTATGTGTCAGGGAGGAGGGAGGTCACTTGTGCCTTGTGTCAGGGAGGAGGGAGGTCACTTGTGTCTTGTGTCAGGGAGGAAGGTAGTGCCTTATGTCAGGGAGGAGGGAGGTCACTTGTGCCTTGTGTCAGGGAGGAGGGAGGTCACTTGTGTCTTGTGTCAGGGAAGGGGGAAGGTCACATGTGTTATGTGTCAGGGGGGAGGGAGGTCGTGCCTTATGTCAGGGAGGAGGGAGGTCACTTGTGCCTTGTGTCAGGGAGGAAGGTAGTGCCTTATGTCAGGGAGGAGGGAGGTCACTTGTGCCTTGTGTCAGGGAGGAGGGAGGTCACATGTGCTTTGTGTCAGGGAGGAGAGAGGTCACTTGTGTCTTGTGACATCGAAGCGGGAGGTAGTGCCTTGTGTCAGGAAGAAGGGAGGTCTCTCGTGTCATGTGTCGGGGAAGGGGGAAGTTGTGCCCTGTGTCAGGGAGGAGGGAGGTCACTTGTTTCGTGTGTCAGGGAAGGGGGAAGTTGTGCCCTGTGTCAGGGAGGAGGGGTGTCACTTGTGTCTTGTGTCAGGGAGGAGGGAGGTCGTACCTTGTGTCAGGGAGGAGGGAGGTCACTTGTTTCGTGTGTCAGGGAATTGGAGGTGGGGGTTTGGGGAGAAGTAGTTGTCATTTACACCATGTGTACTTAAATGATTTACTTTGTTGAACCCTTAGAAGTTGATATCTGTAGAATAAATGGCTCAGAATTTATATTGTGTACAGGAAAGTCCTCAATATGCATGCAGCACATGTTGAAATGTCATCACTGAAACTTTGATAAGGAACTGTAGTTCTGTGGCACTAGTTTTGCCATGTATTAGAAGAAGGATACTTTTCAATTGTATACTAGAACAAATGTTGGTAGGTTTTAACATGCAAGAGTCTGACAAAGAAATACCTGATATTATTTGTCACGTTTCAGATTTTGTGTATGACAACACATGTAATATGAACGTCTTCTGATTTCAGCACCACTGTCGAAACTGTGGAGATATTTTTTGTAATGAGTGTTCCGACAATAAAATGCCTCTTCCATCGTCGTCAAAGCCTGTGAGAGTTTGCGATAGCTGCCAGGCACTGCTCCTGCAGAGGTACTCCGCCACATAGCCCAGTCTCACTCAATGTCTTCACAGCAGCACACGGACAGGAAACACAACGGAACAAGAGGAAGCTCTGCCACATTGCCCAGTCTCACTCAATGTCTTCACAGCAACAGAACAAGAGAAAGCTCAAGGTCAGTCACCATGCAAGGTCAAGGACAAGTGTGCAGTTGCAAGGATATTCACTTGCAAGGTCACAGACTGTCTCTGTGCAGTCAAGGACAGTGATTGCAAGATCAAGGACAGTGACTGCAAGGTCAAGGACAGTGACTGCAAGGTCAAGGACAGTGGCTGCAAGGTCAAGGACAGTGACTGCACAAGGTCAAGGATTGTGCAGAGACTGTGTTTCTGGGCAGATTGAGATTACAGACAAACTGTGCAATATGAACTCCCATCTCCCTCTTGTGACAAGAACTGTGATATGTAGAACTGTGTAAAGAGCTTGGAGCTTGACCACAGTGCTTGACAGGTTGCACTTGCATGAACAAGTATTTTGTTGATGAAGATGTTTAAGTGAAAGATTCATTGGTTTAACTTGTAGAGTAACATTCAGCTTTGCATATTGTCTCACAGTTGAGAAAACAAAGAAATCAAAAATTCATCAAAACATTTTATTATTCAATGATATGATATTTTTTTATTTCTTTCCCTTGATGTCTACAAAATGTAATCAGTGTATAAATACTGGTGCAGATGGGAGCCAATGCAGAGATTTCACTGAATCACTGGAATTAACACTGTCATGATAAAGAAAACAAGGTTGTGTGTCTAAACAAGAAAGTTGAATGTTCATGTGAAGGCATTTTGCTTTGATAATCCAAACTTAAGTGCTATTCTTTCTTGATAAAACTGTGTACATAGTTATTCATGGGCCTCAACCTGCTGCTTAAGTCAGTGGGTCATCCCTATGTCACTGGCCATTGCTAGTTCTCCAGGGTACATTTCCTGTTCTATTCCAACCAGGTATCCTTGATGTAGCTGAGTGGCTTGTAGAAGCAGTGTAAGGCAAAATAGCTCATGTAATTCTTCTGTATTGCAAAAGGGGGGCACGGGGGTGGCCCAATCGCCTAAGGCGCCGCAATTAGCTGTGCAGAGTTGCGTCCCTTGGGCACACCAGAAACCCCTGATTGTCAGATCGAATCCCATTTCGCCCTGATTATGTTTCTAGGTTTGTCAGCACATACCTGTGCTTGTGGGTTTCACCGAAGTGGTAAATATCTGAGACCTGCATCACTTGGGGCTTTACTCCCACATTAAGCTGACACGCCGTGATATAACTGGAATACTTAAAAGTGGCGTTAAACCCAACTCACTCACTCACTCACTGTATTGCAAAACCTGAGAACCAACATTGTGGACTGTGTGTTGGAGCATAAGATGCTGCTGTGGTAAAGATGGTGATGTAGATTGAATACACAAAACAAGACTAGATGAGCAGCATCTCTCCACTGAAGTTTCCTTGGAGCATCACTGCTGAGGCTTCGTTGCTGTCAAAGATTGCATGAACCAGCATCTTCATCATCAGATAATTATCACCTCAACTTTTGGAGGTCTCCGTCATGAACACATAAGATCCCAGGAGTTTTGATTTTGATCCTTTACAAATGTTTAAGATGACCTGAGACCTGTCAAAATAAAAACAAAATATGAATGTTTATATTTCGCATGATGTTGTCTGCATAGTGGAAAGGAGTAAATGCTTCACCTAGCTGAGACGTGGATGTTTGCTTTCTGTATTGTACCAAATTATGATTACTGTCAGAGATTAGTTTGTTTTCTTACATTGCTATGTCCAGTGAGACTCATAATATATTATGATTTATTAACGTGTATTTTTCGAGGCTACCTAAATAGTGCAGACAGGCAAGTACAAATATTATTCTGGTGACAGTTCCTAAAGTGACGTACAGTATGATAGTGTTGCCTCAACCTGCTAGATGGCAGTCGGAATTCACTCCTCCAGAGCTCATTCCAAATAGGGATTGTACCTAAGACAATTGTAAACTTTACATACACTTATGACAGACGTAGCACCTGTGATTGCTTATGGATGGGAATGTGATCTCAGCAATGCTGCTATCGTAACTCCTGTGGAATGGGGGCCCTGTTCCAACTTTAATGGCCTGACATCATTACTGGCGGGTTGGCAAGTTGACAAGGTTTTGTCAGGTACATTTGGCCATCATGCCGAGGGTGGGGTTAGATGCCTAACATGGATACAATGTGTGAAGCCCATGACCTCAAACTGGCAGGTCCTGGCTGTGTGGTGGCCTTGACCTTTAACTGATACATCCTGGCTGTGTGGTGGCCTTGACCTTAAACTGATACGTCCTGGCTGTGTAGTGTCCTTAACCTCAAACTGCTTGTATCTCCATCTTGCCATTATGAACAAATATGTAGCCAAAGGTTTTGTTGTCGGGTTAACTGTTTTGTAGCTATATGACATAAGGATTGACTGACCATCAGTAATGTGGCTTGTGTGTTCTAGTGTGTATGGTGTTGGGGTTCACTACTGGTTTGTGAGTTTCGCCGGCTTTCAGTAATAATTTGGGGAGGGTCCTGGACATAAGATGGCAGTCACCAGGTACTGATTATAGATGGGGATTCCTTGGTTGAAATGAAACTTAAACATAAAGGAATGCTGAAATGGATAGTTTGAAGTTCGATTGTATTTTGTTTCAGAATAGAAACCACAGTTGGATCAAATGTGGATTAGTTTTTGTGATTCAAACAGCACTACTTTTGCAGTGATCCAAACTAAGCATGGACATCCTGGGGTCCTTGTCATAAGCCTGCTGTTAGAAGTTAAAGATTTAGATGGTCTGTACATTCAAATACCTAAGGACCAAATCTTCAGGACCCCCCTTAATATTGAACACTGCTTTGGACATCCCATTGGGTTCCTGTAGTAGTTGTGTCCATTTCAAATTTCTATGCTAGCTGATATAGTTTGCATCTGGTATAAGCTAAGGTTAGAGCAGAACCACGGTATTGAGACTGTGATTACTAATTAGATATTCCTGGTGGATGAAGAGTTCAGGGACACCCTCTCTGTGTTACATGTCTGATATTGTAAACTTGAGTTAATGATTTCAAATTGCCTACAGTTGCGAGTCCATCACGTCACATTTCACAAGAAAGTACACTAAGCAAAGCAGCATCTTATAAAGCATAAGATTGTTCAACACAGGTTGAGATTAATGATGGAATTATAGATCAGTATTTTTGTCCTTGACATCAAACTGGCAGATCCTGGCTGTTTGGTGTCCTTGACCTCAAACTGGCAGATCCTGGCTGTGTGATGTCCTTGACCTCAAACTGGCAGGTACTGGCTGTGTGATGTCCTTGACCTTAAACTGGCAGATCCTGGCTGTGTGATGTCCTTGACCTCAAACTGGCAGGTACTGGCTGTGTGATGTCCTTGACCTCAAACTGGCAGGTACTGGCTGTGATGTCCTTGACCTCAAACTGGCAGGTACTGGCTGTGATGTCCTTGACCTCAAACTGGCAGATCCTGGCTGTTTGGTGTCCTTGACCTCAAACTGGCAGATCCTGGCTGTGTGATATCCTTGACCTCAAACTGACATACAACATTAAGCACCCCCAGATCAACTTCAAGACCAGTCTGTAAGTTATCTTTAAAATGGTCCCCTGATAATACCGAAAACTGATGTGACAGTCCTTACTTTCTTGTGTATGTTGCAGATTATTTTGTCAAAACAGCAGTGTAGAAGTGGAATGTTATTGCCTGGTAACCATTATAAAAACATTCCTTTCCAATGATGTTTCTAGTATGTTTGTTCACTACTGCTCTATCTCTGAAAACAAATGTAGCTCGCCATAAATGATATAGCTTGCACACACACACACAAACACACACACACACACACACACACACACACACACACACACGTTGTGATATAACTGCAAGAAACTTTAACGCCACGTTAAACCCCATTTCATTTCACTTCATGTCAATTTTCTGGGCTCCCAAGGCTCTTATTAAGTCAAATACGGTAGCTTGCGTAGTGTACTCGATGGGGCAACCGAGCTAGGCTGATTGGCACTGTCCACTCTCAGCACTGGGTGTATTGGATGTACATAGGTAACACCAGCTACTAAATATATGCTTTGATTGTGACTCATGCATTAGGATGAGACAAGATTAAGTCCGAATGAACCAAATATATATAGACTTGACATTTGTCTATGGTCAGATCTTGACATCCTATAATGAGTTGTGCCGATACTGCTATATGTTTAAAGTGTATATGCACCAGTGTGCTTAACCAGTTCAAGTTTGGTTAGTACAATATCAAGGAAATATTTACTTGGTTTGTGCAGTTGATGTTTCTGAGCAGATACCAGAACAAAGATACTTGTGCTGTTATACTTATGTGTACTGGTGCGTGCATGCAGCAGAGCTGAGCTAGGCTGTGTGGCTATGTGTATATATGTATGTATTATGTACTTATGTAAATATTCAACAAATGTGTATGTGGATGTATCTCAACAAATATAGATTTATAAAATCTAACCAATAAAGGCATTTCAAGAACACATATTTCTCACTTTTGGACTATGACCAGAAATCCTTTCAGATTTGTTTGTCTGACTGTGTGAGTTACCTGGAACCACTGTTATTTTATTTCTTTCACAGGTATACTGGTTGGATAATGAAATCTGTGTTAACGTCTGGTAAATCCATCAATGTCAAGGGACATGGTTTGGAAACCAGTGTTGCCATACTTTTGTCCAGATGAGGTCATCTTTGAGAAGAAGGTGCTTCATGGTCAGTTAAAGTCCACCCCTTTGGGGATTCTGGCCTGGAAATAGATCCCAGCAATCTATGCCAGTTGTAACAGGCGACAAGATGAGTCAGATGACTCGGTTAATAGTTTGTTATCATGCCCTGTTGCTCATAATATCAATCACTCGTTTGTCTGGTCCAGACGGGTTTTTTACAGGCAGCAATGTGTGATGTTAAACAACAAACTAATAAACAAACAAAACAATCAGTATAGGTGTCGACATTGTAATCAGTTTGTTTGTTTGTTTGTTGTTTAACACTGCAGTCAGCAGACTTCCAGCTATATGAAGACGGCCTGTAAATAATCAAGTCTGGACCAGACAGTCCAGTGATCAATGTCATGAGCATCGTTCCACGAAATTGGGACACGATGACATCCAAGTAAGCAAGCCTGACCACCTGATCCTGTTGGTCCCCTCTTACAACAAGCACAGTCACCTTTTACGGCAAGCATGGATCTTCACGGGTCTTGTTATTGGTACCGTGTGATACAGACATGTTTCTGTGTATCATTGGTAACTTGTAAATTAATATACATCATAATGATTGAACTAAGAGGTAAACAAAGTGTTGCCCAGTCCTCCGCTACCTCCTTCAGATTACTGTTGAACCTATTATGCTTGCTTTTAAAATGTTAAGACATTAAGTTCTACCATTATTTCCTTCAAGTTATCCAGAAACCCATCCAGTGTTAGTTATATGACATTAATTGAACCTATATTAACAGATTTTCCTGTATATGTGATCATGTGTATATGTACCATATTTCTACAAATCAAATCATTCATTCTTTGTAAGATGGATTTTTGACACCTCCAAGAAAAAGGAAAGTTCAGTAACCATATCTTGACACAGGATAGTTCAGTAACCATGTCTTGACACAGGATAGTTCAGTAACCATATCTTGTCACAGGATAGTTCAGTAAACATATTTTGACACAGGATAGTTCAGTAACCATATCTTGTCACAGGATAGTTCAGTAACCATATCTTGTCACAGGATAGTTCAGTAACCATATCTTGACACAGGATAGTTCAGTAACAATATCTTGTCACAGGATAGTTCAGTAACCATATCTTGACACAGGATAGTTCAGTTACCATATCTTGACACAGGATAGTTCAATAACCATATCTTGACACAGGATAGTTCAGTGACCATGTCTTGACACAGGATAGTTCAGTTACCATATCTTGACACAGGATAGTTCAGTAACCATGTCTTGACACAGGATAGTTCAGTAACCATATCTTGACACAGGATAGTTCAGTAACCATATCTTGACACAGGATAGTTCAATAACCATATCTTGACACAGGATAGTTCAGTTACCATATCTTGACACAGGATAGTTCAGTAACCATGTCTTGACACAGGATAGTTCAGTAACCATATCTTGACACAGGATGGTTCATTAACCATATCTTGACACAGGATAGTTCAGTAACCATGTCTTGACACAGGATAGTTCAGTTACCATATCTTGACACAGGATAGTTCAATAACCATATCTTGACACAGGATGGTTCATTAACCATGTCTTGTCACAGGATAGTTCAGTAACCATATCTTGACACAGGATCGTTCAGTAACCATATCTTGCCACAGGATAGTTCAGTAACCATATCTTGACACAGGATAGTTCAATAACCATAACGTCGCTATATAAGTGCAATAATCTTGGACGCGACGTTAACCCCCATATCACCTCACCTTCAATAACCATATCTTGACACAGGATAGTTCAGTAACCATATCTTGACACAGGATAGTTCAATAACCATATCTTGACACAGGATGGTTCATTAACCATGTCTTGTCACAGGATAGTTCAGTAACCATATCTTGACACAGGATAGTTCAGTAACCATATCTTGTCACAGGATAGTTCAGTAACCAATTTACCATTCAGTAACCAATTTCTAGCAATAGCTATTGTAACTGGTATGACAGATGAGAGGATACCTGAAATGTGGTTGTTAAGCAAGGTCCGAAGTATCCCGACTCCCAGGGCTCGGGTGGGCATTGCTCGCAGATTTGGCCGACTGTATGTCATTGTGCCCGTGGAGCATGGTTCAATGCATCTTCCCGAGGCAAGTGAGTTAACTGACTATTAAAGTCCAACTGGACTTTTAAAGTCAGTTAACTCTCTTGCCTCGGGAAGATGGGTTCCATGCAGTATCTCGTCAGTCAACCAAAACATCTGGTGTTTAAACGGGTAGGACACACTGGGGGAAAGTTTGTGTGTATTCTGGACTTTCCAGTGATCGGAGGCTGCCGTGGTTAGCTGGAATAATTGCTGGCTGCAAGGCTTAACAAACAAACACCCACTCATTCGCTTGTTACAAGCGACAGACACGGCTTTAGAATATACTGCAGAGCTCCAGAAGGGCTGCGTAACATACAAAAACAATTCATCATAACCGTATTAATGGGTGATGCTGGTGTACAAAGACGCAATACAATTCATCATAACCGTATTGATGGGTGATGCTGGTGTACAAAGACGCAATACAATTCATCATGACCGTATTAATGGGTGATGCTGGCGTACAAAGACGCAATACAATTCATCATAACCGTATTAATGGGTGATGCTGGTGTACAAAGACGCAATACAATTCATCATGACCGTATTAATGGATCATGCTGGTCTACAAAGACGCAATACAATTCATCATAACCGTATTAATGGGTGATGCTGGTGTACAAAGACGCAATTCAATTCATCATGACCGTATTAATGGATCATGCTGGCCTACAAAGACGCAATACAATTCATCATGACCGTATTAATGGATCATGCTGGTGTACAAAGACGCAATACAATTCATCATAACCGTATTAATGGGTGATGCTGGTCTTCAAAGACGCAATACAATTCATCATAACCGTATTAATGGGTGCTGCTGGTCTACAAAGACGCAATACAATTCATCATAACCGTATTAATGGGTGATGCTGGTCTACAAAGACGCAATACAATTCATCATGACCGTGTTAATGGGTGATGCTGGTGTACAAAGACGCAATACAAATCATCATAACCGTGTTAATGGGTGATGCTGGTGTACAAAGACGCAATACAATTCATCATAACCGTATTAATGGGTGATGCTGGTCTACAAAGACGCAATACAATTCATCATAACCGTGTTAATGGGTGATGCTGGTCTACAAAGACGCAATACAATTCATCATAACCGTATTAATGGGTGATGCTGGTCTACAAAGACGCAATACAATTCATCATGACCGTGTTAATGGGTGATGCTGGTGTACAAAGACGCAATACAATTCATCATAACCGTGTTAATGGGTGATGCTGGTCTACAAAGACGCAATACAATTCATCATGACCGTGTTAATGGGTGATGCTGGTGTACAAAGACGCAATACAATTCATCATGACCGTGTTAATGGGTGATGCTGGTGTACAAAGACGCAATACAAATCATCATAACCGTGTTAATGGGTGATGCTGGTGTACAAAGACGCAATACAATTCATCATAACCGTATTAATGGGTGATGCTGGTGTACAAAGACGCAATACAATTCATCATAACCGTATTAATGGGTGATGCTGGTCTACAAAGACGCAATACAATTCATCATAACCGTGTTAATGGGTGATGCTGGTCTACAAAGTCGCAATACAATTCATCATAACCGTGTTAATGGGTGATGCTGGTCTACACAGACGCAATACAATTCATCATAACCGTATTAATGGGTGATGCTGGTCTACAAAGACGCAATACAATTCATCATAACCGTGTTAATGGGTGATGCTGGTCTACAAAGACGCAATACAATTCATCATAACCGTGTTAATGGGTGATGCTGGTCTACAAAGACGCAATACAATTCATCATAACCGTATTAATGGGTGATGCTGGTCTACAAAGACGCAATACAATTCATCATAACCGTGTTAATGGGTGATGCTGGTCTACAAAGACGCAATACAATTCATCATAACCGTATTAATGGGTGATGCTGGTCTACAAAGACGCAATACAATTCATCATAACCGTGTTAATGGGTGATGCTGGTGTACAAAGACGCAATACAATTCATCATAACCGTATTAATGGGTGATGCTGGTCTACAAAGACGCAATACAATTCATCATGACCGTGTTAATGGGTGATGCTGGTGTACAAAGACGCAATACAAATCATCATAACCGTATTAATGGGTGATGCTGGTGTACAAAGACGCAATACAATTCATCATGACTGTATTAATGGGTGATGCTGGTGTACAAAGACGCAATACAATTCATCATGATCGTATTAATGGATCATGCTGGTCTACAAAGACGCAATACAATTCATCATGACCGTGTTAATGGGTGATGCTGGTGTACAAAGACGCAATACAAATCATCATAACCGTATTAATGGGTGATGCTGGTGTACAAAGACGCAATACAAATCATCATAACCGTGTTAATGGGTGATGCTGGTGTACAAAGACGCAATACAAATCATCATAACCGTATTAATGGGTGATGCTGGTGTACAAAGACGCAATACAATTCATCATGACTGTATTAATGGGTGATGCTGGTGTACAAAGACGCAATACAATTCATCATGACCGTATTAATGGATCATGCTGGTCTACAAAGACGCAATACAATTCATCATAACCGTATTAATGGGTGATGCTGGTGTACAAAGACGCAATTCAATTCATCATGACCGTATTAATGGATCATGCTGGTCTACAAAGACGCAATACAATTCATCATGACCGTATTAATGGATCATGCTGGTCTACAAAGACGCAATACAATTCATCATAACCGTATTAATGGGTGATGCTGGTCTTCAAAGACGCAATACAATTCATCATAACCGTATTAATGGGTGCTGCTGGTCTACAAAGACGCAATACAATTCATCATAACCGTATTAATTGGTGATGCTGGTCTACAAAGACGCAATACAATTCATCATGACCGTGTTAATGGGTGATGCTGGTGTACAAAGACGCAATACAAATCATCATAACCGTGTTAATGGGTGATGCTGGTGTACAAAGACGCAATACAATTCATCATGACTGTATTAATGGGTGATGCTGGTGTACAAAGACGCAATACAAATCATCATAACCGTGTTAATGGGTGATGCTGGTGTACAAAGACGCAATACAATTCATCATGACTGTATTAATGGGTGATGCTGGTGTACAAAGACGCAATACAATTCATCATAACCGTATTAATGGGTAATGCTGGTGTACAAAGACGCAATACAATTCATCATAACCGTATTAATGGGTGATGCTGGTCTACAAAGACGCAATACAATTCATCATGACCGTGTTAATGGGTGATGCTGGTGTACAAAGACGCAATACAAATCATCATAACCGTATTAATGGGTGATGCTGGTGTACAAAGACGCAATACAATTCATCATGACCGTGTTAATGGGTGATGCTGGTGTACAAAGACGCAATACAATTCATCATGACCGTATTAATGGGTGATGCTGGTGTACAAAGACGCAATACAATTCATCATAACCGTATTAATGGGTGATGCTGGTGTACAAAGACGCAATACAATTCATCATGACTGTATTAATGGGTGATGCTGGTGTACAAAGACGCAATACAATTCATCATAACCGTATTAATGGGTGATGCTGGTGTACAAAGACGCAATACAATTCATCATAACCGTATTAATGGGTGATGCTGGTGTACAAAGACGCAATACAATTCATCATAACCCAATTTATGGGAGTTGCTGGCATACAATACGCTGTACAATTTAAAACAACCAATAGTACAACACTGTGATTACACAATGTAGCCTTTTAACGTACCCGAATATCTTGACTCTTATCTTTACTTACCGAAAGCATCACCTGTTCATAAGCTCCACTGCAGTGCATATTGTACAAAACGGCTACGTCTCGCTTAAAGTAACTCAGACATATATCGTCCCCGTAAGCAAATGGGACATGTAAAAGCACATAAAAAAGAATATTAGCAGTAACCTGAAATAACATTGTAGAAGAACTAGGTTTTGCTTTCCTCCCGCAATAAGCTGACTCGTCGTGATACATTGTATAACAAACACCATACTCACTCACTTATTTGCAAGCAGTGACTTGTTTGTCGAAAGGGCGTATCAATTGTACTATGACTGCCATGTCAACATATGCATGCATCCTAAATACTGTGAACCGGGTGTAACCTCTCACAATAACATTAACTCACTTAATGTAGGAGACAGTATTACAATATGTTTCTTTTTAGGTGTGTTCTCGCTGATTTTATCTGATGTAATTGTAAATGTGGATCAAGTTTTTCGAAGTGCATCTGTACGTCGCTATCAAAGTCGTTCGCAGTATACGTGAACTGTGGCTTCACTGCTACAGATTCATAAAGGTCACACCTAAAGACAGGCACAGGAATATGTAGTTATGTTATGTCATGTTGTATGTTAATAATAATAATAATAATAATAATAATAATAATAATAATAATAATATGTGCATTTATTATGCGCCAAATTCAAGTCACTATTATTGCCCCGGTCAATGGATCACTGTGCACTCGATTTTCATTCTCAGCTCCCTGGGGAGTATACAACCCAAGCTGCCTGTGAGCCACATTACCATTTCATCCTACCGGGTACCCACTCACTGCTGGGTGGACAGAGACACATTTCCAACAAAGCCCCTTGCCAAAGGAGATGCCACATGTGAATCCCGAATACCATCAGATTTTTACATGCTCAACCATTTCCTCAACCCTGAATCCCGAACACAAAAATCTGAAATCACATCAGAATTCTCTCCACAAAGGCAGAATGTCAATCCCAGACGAAAACGGAAAGAACACGTTTCTATGTCATAAATGGGTGCGATCTGAAGATAAATTACTGAAATAAAATAGAGAAGAAAATGAAATATATGTAGACTATTTTTACGCGCACCATTATTTTCTTAAATGTTGAATCTACGTACCAAATACGACTTTATTTGCATCCGCGTACCTACTGAGACCCTTATTCTCTCTAAACAGGCCCCTCAATTGCCGTACCAAAAGTGGATTGGCACTCTTACACATTGCACATGCTCGCTGGTATGTGGATAAAATCTACTGCAGGTTTATATACTGAACAACAAAAGTTCCTGTGACATTGAATAAGATTTAATGCAAAGTTGTTTTTTTGGACCAGGTGTCGCACAAAGTCCTGTGGGATATCTGTCCATATCTGCTGGAGCATGTTTCGAAGTTCCTGGAGTGACTGTGGAACACGTGGTTGACGTCGAAGGCGCCGTGTGCTCGAGTGGTAAGAGATCAGGGGAGCGAGTCGGCCTGGGGATGAAATTCACGTTTATTTGTTGAAGTGAATCCTGATCAAGTCGAGCAATATGAGGCCGGGCGTTGTCATGTTGAAAGGTAATGCCTGGGCCATGACGACGCAAAAACGGTAGAACAACAGGGCCGATATTCTCGTCGCGATAGCGCTGTCCATTGAGATTTCCCTCTACCACTATCAAACGGGTCCTCTGTCTTGCTGTAGTCCCACCCAATACCATAACGCTGCCGACCCCGAACCGACCTTCTTCCATGACACAATGATTGACGTAACGTTCACCTCGATGTCGGTACATCGCTGTGGCGAGACTCGTCAGTGAAAAGAACTTGTCCCCACTGCATGGCCGTCCAGCGTAGACGCTGTCTGCACCACTGTAGACGTGCTTGACGGTGGTTTCCTGTCAAAATGGGACGTCTGGCGGGTCTTCTGGCGACAATCCCTGCACATCTGAGGCGACGTTATATTCGTCGAAGGCCAGGGATGCTTCTTGCAGTCACTGTTGCCGGCTGGAATCGATTTCGTAGGTGCGTTGTTCGAATCCAGTTGTCTTGTCGATTATTGGTTACGCGTAGCCTGCCACTCCGAGGATGGTCTCTGACTGCATTCGCGTTTGTTACCAAGGTTGCCATAAACACAAAATGGTGTTTCTGTGGACGTTAAATTGTCTTGCAACATTACGTTGACTCGAACCTGCTTCAAGCATACCAATGGCTCGCAGTACTCATTTTCGGACAGGCGTGGCATTTCGTAATGTTGAATAATTGCGTAATTATGGGTTTTTTCTGAGTCGTTGTCAGCACGATGCTGAACAATGCATATGGAATCCCGTTAACGCACAAGTTTTTATACCCATTCTTGGGTAGTGAAATGCATGGGGCTTGCATTAAAGTCAACTTTTGCATGGAATGCATGTTTTTCTGTAGCAGATGTGTTTTTGTAACTTGATTCCATACATGTACTACAATATTGAAAACCAAATTTTACTTGTTTGAAAAATACACTAAAATATTGGTGTCACAGGAACTTTTGTTGTTGAGTATATTTATATTTATACACAGAAATAATATCTGTACAAACATTTTATTTTTTTAATTCTTTTCAACCGTCAAAGACTTTACAGTCGGCCTAATAGAAAGAAGCCCCAGTGCACGCAAGAACAAATCAATTCAAGTTACCTCCCTTTGATCGAAGAGCCTCCATTGTATCCCACCTGACATCGCGAGCAGGGCCAGAAAACTGTTTGTAATTTCAAACACCTTCATTCGCGTTGAGACACAAATCTGAGCCGGTGGGAATGGAAACATTATGATTTCTCTTACGTAATGTTTACCGATAAAATAACGACCCACCTACACAAATAATTGTTCTAAAAATAGAATGACATGCTCCGGCAGTGGATCGTCGCTGTGAGAAGGGACGTAGATGACATCGCTCTGAGAACAACACGCTTTCCGGGGTGGGTACAATTTAATGTGGTAAGTTTAGAATGTATTCTTATGACCGTTCGTAACCAGTGGTCACGTCGGAGCCATATGCAGCAAAGGTATCGAAGCCTGAGAGCGTTCTGCCTCCCGATCAATGATGCATGTCTGCGTGTACTCGGTGGAGGTGCACTGTTAGTCATTGGGACACGAGACATACGGCCAAATGTAGGTCATACTCTTTGACCCTGAGCATGCGCACACGACATTCTTATATCAACACATCTGTGAAGTACGACTTTTCGTGGAAATTAGAATTCTCGCGAAGTTAGCCGAACACAAGCACGCGTCGGTGGCGTGGTTGGTTTACCGAGTTGCGGTCATTTTGGGAAGGTAAACCTAGCTATCTTTCTGTGAACGACTGCACGAGTGTTACATTTGCTGGAAGTTGAATTTTGCGCGGGAGATCTCAACTGATATACATGTAGCTCTTCGTAATGTTGAGGGTCATGTTATGATAAAAGTAACTATCTTTAGAAGCTACTAAATACAAAATAATATAAGTCTTACTTACATCTTAATTACAATCGTTGGATCGTTTTTTATAATATCAATCACTGGTTCGCCTGGCCCAGACTCGATTATTCACAGGCCGTCGTCATATATATACTATGGATGTTTTGTTTGTTTGTTGTTTAACGCTGCTCTCGGCAATTTACTATATATGTGAAGCTACACAGCAAATATATCATGTGACTCTAAGCCCTAAATATAGTTTTACGCAACATTCGGCAATATATGCCAGTTATCAGGGGCTTCTCTTGACCTGCTCAAAAGCCGGTATTCGGCCCGAAGACTGCAACTTCCTAATTCTTATTAACATTTTCCCAATTCATGTTAATATACTAGTTATAACTAATGTTAAGGCTTTGACATCACTGACAACAGGGCCAATAAAGAGGAAGAGATATTTAATCTTAGTTTTACACTATCGCACAGAATGCAATGTTAAAATACCTCCGAATCTAGGAAAATAGAAAAAAATAAATTAAAATCCCAATTTAAACAAAATAATGAATGTTATTCCCGGTTTGGCTGCAGTGGGCACGTAGTTTCCTAGATCCTAGATCAATCCCTGGCAACTTGATGAGGCCTGTATTGGCATTGGTGCTTGTCATTGGACTTGCGCATGGCCAGCTCAAAGCTGAATTGTCCCTCCTGTTGTCACAACTAATAAAATATCCCTGAAACAACCATACAGATCCTCCTTTAGGCGACTACTACCTTCGTGTTTGAGTGAATACAATGTCTGTCTGGAGCCACACACACAGACACACACAAACCGCACAATATTGGGGCTATGATCTTGTCCGCGACATGAAACCACATTTCACCTTCACCTTTAGACTCCCTTTCGTCCAACTGGGTGCAGGATACTGGGAGACGGAATCTGTTCTATTTATAGTAATCACATGTTCACGTCCATACCCCCCAATATCGAAGCCTGGCATTCTGTCGTGCGGACTGACACATTCCACAATACAAACATTTGTTTGTTGCAGTATTCCGGTGGTCTGTAAATAATCGAGTGTGGACCAGACAATCCAGTGATTGACATATGCATGGATCCACGCAATTGGGATACAATAACATGCATCAACCAACGTCGGCGAACCTGACCACCGATCCCGTTAGGCGCATCTTACGACAAGCATAGTCGTCTTTTACAGCAAGCATCACAACACAACCAAGATAACGTTGATCCAAAGAGAATGTGTAGCATACCTACCCATTGATGCCAGTTCTTATACTGTTACAGGGGGCACGGGTGGCCCATTCGTCTAAGGCGCCGCGATTCGCTGTGCAGAGTTGCGTCCCTTGGGCACGCCAGAAACCTATGGTTGTGGGTTCGAATCCCGGTTCGCCCCGATTATATTTCTAGGTTTGTCAGCACCATACCCGTGCTCGTGGGTTTCACCGAAGTGGTAAACGTCTGAGACCTGCATCACTTCGGGTTTTACTCCCACACTAAGCTGACATGCCGCGATATAACTGTAATACTGTTTACAGCGGCGTTAAACCCAACTCACTCACTCACTCTTATACTGTTATAAATCGCACGTGTGTAACCCAGAAGATAAAACAAATTGCATGTGGTCCTCCAGGATCAGGAATGAGAATATGGCACATTTCAGTTTCAATATTTTTGTAATATAAAAGTAGATAACAATCATATTATGGAAACAAAACTAGTAACAAATGTCTCAGGAAGTCATTGTTTTTAAAACATATTGCTAGTTTTGTTTTCATGTTTGTTTTCTACTTTCATGATACATAAATGAAATGTGACATATTCTCATTCCTGATTCTGAAGGTACCATATGCAAATATTACAATTTCTTTCATTATCTTTTCAAAGTAATAGCTACAATGTTGTGATATTATTTTATGATGAAGTAGATCTGGACATGGAGACATGCATATATTGTTAAATTGAAACCCACAACGTTGTGAGTGCGTTTGTTATTTTCAAACATGAACCATATTTCTCTATGCGAGTTACCCTCTTAATGGTAATATGTGTTTACTCCTGTAGCCTGACATGTCAATTATTCGCGCTGTCCAAAAGTGGGTCTACGTTCCCAACATAACGATTTGCTATAGGTCAGTTCCCGACCCCCTCGACAGACAGACCCGCTTCGTGCATGGAAATCGGTCAACGTTTCACGCAGCGAAATGCTGTTCGGGAAAATAGGTCGGATAGAGCTAGACTTGGACCCTGCCTCCTAGCGGCTGCAGGCGAGAAACGCAAGCGCTCTTGGGCATGTAAACCAGTCTAGGTCAGGAGGTGTCTCCCTGTTATGATTGTTGCCGAATAACTTAAACATGTAATATTTTACAGTTTGGGATGTTTAAAATATATTTTTATAATAATTTATATATTTCGTATGTGCGCCTATCATTATACACATGTGAGACAATGATAAAGTTTCTTTCCAAAGTTTGGTTACATGTTTCCAACGATTACTCATCCCCTTGGCCCATGCTCCCTTGTAATTTTCTCAAACCCTTCTCAAACGCTTATTAGCGCAGAGTAGAGCACCCATTCAGTGATACCTCACTCGATGCCCATTGTAGTATTTCTATTCTTTGAATGACATTGTTATGTACTTGTTACAACCGCTGCTCAATAAACTGTGATGTGGAATACTTGTATATAGTTTGTGTTTATATTCAAGTTGGTATGTCCGCTTTCCAAAGTGTGTAGTAAGGCCGACTTTCTATAACCATTTCTATTCTCCTGGGAGATAATTAATACTTCTACGTAACTATGACAGTCTATACCCAGTACAGGTTGACCCAGTAAAGACTTTTTGTGCCAGGGCACAGTAGTCGCTGGTTCGAATCCCAGATTCAACAATGACCACGACTAACACACCCTAATATAACTTAAATATTGTTCAGTTGGTCCAACTCACTCACTCACGACCCGTGAAGATCCGGGTTAGAATTGGTCTTCAGCAACCAATGCTTGTCGTAAGAGGCGACTAATGGGATCGGATGTCAGGCTCTCTGATTTGGTTGATGCATGTCATCGTATCCCAGTTTTGTAGATCGATGCTCATAATGTTAATCATGATTGTATGGACTAGAGCCCCTTTCCGCAAAGCGACCTTAGAGCTACGATGACCGTAATCCTATGTTAAAGTTTGGGAGTTGCCTGTCACCTTAGCGCTAGGATCGCATTGCGGAACGAGTCCTGGTACAGCTTGCACAAAGCGACCTTAGCCCTAAAACTATCGTAAGTCTATATACTTAATACTATTAAAGTATGGGAGTTACAGTCATCTGAGCGCTAAGATCGCTTTGTGCAAGTGGACCCTGGACTCGATCATTTACAGACTGCCGTCATGTAACTGAAATATTGCTGAGTTCGACGTTAAGTAACACCCTCACTCACTCACTCACTCACCGTGTTAAGTTTGTGTTTTTCACTTTTCAGGTGCATGACGTGTAGCGCAGACTAACGAGGTCACAGTGTGGACTTCGTGGAGCAGTTTCACCCCAGTGTCCATGCTTGGACATACCACATACCACATAACAGTGATTGCTCGGGTCATAGGAATGGGCTCTTGGAATTATCCCGGGGACTGATTCATTTCTAAAACACAAACTGATAATTTCAAGTAAAGTAACACGGAATTACACGCGTGGGATGCGTTCTGCCGGGGTTAGCCTGCCGTGAAGGGATAGGTGGTCAGGTTTAACATGTTGACGTCCTGGGCCAGCATGGGCACAATGTTGATGGAGTGCCTGGAGAGGGAGGACGTCGAGCTCGTTAAGATCCTACTCAAGGCTGGATGTGATGCGTCCTGTTCTGTGGATGACTACGGTAATAAGGCTCTGCATATCGCGGCCAGTACTGGAAACGTGGAGCTCGTCAGCCTGCTGCTTGACAATGGCGGCGACGTATCTGCTCGCAACATACACGGTGATACTGCCCTATTGATAGCAGTCAAGGCGGGTCACCTTCAAGTTTTTGAAAGGCTGCTTGAAGCAGGGAGTGAATTCGATCCCCATGAAGAGCGGAATATTTGGGGCTTGACACCACTGATGTATGCAGTCAGGAACGACCACATTGACATAGTCAACTTCCTCCTGGCCCGCATCGACTCGGTAAACCACGCCAACAGGGGCGGCCAGACAGCGTTGCATGAAGCATGTAACGGAGGGTTCACGGACTGCACTGACGCACTGTTACGAGCAGGGGCGTCTCCGGAGATGACAGACGTTCACGGCCAGAGCCCTTTGATTGTGGCCGTGAGAAAGTGGCACACAGGCTGCGCTAGAGTTCTGTTACAACACGGTGCCAACCCTTGCCAGGAATCCATCACCCTCCACAGACGCCGGTGGGTGAACATGACACCTATGTACGCGGCCCTGTTTTCCGGACGGATGGACATGGTCCGCGTGTTGTGGGCTGCCAGGCCGTGTTCTGACGCCGATCTGTTCAGGTTCAGCCTCGACCCTGAACTCAGACAACGAGTTGAAGAACAGAACCCGGATGTGTGGGGGTGGCTGGTGACGAACTGCCAGTCCCCCCAGGCGCTAGGGAGTCTCTGCCACAGGGCGGTGTCTCAGCTTGTCGGTTACTCCTCGGGCAGAAACTGCAGGTTACAATCTCTGGACGTTCCCGCAGAGCTGAAGAATAAGTTACTCTTGCTAGATTTGTGATATGTTTGTTTGTTGAACATTGTACATATTGGATTATTCAAGATAAACATAATTATGCATTATTTCAGTGTTGGTGATTGTCTCGATGTCAACAAACGAACACAAGAGCATGTCGTTCCGTATATGTTCATGATATAGTGCCAGTATGGCAATACCGCTACATACTACATGTTCGAGCACAACGCCCTTAGCAGCTATTTGAATTCACCAAGTGTAAGGACAATGTTACACGTTTAACAGTACATACAATTCAGTTTCAGTCCAAGAGCTTTTTTACATGATTTAGCACCGTATTCAAATATGGTTGAACTGAATCCTCTGGTAGCTAAGGTCCTGGATTGACCAGGTAGTTTAAGGTGCTGTGACAGGAACGTGTGTCGATTCGTACAGTCCGTTGGTAGCCAAGGAGAACACAGCTTCTGCTTCTGACCTCGGAACATGAATCGGTGGGCCCTGAGCGAGTGTAGGAAGTACTGATTAGAGCAACTTCTGCAAATATAATCCGTATCAGATGTTGCCACCCTCGAGAAGACCACGATGACATCCTTTGAAGATCTATCAGAATTTGGTGTTTACGACGTCCTTTTCGTCGTAGGTGATGGTGTATCCGTTGTTATCCGCGCCTTCCACCTGGTCGGGGCCTGTGTCGTCACGAGAGGGGGGAGGCAGGTACTTGTACCAGCGCGCCACCAGAAGGAAGCCGAAGAAGTTGACGAGCATGAGGCCGCCCAACAGGAAGAACAAATACTCCGCCTTTCCGTTGTTGATGTCGTCGGGAAACCAGGGATCTGAGGGAGACGGGTATTGTTCATTAACATGACATTCAGACAGTACATACACGTGTATTTTTTTACGTACGTACATACACGTGTACTTTTGTACGTACGTACGTGCGTGCGTGTGTAAGTCGCAACTTAAGCGCGTGTATGTACGTACGTACGTACGTACACGTGCACTTCGTACGTAAGTACGTACATTCACGCGTACTTTCGTACGCACATCCTTAACGTAGCATATCGCACAAGATAGACATCCATCCATCCATCACACACACACACACACACACACACACACACACACACACACACACATACATACATACATACATAGAGACCGTAAGAGGTGACTATGCTTGTTACTAACGGGATCGAGCTCGCTGACGTGGTTGATGCATGTCATCGTATCCCAACTGCTTGGATCGATGCTCATGACATCTATCACTGGATTGTCTGGTTCAGATTCGATTATTTACAGACCGCCGTCATATAGCTGCCATATTGCTGAGTGCGGCGTTAATCAACAAACAAACAAACATCGCAACTCACCAGCTGTTGTGGCTGCTTCAACAATTTTGAGAATGGCTGACGAGACGAAGCTGCCTATCCCGGAGGTCATCAGGAAGAGGCCTGTAAGGAGCCCCTGCATGGACGGGGGCGCTTGTGTGAAGGCGAACTCCAGACCTGGGAACGGATCTTGTCTTTTACACTTTAGATTTGATAGATAATATAATGTAATGTTTACATATTCTGTAGGTTATAAAACCCAGTGGCTTTGCTATAATCACGGACCGTCCTTACGTGTGTGGTATCGCATCCTACAGGTTCCCCTGATATACAGTCAAACACCGTTGTGTCGAAGGTGAAGGGACCAAGGTAAATGATTCGAGTTATCCGAGGTTCGACACAACCGAAAATGATGAATAAAGAAGGAATACGCAGGGACCTTTCTTTTACTTTGCGACAGCTGTACGTTCGACACATCAAAGTTCGACACAACGGTGTTTGACTGTAGTTGTAATATTCCCGACTACAGGCTACCGTCATATAATTATATTACCGTGCTATATAGAAATACTATGTCCGGAGATATCCTACGACGAATGCTGCACATGACTTAGTGAAGGTCAAGGCCTAGGTCACTGTTGTGCTTGTATCAAACAATGCAAACTTGTTAAGAACATAGTTGTCTCACCTGTAATGCTGGCAAATACTTCGCTTGCCCCCACAAAGGCGTACTCTGGAATCTGTACAAACACGGACATGGAGGATGCGTTGAACCTCTCATGGCCGAGAACCTGCACGATGGCCCCGTGGTCAGCAATGCTCTGCTTCCTGTAGATCTCCACTACCCCCGCCACCACCACGGACCCCCCAGCCAGCAGGAGACCCACACCTGCAGAAGGGACAGACACCATGTAACGCTATCCATGTCAGGCTTTCAAGATGGAACTGCACCCGTGAAGATCCGGGTTAGAATAGGTCTTTAGCAACCCATGCTTGCCTAACAGACGACTATGCTTGTTGTGAAAGGCGACTAACGGGATTGGGTGGTCAGACTCGCTGACTTTGTTAATGCATATCATCATATCCCAATTGCGTGGATCGATGCTCATGATGTCAATCAGTGGATTGTCTCGACCATTTACAGACCGCCGTCATAAAGCTGGAATATTGCGGCGATAAACAACAAACAAACAAACAAACAAGATGGACCAAAGACAGTTCTGCAGCAATGTTAAAAACAAACATATGATGGTCGCATTGGCCTGTGTTCCGTTTCCTGATGAAACCTTCGAGGGTCAATGTCGCACATAGTTTAGTGAAATAAGTGAAAACTATTTCGCCTCAAGACGTTAATTAGTTACAACGGTTATGTATGGAATACTACAGGGGACATTGTCGCGTTATTTGTTATTGAGAATGCCTCACCCATTCGCTGGAGATGTGTGAGAGGAATCCCATCTTTTACGAAGCGGGGTTATAGGAACCGCGGATATAATGAAACTTGAGAAAACTACTTCAACTCAAGACGTTAATTATTGACAACGGTTATTTGTTATTGAGAATCCCTCACCCATTCGCTGGAGATGTGTGAGGGGGCGTCCCATCTTTTCGAAGAGGGGATATATCAGCCGGTCCACGAGGGGGATGAGCAGCAGGATGATGATGGTGTTGAAGATGTTCAGCATGGCGGCGGGGATTTTGACGTCCCCTACTTTGACGTTCATCCTCTCAGCTTGCAAGAAGAAGGTTGACTGCATCTTTTTAACATACACACGTTATCTTATGAAATTAAGAAGCAATTGAGCTTGTGAAAATATACACTAGAAACCATCTTTTATAGATGTGCTGCAATCTAAGCTTGACACACTGGGATTGACGTTACACACTGGCTTGACGTCACCTTACACACTGGGGTTGACGTCACATACTGACTTGACGTCACATTACACACTGGTTGACGTCACCTTACACACTGGGGTTGACGTCACACACTGACTTGACGTCACCTTACACACTGGGGTTGACGTTACACACTGGCTTGACGTCACATTACACACTGGTTAACGTCACCTTACGCACTTGGGTTGACGTTACATACTGGCTTGATGTCACCTTACTGGTTGACGTCAGCTTACACAATGGTATTGACATCACACACTGGCCTGACGTTACCTTACACACTGGGGTTGACATCACACACTGGTTTGACGTCATCTTACACACTGGTTGACGTCAGATACTGGCTTAACGTCACCTTACACACAGAGGCTGACCGTCACACACTGGTTTGACTTCTTACACACTGGTTAACGTCACCATGCACACTGGGGTTGACGTCACACACTGGTTGGATGTCACCTTATATACCGACTGGTATCCTTATACACATGGGTGCGTTGCAAAGCGCAAAGCGCTTGCAAGTGATGTACAGCGATTCGCCTTACAACAGTGCGCTAACTTTTGCAAGCGAAACAATCGCTGGCTGAGGTCGCTTCGTCCTCAAAGCAAAATGGCGGCTAACTTTGACAGCGGAACAAGAAATTCTTGACTGGAGCCACGGGGAAATGAGCAAAGGCAGTCTGCTATAAATCGTAAAAGTAGTCATAAATTTCATCAGCTCGTCATCGAGCCTCCTCTGTTACGTTCTTCATTAGGCCAAGACAACCAAGTGGTATTTGCGCCGCCATTTTGGAACTGTTGCAGCTCCGGGATGAGCGATTAATTTGCTTCTCTAAGCGATTCGTGGCTTGCATCGCGCCCCTGTTTTGACGTCAACTGTTAGTTTAAAATTGGTATTTTGGCGTTTTATTCTGTGGTTATTTTGTCAGGTGATATTCTAGGAATGGTGGGTACCTGTGAGTAGATGGCCCAGTAGAAGATCATGAGTAAATACACTGGCAAGACTCTCAATACACTGACAGCGCCGTCTACCGTCACGTCATCAATCGTCCCGCCATTCGTTTTCTTCACCCGGTCAAAATGGCCGCAGCCTTTCCGCCACACGTTGAAAACAGTGGCCAGCACGCTCTCTGAAACAACTCTCACTTGTTACTGTTGGACTAATTGGAGTTTCATCGCCAATATAAGTGTGCGTCACACAGAAAATGCCATAGATTCTTTATTACAACTTTTCTGACATGTATGACAAGACATACAGCTTTTTCAGCTATTCCAGATCCACTACAAGCGGCAGGCCCTGAAGCGGTCGCTCGTCACAGCCAAGGCCGGGTTCGATTACCCACAAGTCTATGTGTAAAACCCATATGCCCCGCTTTGATATTGCCGGAATAGTACGGAAAATGTCTGAATTGTTTCAGACATCCAACTACAAGATGAAGCTACTGTCGTGCCACATAGCAATATAGACCCGCCAAACCAGCTACTAAGATAATGGTTCATGGATCTTCCGCCACAGACTAGAGGGCGTCATGTTTTGAACCAGACTGTATTGGCTGCTTATAATAACATGTAGATCGACGTATTGGTCAGGAACTAATTGTGCCTTTTCTCACTGCGTTTAGATGTCAAAAATATCGAAAGGCTTCTTCCGCTCGAGTCTGGCCAAGACAATCCAGTGATTGACATCATGAGCATCGATCCCCTAATTGGGATACGATGACATGCATCAACCAAGTCGGCGAGTCTGACCACCCGATACCGTCAGTCGCCTCTTACGACTTGAACACCTGGAATGATGGCTATTTGCTAGTGATTCCTAAACACATGCTGTCGTATACTGACCCCCTGGAGGCAGGTGTTCGTAGTGGGATCTGGCAAGGACAAACACAATAAGAGCCAGGATCATGCTGAAGAGAGGGACTGAGAAACCCCACGCCCAGCTGTAGTTCTGTTGTAGGTAGGCCACCCCCGAGTAGGCGACCAAAGCCCCAGCATTGATGAACCAGTAGAACCTGTGAAATATATCAGGTACACATTTCATATACTCCGCTGGGAAATGCCGAGCAAATGCGAATATACGATTTGATTATATCTCGAAACTGAAAACATTAACCGCAGTTTAGAGAACTTAATCAAACACATCCGATTGTAGAGCAAGAACGGTGTGAAAAGGTTCGTTTGTCGTACCGATGAAGACATTTTAGATTGACTGTAAAAAACTACGCTGGAAAGAAAAATTCGTTATCAACCGATGCCGCGGGATATACAGTGTGATGTACCCTGTTTACCCCTCGGCTACCTGTAGACCGGCATTATTATATTAATATTTTAATGTCAACAACGAACGACAGAGAAATCTTATAAATGTCGTCATATTTGATGGATCGAACCCAGACATTCTGCATTATTATCCTTTTGAGTAATTGCGCCTTTTACCATAGGGGACTTTTGAGTAATCGCGCCTTTCACCATTCGGGCCTTTTACGTAATCACGCCTTTTATCATTCGGGCCTTTAGAGTAATCGCGCCTTTTACCATTCGGGCATTTTACGTAATCACGCCTTTTTTTCATTCGGGCCTTTTGAGTAATCGCGCCTTTTACCATTCGGGCCTTTTAAGTAATCGCGCCTTTTACCATTCGGGCCTTTTGAGTAATCGCGCCTTTTATCATTCGGGCCTTTTGAGTAATCGCGCCTTTTATCATTCGGGCCTTTTGAGTAATCGCGCCTTTTACCATTCGGGCATTTTACGTAATCACGCCTTTTACCATTCGGGCCTTTTGAGTAATCGCGCCTTTTATCATCCGAGCCTTTTGAGTAATCGCGCCTTTTACCATTCGGGCCTTTTGAGTAATCGCGCCTATTATCATTCGGGCCTTTTGAGTAAGCGCGCCTTTTATCATTCGGGCCTTTTGAGTAATCGCGCCTTTTACCATTCGGGCCTTTTGAGTAATCACGCCTTTTATCATTCGGGCCTTTTGAGTAATCACGCCTTTTATCATTCGGGCCTTTTGAGTAATCGCGCCTTTTATCATTCGGGCCTTTTGAGTAATCGCGCCTTTTATCATTCGGGCCTTTTGAGTAATCGCGCCTTTTATCATTCGGGCCTTTTGAGTAATCGCGCCTTTTATCATTCGGGCCTTTTGAGTAATCGCGCCTTTTATCATTCGGGCCTTTTGAGTAATCGCGCCTTTTATCATTCGGGCCTTTTTGAGTAATTGCGCCTTTTATCATTCGGGCCTTTTGAGTAATCGCGCCTTTTACCATTCGGGCCTTTAACGTAATCACGCCTTTTATCATTCGGGCCTTTTGAGTAATCGTGCTTTATACCATTCGGGCCTTTTCAGCAATCATGCCTTGTACCAAACGATCCATTTGGATACATGTACAGTCGTAGAGCACTAGTGTATTGAATGTACAGTCTTAGAGCACTAGTGTATTGAATGTACAGTCGTAGAGCACTAGTGTATTGAATGTACGGTTGTAGAGCACTAGTGTATTGAATGTTCGGTTGTAGAGCACTAGTGTATTGAATGTACAGTCGTAGAGCACTAGTGTATTGAATGCACGGTTGTAGAGCACTAGTGTATTGAATGTACGGCTGTAGAGCACTAGTGTATTGAATGTACAGTCGTAGAGCGCTAGTGTATTGAATATACGGTTGTAGAGCACTAGTGTATTGAATGTACAGTCGTAGAGCGCTAGTGTATTGAATGTACAGTCGTAGAGCACAAGTGTATTGAATGTACGGTTGTAGAGCACTTGTGTATTGAATGTACGGTTGTAGAGCACTAGTGTATTGCATGTGTGGTTGTAGAGCACTAGTGTATTGAATGTACGGTTGTAGAGCACAAGTGTATTGAATGTACGGTTGTAGAGCACAAGTGTCTTGAATGTACAGTCGTAGAGCACTAGTGTATTGAATGTACAGTCTTAGAGCACAAGTGTATTGAATGTACGGTTGTAGAGCACTAGTGTATTGAATGTACGGTTGTAGAGCACTAGTGTATTGAATGTACGGTTGTAGAGCACTAGTGTATTGAATGTACAGTCGTAGAGCGCTTGTGTATTGAATGTACGGTTGTAGAGCACTAGTGTATTGAATGTACAGTCGTAGAGCACAAGTGTATTGAATGTACCGTTGTAGAGCACTAGTGTATTGAATGTACGGTTATAGAGCACAAGTGTATTGAATGTACAGTTGTAGAGCACTAGTGTATTGAATGTAAAGTTGTAGGGCACAAGTGTCTTGAATGTACAGTCGTTGAGCACTAGTGTATTGAATGTACGGTCGTAGAACACTAGTGTATTGAATGTACGGTTGTAGGGCACTAGTGTATTGAATGTACAGTCTTAGAGCACAAATGTATTGAATGTACGGTTGTAGAGCACAAGTGTATTGAATGTACGGTTGTAGAGCACAAGTGTCTTGAATGTACAGTCGTAGAGCACTAGTGTATTGAATGTACAGTCTTAGAGCACTTGTGTATTACACGTACGGTTGTAGAGCACAAGTGTATTGAATGTACGGTTGTAGAGCACAAGTGTATTGAATGTACGGTTGTAGAGCACTAGTGTATTGAATGTACGGTTGTAGAGCACTAGTGTATTGAATGTACGGTTGTAGAGCACAAGTGTATTGAATGTACAGTCGTAGAGCACAAGTGTATTGAATGTACGGTTGTAGAGCACTAGTGTATTGAATGTACGATTGTAGAGCACTAGTGTATTGAATGTACGGTTGTAGAGTACTAGTGTATTGAATGTACAGTTGTAGAGCAATAGTGTATTGTATGTTCGGTTGTAGAGCACAAGTGTATTGAATGTACGGTTGTAGAGCACTAGTGTATTGAATGTACAGTCGTAGAGCACAAGTGTATTGAATGTACAGTCGTAGAGCACTTGTGTATTACACGTACAATCGTAGAGCACTAGTGTATTGAATGTACAGTCGTAGAACACTGGTGTAATGAATGTACGGTTGTAGAGTACTAGTGTATTGAATGTACAGTTGTAGAGCACTAGTGTATTGAATGTACGGTTGTAGAGCACTAGTGTATTGAATGTACAGTCGTAGAGCACAAGTGTATTGAATATACAGTCGTAGAGCACGTGTGTATTGAATATACAGTCGTAGAGCACGTGTGTATTGAATATACAGTCGTAGAGCACGTGTGTATTGAATGTACAGTCGTAGAGCACAAGTGTATTGAATATACAGTCGTAGAGCACTTGTATATTGAATATACAGTCGTAGAGCACAAGTGTATTGAATATACAGTCGTAGAGCACTTGTGTATTACACGTACAATCGTAGAGCACTAGTGTATTGAATGTACAGTCGTAGAGTACTAGTGTATTGAATGTACAGTTGTAGAGCACTAGTGTATTGAATGTACGGTTGTAGAGTACTAGTGTATTGAATGTACAGTTGTAGAGCAATAGTGTATTGTATGTTCAGTTGTAGAGCACTAGTGTATTGAATGTACGGTTGTAGAGCACTAGTGTATTAAATGTGTGGTTGTAGAGCACTAGTGTGTTGAATGTACGGTTGTAGAGCATTAGTGTGTTGAATGTACGGTTGTAGAGCATTAGTGTGTTGAATGTACGGTTGTAGAGCATTAGTGTGTTGAATGTACGGTTGTAGAGCACTAGTGTGTTGAATGTGTGGTTGTAAAGTACTAGTGTATTGAATGTACGGTTGTAGAGCACTAGTGTATTGAATGTATGGTTGTAGAGCACTAGTGTATTGAATGTACAGTTGTAGAGCACTAGTCTATTGCATGTGTGGTTGTAGAGCACTAGTGTATTGAATGTACGGTTGTAGAGCACTAGTGAATTGAATGTACAGTCGTAGAGCACTAGTGTATTGTATGTTCGGTTGTTGAGCACTAGTGTATTGAATGTACGGTTGTAGAGCACTAGTGTATTGAATGTACGGTTGTAGAGCACTAGTGTATTGTATGTTCGGTTGTAGAGCACTAGTGTATTGAATGTACGGTTGTAGAGCACTAGTGTATTGTATGTTCGGTTGTTGAGCACTAGTGTATTGAATGTACGGTTGTAGAGCACGTGTGTGTGGAATGTACGATTGTAGAGCACTAGTGTGTTGAATGTACGGTAGTAGAGCACTAGTGTATTGAATGTACAGTCGTAGAGCACTAGTGTATTGTATGTTCGGTTGTTGAGCACTAGTGTATTGAATGTACGGTTGTAGAGCACGTGTGTGTGGAATGTACGATTGTAGAGCACTAGTGTGTTGAATGTACGGTTGTAGAGCACTAGTGTATTGAATGTACAGTCGTAGAGCACTAGTGGATTGAATGTACAGTCGTAGAGCACTAATGTATTAAATGTACGGTTGTAGAGCACTAGCTATAGTGTATTGAATGTACGGTCTTTGATTACCAGTTAAAGAAGGACTGCACGGCAGCTTCTCCGAGCTTCTCCAACTGCTGGGCCCCGAAGGGTCCGACATTGGCCTTGATACCACCAGTCCCTATCGCTACAAACGCCAGACCCCCCAGGAAGAATCCACGTCTCGCCTCCTGGAGAAAACATGAGGCAGTCTATACTTCGGTTTAAAATAATCTGGACGGAAATCTAACAAAAGGTCATGAAGCTAAAATAGCACGATGGACATATAAAATACAGGTTTCTAATCAATTCCAGATTTAAAAATGGCAAAATGACTAGGCTTTCTGAGTGGTGACAGCGAATGAAGACAACCAGAGACGCTAAAATGAGAGAGAATATTTAATTTCAACAATGAAAATGTTGAAAGTACATTCCATGACCGTGAAAACGGCTATTGTCCCGGCCACTTGAAAAAGGATCACGAAATATTGCGACGATTAATTAATACTTATGAAGTGAAAACAAGCCATTCCGCCGATAAGGAATATTACTTACAGTAATGACAAAAAATGCAGAGTGCGCTTTTCAAGAAATATCCATTTCGCTAGCGATAAGCACCACCACTGAGTTTTGATCACGTGGCTACAATCCGGGTAAGAATCGGCAGTCAGGTTTGTCAGCGTTAGTCATGGATCTGGTACACGATCAGCATGCACATTGCTCCTATGCCTATGATCCATATCTTTAGACATATTGTAGTACTGCCGGTGTTTCAACTTACCAGTGTCATGTCATAGGCCGACCCATCCTCCGACCTGCCGAACATGCTTTTATAGTCTATGGAGGAGGCCGGGATCATCACAAGACCTGCAATGGAGAATGTGAGCAGACTGCAGTCCACTGGGATCTACAGCGGCGGACTTCTGGCCCCACACACACATCAAGCTGAACCTTTTTTGCAAACGGCAAATGATGCATGCAAATATAGTTCATTATCATAAGCATTGCACTGCAGGGTCAGGCCTAACACTACACTACAGGTCCAGGTCCAGCACTACACCACAGGTCCAGGTCTAGTACTACACCACAGGCCCAGGTCCAGCACTTCACTACAGGTCCAGGTCCAGCACTACACCACAGGTCCAGGTCCAGCACTACACTACAGGTCCAGGTCCAGCACTACACTACAGGTCCAGGTCCAGCACTATACTACAGGTCCAGGTCCAGCACTACACCACAGGTCCAGGTCCAGCACTACACTACAGGTCCAGGTCCAGCACTACATCAACAGGTCCAGGTCCAGCACTACACTACAGGTCCAGGTCCAGCACTACACTACAGGTCCAGGTCCAGCACTACACTACAGGTCCAGGTCCAGCACTACACCACAGGTCCAGGTCCAGCACTACACCACAGGTCCAGGTCCAGCACTACACTACAGGTCCAGGTCCAGCACTACACGTCCAGGTCTAACACGACAATACAGGACCAGCACTACACGTCCATCTCCTGGTCCAGCGCTACACGTCCAGGTCTAACACTACAATACAGGACAAGCACTACACTACAGGTCCAGGTCCAGCACTACACCACAGGTCCAGGTCCAGCACTACACGTCCAGGTCTAACACTACAATACAGGACCAGCACTACACTACAGGTCCAGGTCCAGCACTACACTACAGGTCCAGGTCCAGCAGTACACTACAGGTCCAGGTCCAGCACTACACTACGGGTTCAGGTCCAGCACTACACGTCCAGGTCTAACACTACACTACAGGTCCAGGTCCAGCAGTACACTACGGGTCCAGGTCCAGCACTACACTACAGGTCCAGGTCCAGCACTACACTACAGGTCCAGGTCCAGCACTATACACAGGTCCAGCACTACACTACGGGTCCAGGTCCAGCACTACACGTCCAGGTCTAACACTACGCTACAGGTCCAGGTCCAGCACTACACTACAGGTCCAGGTCCAGCAGTACACTACAGGTCCAGGTCCAGCAGTACACTACAGGTCCAGGTCCAGCACTACACGTCCAGGTCCAGCACTACACTACGGGTCCAGGTCCAGCACTACACTACGGGTCCAGGTCCAGTACTACACTACAAGCCCAGATCCAGCACTACACTACACGTCCAGGTCTAGCACTACACTACGGGTCCAGATCCAGCACTACACTACAGATCCAGGTACAGCACTACACCACAGGCCCAGGTCCAGCACTACACCACAGACCCTCGTTATCCCTATACAACTGTGGACACACTAGACCTGCCACCACGCTCGGTTGTCAAGGACTGACCAGGAAGTGCTGAGAGAGCTAGGTAGACCAGGCCTGCAATTCAGTCTTTGCGATCTGGGTAACTCCCCGTTGAGGTAGATGAGGCCCGCTCCAAGGCATCTTCCCGAGGCAAGGGAGTGAAATGACTAAAAAAATCCCCTTTCCACCCTTATCGAACTACGCTAGAATTTCCAGGGGCCATCAGTGGCTATTACGAGTTATATCCCTTCTATGTCCCTCCTATTGACCAATCATATTCCATCTCTCATATCACTTGCATATGCTTGAAACAAAATGGCGGCGCCCAGTCAAGACGATCTGATCGATAATAAAGATCTATATTGCAATAAAACGGGTCTTACGCCGCGAAGTGCATCAACTCACCTGAGCACCTTGATTAAAAACGTGAAAAGATTTGCTACATATCTGTCGACGCCAAGTTGACAGTATACATGCTTTGCAAATCCTGCACTTTGAAATCCGTGTTGTTGACGAACCGGATGTCTAGTTCGTCACGCGATTTTTATTGGACTATGCACAGACTCGTAAAAATGTAATTCCGGTATTCGAGGCTAGTTCGGCGAGGGTGGAAACTGGACTTTTATCGTCAGTTAGCGTCCTTGCCTCGTGTTGTACCGGTCCGACATATCGTCTGGGATGTAGGTAACTTACCTATCAGGTAGATCAGGCCCGCTCCTAGGATGGTGTTGTAGCGGCCCGCCATGGCGTCTGGGATGTAGGTAACTTACCTATCAGGTAGATGAGGCCCGCTCCTAGGATGGTGTTGTAGCGGCCCGCCATGGCGTCTGGGATGTAGGTAACTTACCTATCAGGCAGATGAGGCCTGCTCCTAGGATGGTGTTGTAGCGGCCCGCCATGGCGTCTGGGATGTAGGTCACTTACCTATCAGGTAGATCAGGCCCGCTCCTAGGATGGTGTTGTAGCGGCCCGCCATGGCGTCTGGGATGTAGGTAACTTACCTATCAGGTAGATCAGACCCGCTCCGAGGATGGTGTTGTAGCGGCCTGCCATGGCGTCGGCGATGTATCCCCCTGCCACGGGGATGAAGTACACCACACCTACACACAGATGGAGCGTACAACATACAGTGGCTGACATTACAGTTCTACTTACATGATTATACCGAGACACGTTCAACTATAACATATAAAAAGTGTTATATTTGGGAGCACACTTTCTTAGTAAAGTACAATTTCTACTACTTTTGGGGGCTGAGTCCCGTCCCACACTCTCAAAATGAGCTCACGAAGTCAGCGATCTAACACACTCAGCCACCGAGACTTCAAGAATATTGAAGTCCAACAAGTGGTAGTGGTCAAATGTAACAAATGTTATTTTGCGGGTCACTAAAAAGTGTGACCCAGAAAAATAACATTCGTTACGTTTGACCACTTTCTAAAAGGCATTGTGTATTTATAGCTATGGCATAGTTGAAAAAGACAAATGCATATAAAATACATATATCTTTAAAATGCATATTAAAAACATTCTAGATAATGTAAACGGTATATCGCAACGTGTTGATCACGTAATAAATGCTAAAGCATAGACCACAACTCCACCATGTCAAAACAGAATAGTACACGACTTGATACCGGATTGGGTAAGCACAGTGGACGTTGTATTGGAGAGACTAAGATCCGGATCCTGCTGGTTATGTGTGATACTGCACCTATAGGTCATCGGTCGATGATCACATATCAGCCAGATGTTTACATACACCATACCCGCTTATACATCACCGTCTGTTTGCAGCTGTCACAGCCCTCAAACTATAGTAGATTCCAGCATTGGGTAGGGACATTGTGACCCCTCTACACAGCACAGTACACACTGGCGCGAGGTCATATCCTATCACGCGCACCCCCGACACTAAAGGTCAGATAATGACTTTTTTTTATGTCGGCATATGTTTATAGATGTGAGCAAGGTAACTGGTATTAGTAAACTAGACATTTAATAATTGCGAGCTTCATGTACCTCCAGTCTAGAGGAAAGAGTTATGTAGCAGACATAGGGACCATTGTGCAGAAGAAACACTGCAATTATCTATAACCAGTATTGCGTTTGAAACCATTTCTGTCAAATATTCAAACAAGGAATAGCAATCGTAGAACGCGTCAATACTTCACATCTTGGCTTACTATTGCACAAGGACATCTGAACGCGTTTAAACGTCTTTCAGTAGCCCAAGTAACGTATATTTTAGCTTTGTTATTTAAGTCAGAAAAAAAAAAAAATTGTTTTCAAGCTCTTTCGAATGAAATGAAGATGAAAATTTGAAACATTCATCCCGTTTCATGCATGTACCGCGAAACGTTTCCTAAGACTGACCTGAGAAGACGAGGCTGATGGTCGCTGCATCCGGGCTACTATACTTCAAGGTGCTGGTGCAGAAGAGGATGAGGTTGGCCACGATGCTGTAGTACGTCAGTCGCTCACACAGCTCGCAGATCAGGATGGACGTGACCACAAACACTTTGGTGGGGCCAAGCTTCACTTTGGTTTTGCCTGGCAGCTGCTCCGAGGCGGAGAACTCGTCCAGTGACTTCTCATAGGTCTTCTTGGTCGCCATCTTGTCGCCCTGAAGCAGCGGTTGTGTCTCCCCGACGGCCACATAGCTGGTGTTGTCGGGTCTGGGCATATCAACGGAGATATGTAGACCTTCACCTGCATAGTAAACACTCTTATCAGCCAGCATGAAGGAACGAGGTGTGATGTATCGTATGTTTACTGTACATACATAGGTACAACCGTATCAGAGCTGGTGGGGCGCAGAGTGCATTGTTAACGTA